>NC_142092.1:72948726-73296226 GCF_054644295.1 Miniopterus natalensis
GCCACCCTGAGGCTCTAGGTCGGGCCCCGGGGAGCGGCTGCGGGAGCGTGAGCTTCAGCGGGAAACGGACTCGGCACCTCCTCCGTCCGAGGAAGAGCAAGTGGGTTCATTTCGCCAACAAGTTTACTTGCTGGCAGTGACTCGGCCCACCTGTGCCTCAGTTTACTCCTCTGTGAAACGGGGACATAGCCCATGGTGAGGATGAGGTGAGACCTGCTTTTAGTACTTTACTCAGGGCCAGAGGCATAGGCTGGGCTCAGGGTCCACCAGCTCCAAGGCCTCTGGGGAAGTCCCAGGGGTCAGGCTGCAGGCGGCTTTGGGGGGCTGGAGCATTGGTGACAAATGAGAACACGGGGCCAGAATTGGCAAGGCCTGGGCAAGAGCAGCTCCTGAAGGCGCTCATTCAGTGCCACGGTCTGGACTGCCATCCGCACGTGCAGGTAAGAGATCGGAGGCTCAGAGGGGTGAGGACCCTTGTCCCAGGCCACACAGGCCTGACTGACTCCTGGGTCCTTTCTGCCATCGTGCTCCCTAGGGACCTCCTGCTGTCCCAGGCGTCCCTGGTGCTGGGCAGAGTGCCCTCAACACCCCCTGCCCAGAGGAGGGCGGTGGATGAAGCAGGACCTGCCCTGGGCTCTGCGCTTTGCTGGGACCTGCAGTGTTGGGAGCATTGGGGACGATGGAGCCATTTGTCCCTTGGTTTGTAACCACCTCCAGGCCGCCTCCGACCCAGGCCAGAGGCAGGAGGAAACGCACCTCAACTCTGGGATTTCATGCTGGACCCAGTCTGTGTCTGCTGGGGTCCAGGGAGCAAGGGCTGGGTCCCAGAGGTCGCTGCCAGGCCAGGCGGCTGCCCGTGGCCACTAGGGGACGGCCATCTCCCCTCGTCACTGGGCCCCCAGTAGCTCTTCCTCCTGAGCCGCCCGCCCGCCTCCCTCCCAGGGAGGCCCCGAGCCAAACCCCCGGCGAGAGCTCACCTCCCTGTCCCTGACCTGATGGACCTGAGCAAGTCTCCCCATCCCTCCTCTCCCTCCTGTCTCCCAGACTCCACAGGGGAATTTTAAAAATCAGTTTCTTTGTCTTATTACAAAATACGGACATAGAAAGATTTAAAAATCAAATACGAAAGACAGGCAGCAAAGCTACACCTGCCCACAGTCCCTCTCTCCCTTGGGTGGTCCAGTCGTGATGAACACGTTCACAGCCCTCTCTGGGAGCAAGGGAAGGCCGTTAGGACTCCCCCCAAAACCTTCACACCCCACCATCGCAAGACAGGCACGTCACCACCTGGCAGCACAGCCTCTGGTCTTCGTAGACGGACAAAGGGAGAGACAGATGGAATGAAAATGTAGTTTTGCTGTTTCACAACACCCTGTGCCATCCTCTCCACTTAGCAGCAGGTCACAAGCACCTTCGCAGAAGGACAGACAGGCAGGTGTGTCACCTGATGACCCATCTGGCCCCTAACCATCCCCAGCTGCTGGGCATGTAGGGTATTCCCAGTGTTTCGTCAGGACAAGCCCCGCTTGCACCCGGGGAGGGAGGGCCCGTCTTCTGCTCCCAGCAGCACCCAGCGCCTGTCACAGGGCTCGAGCAGAGGGGGCTCCGGCAGGTCTGCTGGAGGAGTGATCCAGGGCGCCGGCCTCCCAGCTCTGCCTCTCCAGCCCTCGCTGTCCCCACGGAGTCCTGGTCCTCTGCCTGCCACCACACTCAGGTTCCCCAGGGCCGTGCCAATAGCCCGCCCTGGGCTCTCCCCAGCTGGCCGCCCGGCAGTGGTGACAGGGAGCACCCTTCCGCCACGCAGCAGCGTCTGCCTCCGGGCCGGTGCCACCTGCCTGCTGTCCTGCAGGATTCGCAGGAGCAGGTGACCTGGCCCACGTCTGTGCCTCCATCATCCCTCCACAGGGAGGCCCTCACCCTCACAGCCACTCAGTCCGCCCTGCGCTCCTGCGTGTGGCACCCTCCTGGGACAGACCCGCAGGGAGTGGCGATGGTCGGTGCTGGCCATAGGGGGCAGGCCTCAGCGCCCCCACCAAGAAGCCCCAAGGAGGGAGAAGCTGTGTCTGTGAAGCAAACAGCCCCCACCACCCCCGTCTTCCCTCTAGGTGGCTGCCCCTCCGGCATCGCCCCAAAGCTCCTGGAGCTGCGATGTCACAGACACACAGCCCCACAGCCAGGGTGTGCTGAGCGCTGGGTAAGGACGGGGCAGCGAGCGAGCACACCCAGGACCCCCACCCGACCTCGGGAGCCAGATGAGGGCTCTCAGAGGAAGTGAAGCCCCAGCTGAGCCCTGAAGAATGACCGGGGCTTCCCAGGGGGAAAAGGATTCTGGGAAGAGGGCCAGGCCCTACCTGTTTGTTGGCCCAGGGAGTCTGAGGAACAGAGGGATCAGAGACCTAGGGGGAGGGAAGGGAGCCTGGAACTGGAGCGCTGGCAGGGCCCAGGGGGTCCTGGGAGTCCCTGCAGCACAGGCCCCCCACCCCCAGGGTTTGGGTCGTAGTAGCCCCGCAGGCCCCGCCATCAGCCAGGTCTGAATATCCACCCAGCAGAGCTCCGCTAAGGGCACCAGCTGAGCGCAGCATCTTCCCGAGGCCTGCTCCTTCCCCTGGGGTCCTCCCAGGCACAGAGGGGGGTCCCCAGGGCCACTGAGAACTCCTCCTCAGCACCAAATCCTACCTGGACCCCCCCTTCCCAGCCTAGGGGCCTCCTCTGCCCTGCCTAGGGCCCTCACCCTGTTACCTGGGCCAACACTCCAGCCCCATCACCTGCACCTAGGTTCTGATGCAGCACCCAAACAGCTGCCCTGAGTTTCCTAAATCCCAAGCCAGGTGCACCCCCCCACACACACACACTCACACTCACACCCAGAGGCTCCGGTTAAACACCTTCCCTGGTCCCGATCCGACATTTCGGCGCCTGCTGCGTGCATCTCTGCTGCCCCAGGGACCCGGCAGCAAGTGGTCCCCGCCCTCCTGTGGCTTCCAGCGAAGGCTGACGTTAACCGCTCACACCCTGCAGGTAGTGAGAGGCAGTTGTGTTGCGTTGCGTGTCCAGGGCCTGCACGGTGCTGGGACGCTTCCGCAGGCCAGCCCCCACCCCCCTTCCTCCCACCTCTGCTCACAGCAGAACACCCTTCCCCAGTGCCCACCATTCGAGGCCCTGCTCCAATGCCGCCGCCTCCACGGTGCCCTCCCAGCTCCCGAGTCCCCCTCCCCCCACAGCTGGCCCACACAGGCGGGGAGGCTTGCAGGCAGGATTCCCACCTTTCAGCCGTGCCCCCCAGATGCCTGTGTGCACCATGCGCTGTGTCTGTTGGATTCCCCGACTTGGGTGAAAGTGTTGGGCACACCAAGCCCTCACCTTTGCCATCTGCCAACCCCAACTCCTTCCTGCAGGGTTTTTCCTCTGGGAAGAGGCCTCTGCACTCACCTCCTATGAGCACGGTGACCTGGGCCCGAGAGCCAGGAAGGAACACAGCTGGGGTTCACCCTGTTCCCCAGGGGTGACCACAGCAGCACAGCCACCCCTGGCCAAGCAGAGCGTGGGCAGGAGGTGCAACCCCCCCGTGTCCCACTGCCCAGCTCCTCGGGAGTCTTCCCACCCTGAAGCCCTTGCCTACATCCCGAGAGTCCACTGCCCCTCAGACTACTCCACACCCCTCTCCGCCCCCTGCCTCCCGCCCCCGCCCCTGCCCCAGGGCCTGGGCACAGGCTTCTCTGAAGTAACCCCAGCACAGTGAGCCAGGGAGGCGCTGCGGGGCGGCCTTCCGTCCGTGCACTGCGCAGGCAGCCTGGCACCGTTTCAAGGCCTCGCTCCCACCAGCTCCCCTCCCTTGCCTGCAGCACAGCCCTCCCAGCTCCTGGATCACCCCCAGCATCCAGAACGCGGCCTGCAAACGCGCCTGAACATCACCCCCTTCAGAAGCCTTCCCCTCCTGAGCCCCCCTCCACTCCCCCGGCCTGGTCTCTGCTCCCTTTACAACGAAACTCCTCAATGGGACGTGAGGTGTTGGGAGAGCTGAGCTCGGCCACATGCCAGCCTCTGGACTAGGACTGACGGGGACCTGTGCTTCCTGAGCCACCTCCGGGTCTCATTCCCATCGACCCTCACCCCACCCCCAGGTCCCGCCCTGCAGCTCTCCCCAGGGCTCCTCCTCAGGTCTCAGCTCTTCAGTCCTCCCCCTAAGGTCTTTCCCGACCTTGGTAGCTCAGGTAACCCCCTCCCATCCTCTCTAACTAATGCTATTTCCTTCACAACACACCTCTACCTGCCACTGGTACCTGGGATTTGCCACCCTCACGTCACCCACTGGAACGGGGACTATAGTGGCTACTTGTGAAATGAATGAATCTCACTTCTGTGATCTAAGTGTCAGGTGGCCCATTTCTCGAGTCAGGGTCTCCTAGCTACTAAGCGGCGGGCCTGCGGTTGACCTCAGGTGGGCCAGACTCCGGAGGCAGGGTCCTCAGACAGCGGCCCTCCCGTGCCCTGTGTGACCTCCAAGGCCAGGACAAGACTGAGGGCTTTTTCCGAGAACACTCATCTGAAGGCAGCCCTGGAACAGGAGTGTCTTAGGGAATGTCCAAGAAGTGCCAGGCACGGCAGCCCCAGACTCCCAACTCCACAGCGACAGACACACGGTAGAGGAGGAAGGAGGGTGCCCTTAAAAACTGCCAGGGCATGTTTCACAGCCAAGTCCAGCCCAAGGCCCCCCAGCAGACCAGAGGGGTTGCTCCACCAAGAGCAGCCAGCGAGCACCAGGCACCTGTGACGCACCAGTCTCCCTCCTGCTGGGCCATCGCCCTGTGACTGCCCCATTTTATAGATGAGGAAGCTGAGACTCAAGAGATTCAGTAATTTACCTAAGACCTTACAACTGGGGGTGCAGACAACCAGGATTTGATCCAGGTCTCTGCCCCGTGCCTGCTGGGCAACCATTACATGTCCCCGGGGAACCTTCCCACTGCCCAGGAAAGGCTCAGTTGCTTGAGTGTCATCCTGTGCACCAAAAGGTCACTGGATCAACTGCCGGTCAGGGCACGTGCCCAGGTTGCGGGCTGGATCCCCGGTTGGGGGAGACAGCTGATCAATGTTTCTCTTCACATCAATGTTTTTCTCTCTCCCCCTCTCAAATCAATAAAAACATATTTAAAAAAAATAAGACACAAGTGACAGGTGCAAAACAGAGGCTTTAATCTGAACAGCAGTGAAGGCGCAAAGGGGCTGGGAGGGCCCTGGGGGCCCTGGGAGGAGAAGCCAGAAAGGTGGTGGTCTGGACCCTGGGAGGGAGGCAGGTGCTGACGGAGCCTCTCCTCGGAAAATTATTTCTGTGACTCTAGTGTCTCCTATCCCAGCCTCTGCCCTGGCCATCGGCCTAGATCCAAGGGTCAAACCCCTGAATTGTGCTTCTCATGTGCTCCCCTTTCCCAAAGGGCATGTGGACCCAGATACAAGGAGGGCATGCCTGGGCTTGGGCAGGAAGAGTATTCGAGTCAGGCCCAGGAGCAACCTTAGAAGAAAACTCTGGAGCTGACATGCTGCTACCAGTGGCCCTCCCCGCTGGGGGGGCCCGCCCATCCTCAGAGCCAAGGCCTGGGCTTGGGGGCCACCACCTCATCCTGGACGCCAACCGGGGAGTTCAGGCAGGTGAGAGGACAAAGGCGTGGGCTTTCTGAGCCCTCCTGCAGCCCATTCACCCACCTTCCACAGGGGCGGGAAGCAGGGCCACGGGACTCGGAAAAACAAGCGGCCATGAGGAGGAAACAAGTGGCCGTGAGAATGCACGGAGAGGAATCCACGCTCTTCCCAGCCACAACCGGCCCAAGGCCCCACCCCAGTCTCTGCCAACCCCTCCGGGCCCAAGGAAGCTTTGGAAAGGCAGGCCTTACCCAATGAGCCCTGAGCAGGCCCTGTGGGGCCCCTCCCAGGAGCCCAGCACCTACCCAAAGGGCAACTTTCAGAGGCTACTCTTGGGGGAGGACAGGTGTGGCTATAGCAGAAGACCCAGCAAAGCCAAGGGCCAGAGAACAGAAAAGCCAGGATGAGGCACTGAACACAGGTACTCGAAGGCCCAGGGGCAGCCGTGAGGGGAGCTGGGAGGGTCACAGGCCAGAACAGCCGATTCTCCCTGCCCCACACCACCCAAAGCTGGCCGCCAGCCTCCGCCTCCAGCCCTCAGAACATCCGGACACCCACCCAAACACGGCTTGGGAAACTGAAATTGACCCACCTGTGGGGAGCAACTGCTCCAACCCCGAGAAAGCAACAAAATCAGCAAAATACCTCCCCTCCCCAGTGGCACAGAACAGCCTGGGTCTCAAAACAGGCCTAGACGGAGGGAGGAGAGGAAGGTCAGGGGGCGGGGCCCAGGACCCTGTCTCACCCCTCACTGACGTACACCCGGTGGAAGTCAGGAAACTGGCCACACTCTGGTCACTTCTCCCAACTTGGGTCCTTAAGCCTTAGGCCCTGAGCCTTCCTAGACCCCTCGCTCACCACCCACCCCAGTCAACAGCCTCTCGTCAAACAGAAAGAACAGAGGAAGGGGGCGGGAGGGGGCCATAGCTAGGGTCAGGGAGGGCAGACACACGAACTTCGGCCTGGGCGGCTCTGGCTGCTCAGCCCCTCCTAGCACAATGAGACAGGATGGATGGGCAGCAGGCTCCCGAACTTGAAGTGCTGGATCACGGGGAACTTCTCCAGGCACTGTGAGGAAGGAGGGGAAGAGCAGAAAGGTGAGGGCGGCACGGCGCCCCTGCCAAGGCCTGCTCAGGCCTCCGAGGGACCCCTCGGACCAGCTCAGTTCAAAAGATGTTCATCCAAGGCTCAGGACGTGGTCCAGTCTCAGAGCAGCCCCCCCCTCCCCGCCTTTGAGGAAGGGCAAGGCTTCCTGCCATTTCCTGACCACCCCCTCCCACCCAAAGACCCCCTACTCCAAGACTATCAGACCCACCAAATAGTGGGGGGGGGGGGGGAGGCAGCTCAACTCTGCAAACCAGAAGCCAAGAAGAGAGGCAGCTGAGGGACTTCACTTGGCCCAGAGGGGAACCAGAGGCAAAAAGAACTCTCCAGATCTTTGAGGGACCCCTAGCCCAGGTCCCATCCTGGGACAAGAGGTGTGGGGACACTGGAACCCAAGCCTAAGAAGGGTCCAAGACCCACTTTCTCCACTTTTCAGTTCCTTGAACTGAAAAAGGCATCTTGACACTTCAAAGAAAGACAATAAGAACCAGCTGACAGTCCCTCACCCCCAGGGCAATTCCCAGCAGCTCCGTGTGGGGCAGGGAGCAAGAGCACTGGGCAAGGGGATGGCCCTACTCCCCAAACCCAGCCCAGGGGGCCTCAGCCCCAGAGCTCTGGCAAAAGAGAGGAGATGGAGAGACAGAGATAGAACAACCTATCGCTGAAGCTGGCCTGGTCCACAGGCAGCCAGACCCAGGCCTGCACGCCTCTGCCCTCTGGCTGGGGTAGGGCACTGCTTCAGAACCACAGGGCCAGGGAGCCGAGGGGCCCAGCTCCAGCCTCCCTGCACACAGGCCCTGGTCCTGAGCTAACTCTCACAGGCATCTGAGGATCTGCCTCCTCTCACAGAAACCACCAGAAGGTGTTGGGCACCTTTTGGCTGGAGTGGAACAAAACATATGGCCTCAGAGGGAGTGTGAGCCCCATTCTGTGACTGTGGTCTCAACATCCTAACTTGGAGGGAAAAAGGCAGGCCAGGACTGGCCCAGGTTCCCCCACCCAACAACCAGCTGCAGAAACACGGAGGTCTCAGCCAGCCTGCGAGTCAGGGTGGGGTGGTCCACAAGGACTGAGGGGAGGCCGGGAGGTGAGCAGGAAAAAGGACAGGTTTTTGTGCAGTGGAAGGAGGACCGGGAACCAAGCTCAGTGGGGGAGCAGAACTCCAGGCCACATCCAGGCTCCAAGGCCTGGGGCAGAGAAAGTGGGGAGCAGCTGGGGGTGGTCCCTGGGGGCGGAGCAGCAGATCTAGGCCAGAGGCAAAGGCAGCTGCCATTGGGCTTAAGTCGTGGAGGAAGTGGTGGGAGTTTGTAAAGGGGGGGGCAGGGCCCTGGAATTCCAGAAAGGGTCAAAAGTCAACCGGCTTCTAGCTGCAAAGGCCCGAGGCTTGGGGAGGGGGCGGGGCAGAGTTCTCTCCATTCTGCCCTCAGGGACCCTGAACAAGCTGCCCCAGGCCTCAGGAAAGGCGAGGGGCTGGGCTAAGGCAAGAGGCTGCTTGAAGCAAAGAAAGCTCCAGGGTGACAGAGAAAGGGAACCTCTGGTCCTTTTGGTCGGGCCTTTCTATCAGCTAACTGGCCCCGGGCCCCACCCATGTACCAGGCAAAGCAACACTTCAGGCTGTCCCTGGACAGATCTTCTGGCTGGAGGCTCAGGCCTGGGGGGCCTGCTGGGCCTGGTACCTCAAGAGGGCGCAGAGGCTCTGTGTGGAAGGGAGACGCACACAGGAGACAGGCCCCATCACCCACGGGGCCATGAGAGCACTGGGTTCTTCAGTTCAGAAAGGTGGGGAGACAGGCAGTGTAGAGATGGGGTAGCTGGTTCCAAATCGTGAAGCCACCTATGCGGGGCCTCTGAGACAGCTCACAGGCAAAACCTTCTTCAGTAGCCAACTCTGGCTGGCAGCACTGGCCCTGCCAACCCTTCCAGGCGTCAAGGCCGGTGGGCTTCCCCGCACAGAGAAATGGTCTGGAAAAGCAAGTCCTTGCCTTGGACCTCTGGGCAGGGGGCATGGGATCCCACAGACTCAGGGACCAGAGACTGAGGGCCACCTGCTGCAGTGCCGACCACTACAGAGACCTGGTGTTCCTAAGGTTGCCGAGTTCCCACAAAGCCTGGCCACCACCCGGCCTGGCAAAGCTGCAGCTCACACTGCGCCTGCGCATGCCCAGAGCTGGAATTTCCCGTTTCCAGGCGGGAGCTTTGTTTCTGCTCGCGCTCCCTCTATCTGGTCCTGAGCTGCAGGTAGTGTTAGTCCCGGTCCGGCTTCAACATCCACAGAAACACTGACAACTGTCACACGTGACTGTCCTCACTACACTATCACCACCTGAGTCTTAATTTGCTCCTTCCTCACCCTCTGTCAACAGAGGCCATTTGCCTCCGGAAGGAGCAGGTGCAGAGGGGGCAGGGTCTCCTGTTCTGCCCTTAAGGGCCCAGGGCAAGGTAAGTTTAGTCACTCAAGTAAGTGCCTGCAGGAAGGGCAGCAGTCAAGACCTCAAAAAGGAAAGACACTGGAGTCCTGCCAGTGATGGGGGGGGGGGGGGGGACACTTAGCTCCTCCCACAATGCACACAGCCCCCAGCAGCGGGGAGGGCTCAGCAGGGTGACAGAGTTCCCCATCAGCACCCACAGTGAGACTGGTGGGGGCGGGGGAAGGGTGTCAGGAACAACAGGACACCCAGAGGGCAGTGACCCGGGTGCTCTCCAGGCAGGAGAGCCAGAGTGGAGGGCTGGTGGCTGCCAGAAGGAGCCTATGCAGTCCCAGCAAACGCTCCTCTCAGATTAGAGAGGTATGTGGGTTGGAACCTAAACACAGGATGTGAAGTCCAGAGGAAAAGGACTGGAGGGGGAGGGGCGGAAGGGAAAGAGAGGGCCAGGCCCGGTCAGTTCTAGCACCATTAACCCCTTCAGGGCCATGCAGAGGGAGCCAGGCCAACTGGAAACATTTGTACTAGGAAACTACACCACCCGCTAAGCCCCTTCCTCCCTGCTGGCTCGTTGGTGGGATCTGAGTAAGCCATGGGTGTATACAGCAGACTCGGGGAACCTCCCTCCCGCCCCAGCAGACCATGGCCAAGGGTGAATATCTGAGACCCCAGTCTGAGGGGAAAGGAGGGGACTTTGGGGAACCACTGCTCCAAGGGAGGGATTTCACATCCAGGCCCTTCCCTGGCCAAGGTAAAGCAGTTCCAGACTGGTCTGCTAGAGATGTGAAGGAGCTGGTGGAAAGGACAGGATGCAAAGAAAATATCTCCTCCCTACTCGCAAGAGAAAACGCCACCTCCCTGGCTGGGAAAAGGAGGACAAGGAGAGAGGGCAGGGGATACCCTCAGGAGCCCAGCACCCGCCCGCCCCAGCACAGGAAGCTCCAGAAACTGACTGGGTTGGGGGGTGGGGGGCACCTGAAATGTCATTAAAAATGCCAACTTGAACCTTTCCAGTGACCGAACACCAAAGTTTGATAAGTACCACTTTGGAAGATGCCTCCAAAGGATAAAACCCCTTCCCAAGCATGTCTTCATTTTCAGGTCCCCACGGACAACAGCTATCAGGGGCCTCTGGCCATGACTGAGTGGGAATGGAGATTTCCCCTCCCCCACGCTCAGCAGCAGGGCCTCGCTTCGTTCCCAATAGGCAGCTGGGGCCTCAGCCCAGGGCTTTTTTGACAGCCCATCCCACAGATGGAGATTCTGAGGCCTCAAGTGTCAGAAGGGCTGGGCCAAGATTCAGAGCAAAACTGTGGAGTGGGGGTGGGGAACAGCAGCCCCAGGACCAAGGGCACCGGCTAGCCCCCACTCACCTCGGCCTTATACATGCGGATGAGACCCTGGTTCACTTTGGACCAGGTAGGGACAGCACTGATGTTCCACAGCTGGTTGGAGTGCTCTGCAAAGGGGCCTGTCTTCATCTGGAAAATAGAGTCCAAAGCAGGAAAGGTGGGCACCTGGGAGCCCATGCCCTGCTCCCCTGTGGCAAGGTGAAGCCTGCATACATATATACATGCACATGCACCCACAGACGCATGCACACACACATGCACGCATATACACACACACGCACAGATGCATGCACACATACACAGACATATACATGCACACAGATAGGGACAGACCACATCATCTGCCTATCTGTGCACACATACATACAGGCACATTTGAGTGCCAGAGACAGGGTCCCTCTTGGCCTGCAAGAGGAAAACCCATTGGGAAAACATAACCCCCAGTCAACCTCTTCCTTCCACAGCCAAAAAAAAGGGGGAAAGTCGGATTCCCACCACCCACCAAATCTAACAGCCTCAGAAAAATAAAATCTCCACCCAAGCTCCCAGTGAAGCTTCCACCAACTCCCAAGCCACAGGGTGCTGACAGCATGGGGACCCACTCAGATAAACAGCAGCAGCCTGCACCCCGGCTCTCCCCAGCCCAGTCCCACACACAGGGTGGGCTCTGTTACGGTGCACTTGGTCTGCGCCTGCCACTGGCAGAGCTGGGAGAGCGAGGGAGGGGTCAGTTTGGAGGATGGTCAAGCTGGATAAGACCAGACCCAGGCATCGACTGCAGCAGATTCGGGAGGAAGGTCTGCGTAGAAAGGCAGTACAACCTGGGCAGGAAGTGGGGAAGGGATGGCAGCCACACCAGCAAGGGACAGGCAGGAGCAGGGGCAGCTCCATTCCTGGTCCCTCCTCAGGCCAAAAGTGGCCTCAGGGAAGGAAGGAATCCTGCAGCAAGCCCAGTTGTGTTCTCATGACATCAGGAGCCACAGCACTGAGGCAGGGAGTTTGTATGCATGAGTGGGCCCCTCAAAGCACATAGGGCCGGGGCCAGGGCTAGCATGTTCCTTTGTGGTTATTAAGCAGGCAAGTTTGGTCCCCTCAGCACTACCCCCTCCCTGGCTGATAGGTGGCACTGATGCTGGCGGAACAGAGTTCAGCACCCTGAGCCCCAGGCTTCAGAAGAAAGTTTTAAAAGCAAAGAGGTTAAGCTGGCAAGGACGTGTAGACTTGGACCCTGAGAGTGTGGAAGGTTCCAGAAGAGGCTGTGCTCGAAAGCAGGGCTGAGGGAGCTATTCTGGGGAGAAAGGAGGGGTCCAAAGCTCTCTGCATCCTGGGCATCACAAGAATAAAGGTCCAGGAGCACATCACCACCCCACCGCCACCCCACCCTGCTCTTTGGCTGTGCTCTCTGCCAGGGACCCCTTCCCTTAGCCTTCCCCCTTCTCCAGTAAGGGAAACTCACAAAACTGCCATTCTGCCCCAAGTCCCCCAGAGCCTGTCTCAACCCCCATTCAGTACAATAGGCTTCTTACTCCAGGAGTGAGGCCACAGCCCAAGGCACTAGACAGACACAAAACCCACCCGGGAGCCCACAGTCCGTTCACCCAGAATCATTCCCCTCCTCTACCTAGGCTCTCCCCACCAGGAGGGCCACTGGGCACCCCAGCCTGCAGGACCTGGCCTTCATGGAGCTTTGTTCCGACAGTCCCACTAGAGCAGGCTCCACCCTCCCCCTCTCCCCACCACCTCCCAGGCTCTCTGCCCTGGGGACTAGAGCCAGGCTCCAGCCCTCTCTGGCACACTCCAGACCCTGAGCTCAGGGAACACGGGAGCAGTGGGACCAGTTTCATTCTTTTCAGGGTGCCCTGAGCACACCACTCAGGAGGACCCTGCTGGCTTCGTCCCGCAGCAGCAGCTCCAGGGCCCTGCTCAGTAGAGCAGCTCAGGCCAAGGCCAGCAGATGGACGCTGGGAAACCAGAGGCTCTGCCTCACCCACAAGGGGCATGGGAGGGGGCCCCACAAGGTCTCTCTGCTCTGTGGGCAGAGCCAGGGGGAGGCGCGAGCTCCTGAGCCCCAGTGGCCCTGCCCCACCCACGGAGAAACCAGAGGCGCTGTTTCTCTAGAGGAGCTGCCCCAGCCCCGGGCCTGCAGTGTCCCAGGGTCTCCCTAAGTCCTTCAGCAGGAGACTCTGCAACTCTGGGACAGGAAAACAGGAATGGGGGCGAGAAGACAAAAAAAATTAGCTCATTGTAGCCACAGAGGGAGGCGAGCGAGAGCGAGCAGCAGGAGCCGCCGGCCCGCGGCGACCCAGGGGAACGGTGAGTCAGAGCAGCCATGTTGGGCAGGAAATTACTCACAGGCGCGTTCCTGCCTCTGCGCTCCCGGGAGAATCGGCCTTTTGTAAATGGTTCCTCTGTCGGCGGGCGGGGGCGGGGAGCGCTGCGCCTTCCTGTCAGCGCCTTCCTCCCGCCGACACCCGATCCCTCCCTTCCCAAAACTCCAAATTTAGAAGCCAGATTGAAACTGGAATTCTTTTCCTGCCGCCGGCTCTTAAAGGCGCCAGGGCTGCATTTCCTGCAGCAGCAGCTGCGCGAGGTGGGTGCCTCTCCCGGGGGCCCGGGCTCCAGGCAGGTCCCGGGCTCTTCCCGGCTCCATCCCCGGCAGCTGCGCCAGCCCTCGCGGCCCAGGCCCCCAGGGGACCGCCGCCCCTGCCAGGCCAGAGCGCGAAGAAGTGCTCGTGGTCCCTCGTCCGCCTCTAGGGGCCGCAGGGTGCTGGTGCGGGTGGGTGGGGGGTGGGGGCCGGGGCTGGGGCAGCCCCCATGCTGCAGTCAGCAGCCAGCCCAGGGGGGCGAAGGCGGCCCTCGCTAGTCGCCTCGGCTCTGGGCACACCCCTGCTGGCACCCAACGCTTACCACACACCCGAGCCCTAGACCCGAGGTGGGAACCAGGCCTCGCGCACCGAGGGGGGGCAGCCAGCGAGAAGCCGGGCCTCCGCTCGGCTCAGGCCGCCTCCCCCAGCTGGACCTTTCAAAACCTCCTCCCAGTTCAACGTGCCTTTGGCGCCACCTAGTGGTCACTGTGGGTTTTCCTCCAGCAGAGGAACTGGGTCCCGAACTTCGGGAAAGCTTTTGGGTTTTATACCAGCAAAACCAACCAACCAACCAAAAATACAGTTTAACCTGGAATCTGCTCCCATATTCCCCAGGCCCCGCCCCACCTTCCTGTTAGTTACTGACAGGGACTCAGGGGATTGGCCCACCACCAGGGGGAGCCAAACAGGTTAGCCTTTTACCCCCAAATGAGCCAAGCCACAGCATAGAATGTGCACCCCTTTTCCCTCCCTGCTCCTCCAGCTCCCCCTGGGTCCCCCATGGCTCTGCAGACCCTTGCACTCCACTCTGCAGGGAGCAGCACATGACTGGCTCTCACAGCAGTGAGCCAGGCTGTCCTAGAGTCCTTCCGACCTTGAGCCAGCTACACTGCTGAAGGCAGCAGATCTCTGAGAGAAAAGTGGTGGCTGCCCAGCCGTCAGTCCCCGGGCCATTTGCTGACTTGGAAAAATGTGTCATTCCCCTCTGGCCTCTGGAGTTTGGCAGAAGCCTGAGTGGAATGCTGACCAGGAGGAGCCTGGAGCTCCGGCTGCTTAATCAGGCTTCTCCCCCTCTTCAGGGGGCTCAGAATGGGCAGCTAAGTCAGCAGCCCCCATAGGTAGGGGCCCACAGGTGTGCCAGGGACAACACTGGGGCCAGTAGACATGCATGCAGACATCAGGAGAGAATGGAGGCCAGACCTTCTCTAGACAGCAGAGCTAGGGCAGCCTTTGGTAGTTGGGGGGGGGGGGGGGGGGCGGTGCTAGGCAGGAAGAAGGAAAGGCCACCTTCTGGAAGAGGCCCTGAGAGCAGTGGGTTCCTGACTTTCAGGTGCAGTCACCTGAGAAGTTGAGGTGGGGCCCAGGAATGTGCATTTTAACAAGCTCCCAAGCTGATCTTGACAAAGCAGTCCAAGGCTAGACTGTGGGAGACCTATTTCAATGACCCCTGCTGGGTGGGCTGGGGTCCAGGCCTGCTCGTCACCTGTGGCACTTCACCAGCCCCATGTCCTCAGGCCCTGATAGAGATGTATCCCTTCCAGAGGAATCTGCCCTGCCATCCACTCCCCTCTCTCCAACTCCTGCAATGGCTTCATCCACACATGCACACGGAGCTCTACAGACCAATGGGCCCTGCCTGCAAGATGCTGACACCCACTCACCCTTCAGTCTTAGTCCCTCAGCTCAAGGAGAAACCAATTTAGGAGAGGAGATCCTGGACGGTCAGAAGCTGACAACCTTTCAAAGAGGCATAGTGGGGCCTCCTTTTCAATTACCAGCCTTCCGGGGCCAGCCCTGCCATCTCTGGGCAGCAGCTCTGGCTCCTCTGTCCAAAGACACCGGCCTTTCCCCTTCCCCTCACCTCAGTGATAAACAGGATGCACTCCAGGAACATGTAGTCCTTGTGGTTCTCATTTACGGCCTTCTCATCGACAAAGTGCCTGGGCTCCAGATACGGGTGATCTGGGAACGGCAAAGAGCCCTGGGGTTCAGAACCAGGCGTTCATACCACTGGGTGCCTCAGCCCATGCAATCCACCCCCCCCCCCCAGGGCCACAGTGCTGCCTGTGTGCCAAGCACTGGACCTCACAGGAGCAATAAACAGCCTGTGCCTGTGTATATCCCAGTGTAATAAGCTCCGTTCTGCTTCTCTCTAGCCATGGGCTCGGTTCCCTTGTCTGAGCAACGGGATAAACAGCACCTCCCTTGTGGGGCTGCTGAGTACTGCCTGACAGTCGTGAGCACAAGGCAGTCAGCACGGTCCCAGGCTCAGTGAGGACTCAGGGAGCTGGTCTACCTGAAGCATGTAGAGAGCATGGCAGAGTGCCTACTCAACAAGTGGTCACTTGTTATTCTGTGGGCAGTTAAACCTACGTTGAAACAGAAGTTATCACCGCACCCCCCCCAATTCTGCTTACCCATGGGGAAGAGGGGGTCCACCAGAGTGGGCCCAGAGCAAGCGGCCCCTCCCAGCACCTGGGGGCAGCTCCCCAATGGGCGCCTTGCACACAGCTCAATAATGACAATGGAAGACCTTGGTCACTGAGTCAAAGAGCCCCTGATTTTCAACATAAAGCCCGTAGCTGCTGCCAAGCGCTGGGGCACATTTCACCCCAGTCTATTATGTGCCAGGCGAGGGCCACTGCTCCAGCCCACGTCATTCTCCATTATCTGGGTGGAACCCACCTCCACCCCCCAGCCTGCCACACTGGTGTGCAGCAGAGGTCGACAGCAAGCAGTCACCATCAATAGCCGGTCTAATGCCTGCTTTACAAAATGTCACTGTCTGGACAGGAAGAGGAGGAGGAGGAGGGACGGATAGAGGAGAGCTGGGGGGGAGGGACACAGAACACACTCTGGGGAGTGGAGGTGTACATGCCCCCTTCAGTACCTATCAGCTGCGAACTGCCCCAGATGAAAGGCAGAAACTGGAAGTCATCCAGGCCCCACACTCCCTGGCTGCCTGCAGGCTCCATCCTGTATGTTTTCTGGAGTTTCCGCATCACCTCAAGGTACCTACACAGGAGGATGGGGAAAAGAGGGGACATAGCAGAAGCAAAAGGACAGTCTCCACCCTTCTGCCACTGGGAGCTCACAGAGGCCAGAAATAACCACCTGAGAGTGTAACTGGTCTCTGTTTCCGTGAAGACCTACATGCACAACTTATGATCAGCCGGTACTCTCAAAATAATGTACCTTTATTATTTTTCTCCCACACTCTGCCTCCTTTTAGCCCATGAAAGGGGCAAAACACCTCCTGGGAAAGGGAGTTAGCATCATCAACTCCTGACAATGTGAAGTTCCTGGGCAGGAGACTCAGCTCTCTAACTTCGCTTGCCAGTGTTGTCAGTGGCTGCATCCGAGTTACCCTGGCGCTTCTGCATCAGACACTGCTGAAGCAGGGCCCAGAACGGCACTGTCAGTGCTCGAGCGACTGAGACACACCTGTGCTCCTGGGCAGTGGTTTGCGTGGTGAGGGGCGCAGGTCAAAGCCTGTCTGGGTTCACCTGGCTGTGTGACCTCAGTGAACAGACCCCATTTCTCTGCCTCAGTGTCCTCATCTATAAAATGGAAATAACAGTTGCTACTCCCTAGGGTTACTGTGAGAATCAGTTATGTGCTGCTGAACGACGGATACATTCTGAGAAATGCACCATTGAGGATTTTGTAGCTGTGCAAACATCCCGGAGTACACTCAGACAAACCTACCGTGAGCTGTGTGCGCAGCGCCTGGCTGTGCCTCCACATGGTGAGCACCACGGAAGCATTGGCGATCATTATGTGACATTTTTCCCTCAGTTTTTACTTGAATCTGAACCTGCTGGAAGTAGTAGTCTTAGGCAGCCTGTCTGCATCAGAGCTCAAAGAAGACAGGACAAGAGAGCCGACAGGCACTCTGGACAGCCTGCTAGTATTGTCCTCAGTCTGACAGTGACAAGGTGAGAGACCCCCTCGCTCCATCTCCCACAGCAGTCACCCCTCCTGCCCTCTTCTCACTCACCGATTGAACACCTTAAAGACAATAGCTATCTGGTCATCCACCCGGAGCACCCCAATCTTGCAGAGGCAGCAGAGGAAAGCAGCAAAGGCTGCTTCATGTCCTGGGGGAGTAAAAACAGCCAAGGTTGACAGTCTTCCAAAAAGAGGAGTGGGGTCGTTCTTGGTCTCACTAGTGTCTAAATCACTATTGACTACCCTCCAAGGAAGGAGGTCGCATGGAGACAACAGGGTCTCTTCCCTATGCAGAAAAACCAAGGCCCTCTAAGAACCACCTGTACTGTAATTCTACTCTTAACGGGCCCAGGCTATTAACTTCTTAAACAGGCCTTTATGTTTTATCTTGTAAACTGAACTCACTAATTCCACCCGATTCACTGAGCACCTGCTATGGGGGCAGTCCCTGTCCATGTCTGACAGTTACGACAGGCATTAAATACACAACCACTTCTATGACTCTAGCTCTGAAGGGCACGGTGCAAACTGTCACAGGGAGGCCCTGACATAAGGGCTCAAGAAGGCTTCCCTAGGGAAACACTGTTTCCTCTGAAATCTGAAAGAGCAGTAAGAATTGGCAAGGCATGGGGGTGAGGAAAGCAATAGGAGCATTCTAGCCAGAAGAATAGCATGTGCAAAGGCCGTGAGGCAAGGAAAAATCTCACATGTTTGAAGAGCCCTAGGAAGGCCAGTATGGCTAAAGCAGAGAGCAAGGGAGAAAGGGTAATGTGACGAGGCTAAGATCAGAGAGGCCTTAAAAGCTGTAGTAAAAAGCTCAGATTTTACCCTCGAGTAATGGGGAGCCACTGAAGGCTTCTAAGGGTCACATTCTAAGCATGATCACATTATAGGGTCCAAAGGCACCCTTCTTCCTTTCCCAGGCATGTCAAACAGGAATGGTCAGCAGTTTAGAAAACACTGGTTGGCCTGTGGACCAATTCCACGGTTCACGGTCACAGGAAACACATCTGGAGGGAGGTGAAGGAGTATTTCTGTGACTTCCTGTCTTACTTTTGCAGCATGAAGGTCCCTCCGAGGACCTGGAGAGCTTGTGAATTGTTATGTTCACCTGCACAATTTCCAGTCATGACCAGTCAGAACCCAAGCCATCACCATTCAGGGGTAACCATCTTGCACACCTGAGAGCAACTGAGAGTGGAAGAAAAACCCACCCCCTGCTGACCTGCCACTCTCTCCTCCTGGGTCTTACCCTATTAGTCTTAGTCAAAGTATCAAAATGCTTGATAAACCTGCTCCCTAGCAACAGGGGGATCAGACACAAAGCTTTCCCAGGACCCAGGTACGAGGGGATCCTTTCATAGGCCTGCCTCTGTAGCCTGGGCTCCTCCTGAGGATCCTGAAACCCAGGCAAGGGAAAGGCCCAAGAGGACAGCAGCACTTGCATTTGCCTGCTTTGGGGTGGAAGAAAAAGGAAAGGTGGGCCTACCAAAGCAAGGACCCTCCTTAGCCACTCCTGACCTAGGGAACACTCCTGTTAAGGTGCCACATGCTCCATTTCCTTGACAGCTCAAGAACACGGAATATGTCTAAGAGCAAGGGGCATAGGGAGAGGGTGGCCACATGCTGCTAGAGGCTACTGAGCTCTTTCATTTCTCAAGGCCCTGTAAGCAACTGCCTTGAGGTATAGTAAGTGCTCAGTAAATCATTTTGGTGATGACAGTGAGCTCACAGAGAGACCGTTTTTTACAAAGAACAGGAATCAGCTCTGCTCAGATAGCAGCCGGAATATGGCACCAGCTCCCCCTGGCGGATGGAACCAGAGCGGCAGGAGCAGCACCAAGCCAGGCAGCCCTGACAGGCTGCTTGCTCAGGGGTCCCCCAGAGACAACCTGAAAGCAAAGAGGAAGCAGCCCAAGAAAAGGATGTAGAGAAGCCAAGTGCGTGCTGGGAATGGCAGGTACCTGTGCCATAGTCGATGCGCGTGGAGTTCCCCACAGACTCCTTTAGGTAAACCGCCACCTCAGGCACAGCAGCTGCCAGATGGGTGGGGACCACTGTGGCCACCAAGTTTTCTGCTTCCTGATAACACAAGAGACACAAATGGTGACAGCAGATTATGCAGCATCCTGGTAGGTAAACGCCCAGGGCAGCATCTGGCTGGGACCCAGGCTGCTATGCCAGGCGGCCTGGCTCCCTACTCTGGCCACAGAAGGAAGAGAAGGGAGGGCATTTATTCTTACACAACAGAGACTACCCTGGGGTGGCTTTTTATTTGCTGACCCTTCCTCCATGTGACAAGGTTCTGGGGGCAAGACAGAAGGGATCTGAAAAGAAGCCATTCAACTTTCCCATCTGGTAACTCATCCACATCCCCATAGATGTCATCTTTCTTCATACTCCCAGCAAGGGAGTTTGTGCCATATGTCCACCAAAAGACGTATGCAAGGACGTTAATAGCAACATTTTTACAGTAGCCAGAAAGTAGAAACAACCCACAACTGAAATGTCCATCAACAGTAGAATGGGTAAATTGTGTTAGGTTCCTACAGTGGAATACTATATGGCAATGAAAAGGCCTGCTGCTATTCACAACAAGGTGGATGAATCACATGGACATAATGTTGAGTAAAAGAAGCCATTTATATGAAGTTCAAAAAACAGTAAAATCTATCTATGGGACAGAAATCAAAAGAGTTGGGGAGATACCAACTAGGAGGGGGCACAAGGGTCCAGCTTAAGTGCTGGAATGTTCTAAAGCTTAATATGGGTGGTGGGTACAAAGGTAAAAATGCACTAAGCTGTACAGCTATAATTTGTCAGCTTTAAGTTATGACTCTATAAAACTCTTAAAAGGCAAAAAACAGCTCAAGTCCATGTGCCATCTTAGAATCCAGAGGCAGCTGGGCTACTCCTAGAGAAGTACAGCATTGTGTTCGCTTCTTGGAGCTCCCCTCGCTCCATGTAAAGAAAACACTGGACCAGAGAAATTAGAACCCAAGCTCCTTTAAGCTCAGTGTGTGGACACCTGGCATGAGAATCTCCTGGAGACCTGGTGAAAATCTGGACTCTCAGACCCCACTCTGGACCTATAGACTGCTTTTCTAAGGACGGGGTTGTGATCCTGCATTTTGTTTGTTTGCTTTGAACAGGTATTGCCTTTGTATGATTCAAAAATGAACACATTATAAAAGGGATGCATTGAGAAGTCCCACTCCACCCTTGTCCCCATCCACCCTCCTCTCCCCTGCCCCCAAAAAGAAACCACAGCTTTACTTGCCTTTTGTGTATCCTTCCAGTGATGTTTCTCTATGCAAATTGAGCAATACACACATATGCTTTTATTCCTCCCTCTTTCTAACCAAAAGGCAGCTTGCAATGTGCATCATAGGCCTGGCCGCTCTTTAACCTGCCAGTATCGCAGTCCCTTCCTGAGTTCCCTAATCGGACTCCTCATCTTTCGTACAGCAACACAGTGCTTCATCGGTGGATACACCAGTTTATTTAACGGATCCCCTGCAGATGGACACCTAGGATGTTTCAGTCAGTTGCTAATAGAAATAGTGACCTACTAAACAGCCCTATGCAGGGCACTATGCATCCGCATGTGATTCCCAGAAGGCTGAATGCATTAGTACTTTGAGTAAACGGAGCTGACATTTAACAAACTCCCGGCAATTGATATGCCTGAAAGCTCCCCTAGCCCAGCCCCCAAGCCTGTCTGTGGCAGCCTCACCTGGTCAAGTTTGGCATACCAGGTCCTGTAAGCCTTGTTCCCAAATCGAGAGGGCTGGTCCATAGGAGGAGTCTCATCAATCCACCTGTCCAGAGTGTTGAGAAGAGCAACCAGTTTCTCAATGGCCTGTGGAGGCAGAATAGAGGCAGCCAAGGCACAATGACAACCTGGAGGCACAGAGGGAAGTCTCAACTCTTGCTGAACAATTACCCCAAGGCATGGTGCTAACTGGCATCCTCCCTGTTGTCCCCCTTTCTTCCCAACCATCCTGAATATGGAAAAGAGGCCAGGCAAGCACAGTGAGCTTTACAGAATGGGGCCAGCACTGGGCTGAAAGGACAAGTGTGGCTTGGGCAGCTGGGGTCTCTAGCTAGCCTGGAGGAGCTGCTGGACAAGCAGGAACTGCAGGCCTAACCTGCCACAGTAGGAGCAGTGGGGCCTCCTATTTAGATCACAATACCTCCTCACCGTAGAAAACAGGTGTGTAAGGGGGAGAAAACAAAAATGACCAGTGGCCCTGCAGCCCAGAAATGAACATTATTGACATTTTAACATGCTCTTCAATTTCGTCTTTTTCTAGTGTTTTCTGTTGCTTATCATGGTGACAATTCTGAAGGCAGCTAAGACATCATTTAGTTGCCACAGACTTTGAGCCAGTGACTTTTAACTCTCTGTGCCTATTTCTTCATCTAAAAAATGGGCATGATGGGCCTGGCCAGCATGGCTCAGCAGTTGAGCATCGAACTAGGATCCAGGAGATCACGGTTCAATTCAGGTTGTGGGCTCGATCCCCAGTGGGAGGCGTGCAGGAGGCAGACGATCAATGACTCTCTCATCATTGATGTTTCTCTCTCTCTCTCTCTCTCCCTCTCCCTTCCTCTCTGAAATCAATAAAGTTATTTTTTTTTAAAAAAGGGCATTGCACAGCTGGGTGTGGCTCAGCGGTTGAGCATCAACCTAGGATCCAGGCGATCAGGGTTCGATTCCCAGTCAGGGCACATGCCCGGGTTGCGGGCTGCAGCCAATCAATGACTCTCTCATCAATGATGTTTCTGTCTGTCTGTCTCTCTCTCTCTCTCCCTTTCCTTTCCTCTCTCTGAAATCAATAAAGATATATTTAAAAAAATAAAATAATAAAATAAATTAAAATTTAAAAAAAAGGGCATGATGGTAAATGCTTCTCGAGGCTGTCATGAGGACTAAATAACAGCCCATGAGGGACGCCCAGTGCAGTGCCTGGCACAGGGTAATGTGTGTGGTTACACGCCAGACTCTAAACACAGATCACAGGGCGCACGCTGCTTCACAGCCTGTTATTTCCCCATGAGCCTCACTCCACATCAACACATAAACATATTTTACCATCGCCTCTAATAAGTGACTAAGACGCCCTTGTACAGTGAACTACAATTTATTTACCGAAGCCCTTCCTGTTAAGTGTTTGGGTTATTTTCAATTGTTCACGACCACAAACACCACTGTGATACACAACATGGCGACTCGTCCTGTGCAAAAATGCTTGGTCAGGGCATGAACATGGGAAATGCTTTGTGGGCTGCCGGTATTCGAGATCCCATCCCTCATCTCCACCTTTGCCACAGAAGGCGAGGTTTAAGGAGTGGAATTGGTGTCACAGGCCATGGCAACACGAGCACCAAATGTTACTCAGTGAGGAAATGAGGTGAGGCTGTCACTCCAAGACACAGGTCTGTGAGGATGGTGTGAAAGCACTCCTCCCAAGTACAGCAACAGAAATGGGCCAAATGGGAGCCAACCAAAGGCTCAGGGAGCACATGATGCAGAGGATATCTGAAGTCAGGTGGCCCTGGGAGAAAGGACCCTGCCAAGAAGCAGATCATGGCTGTTTACTGGGCACAAATGGACTAAGGAGACGCTTCCAGGGTCTCCTGGCCCTGGTAGGAACTTTTGTGGGTGGAGCCCACAAGAAAAGCTGTGACAAGGAGGGCAAGGCACGGTCGGGTATGCCATGCAGAGACACTTCCCAAGACCTGTGTAGGTACTGGGGGGACGGGCTTGAACTCAGGGTACACGTCAGCCAGTGCCCCCACTGCACAGCCCCACTAGGTCCACATAAGTAGTGCCTCCTGTCAAGTGTGCAACATGACAACGGCCCTCACCTCCCGTTCTTCGTGCTCGAGGCCTGGGAGTAGGAGAGATACCTGTAGAAGCCAGAGCTCCCTCAGTACATGGCTGAGGCAGAGGGCCAGGTGACAGAAACCTGCCTTGCTGAAATGCGGCAGAAAGTGCTGTCAGAGCCTGGCTCTGTGAAGAACCAGGTCACCAGGAGAACTGATAGCAGGGACAGAGTTCATGTAGCAACTGGGACTTAGGAGGATGGTGCAATAATCTGGCCCCAGGAAGCACCACCAAGGCCCCTCCGGGGCTGTCTGTCCTTGGTCATACGCTGAGGACGATCAAGAAGGTGCTCTGCCCGGCCGGTGTGGCTCAGAGGTTGGGCATCGACCGAGGATCCAGGAGATTGAGGTTCGATTCCGGGTCGGGGTACATGCCTGAGTTGAGGGCTTGATTCCCAGTCGGGGGCATACAGGAGGCAGCTGATCAATGGCTCTCTCATCACTGATATTTCTCTCTCTCCCTCTCCCTTCCTCTCTTTGAAATCAATAGAGATATATTTAAAAAAAAACAAAACAAAAGAAGGTGCTCCCAGCCCACAGCAGCCAGGCCCCAGCTGCTAGCTCTGCTGCACCATGAATAATTAAAAGGCTCCTCGCTCCCCTTTCTGCAGAGGATTTTTTAATTGGGGGGAGTGGGGGCTGCCTCTACTCTTTGGCTGATTGAGGTACAAGGTAAGAGGAGAGGGAGCTGTGGGCTGGAACCCGGAAACACCAATACTTTGAGCGGCACTCCTCCCTAGGCCAACGCTTCCTTTTTGGATTCCAGTTTTTAATTTTGCCCTCATTTTAAAAATCAAACAGAGCAACAACAACAAAAAATAAGCCTCCTATCTACTAACATCTTATTTGGCAAAAATCAAAAATTCTAACCCCCAAAGAGGACAGACATAATCTCAAAATGAAGGACAGCCTTCTAATGACGGGTTGAGACCCCTGCTTGTTCCTTTTGCTGTGCGCAGTCTGGCAGCAGCCCCCCAAGGCCACTGTGCCCTGTCCCCAGCTGCAGCTGCCATTCCTGAGGTAGGAGGCAGCAGTGAGAAGGATCAGGAAACCCAAGTCAAACCAAGCAGAAGACAGCTGTGTGGTATGAGAGAACAGGGGTCCCTTCCCAAGCTCCAACTCCACCCTGTCGGTATATAAAGAAGGCCATCGGTAAGTGTACTGTGGGAACTTGGAGCCTGGCCAGCTCCTCAGTCAAGGAATGGCCTAAAAGAAACTGCTCCCAGATGCGAGCCCGGACTGTAAACAGCTGGCATTCTGGTCTCACAAAGCTTGCTATCCACCCTGTCTGCTTTGTTTCCTGCACTCTATATAACCCCGTATTAACAAAGCCTGTGTTGCAGGGACTTCACTGGCAGGCCAACCCTGACGCGCATGGAAGTCCTAATAAACTCATCTTTCGCAGCCAATCCTCTGGGTTATTTCTTTGCAATCGGCAAGCAATCCGCTCAGGCCTTCTCAGACCTCGGCTCTTTGCACAATACAGCTCCCATCTGTGGGCCAAGGCCATCTGCTGTGAGCCGTGCCTCCTGCTGCCCCTGCCAGCTTTGGGCAGAATCTGGGACACCTCTGGAGACTAAACCAGTCACCTCTGTGCACTGAATGAGGAGCAGCCCACTGCCCCGGTGCTGGGATGAACCCCAAGCTCAGGAAGAGCCCCCGCTAAAGCAACAACACTACTGGAAATGAGAATTGCAAAAGAGCTGGTTAACAATAGCTAACAATGACAATGTTACGGGCCAGGCACTGTGCAAGCACCCTGCAAGTGGGAGGATCTCAGCAGATCCTCCCTAGGGGCCACAGGGGACAAGGCCATTCAGCTCAAAAGTAAGGGCTATCAAAACCCACTCAGCCTGATTCCAGGACTCAAGCACTTAACCCGCTGCTATTCTGCCAGAACAGCTCCTGCACTGAGGCAACACCTGGTTGGTGTGGACATAAAAGCCTCAGGGGCACGTAAGGGGCCCCGAGAGGAGTCTGGTAGCTCAGAATCTGCTGGGTAATTACAACATTCCCCTTTAATTAGCCTCCCCACCACATTCTCCAGCCCACTGAGCACAGCAGAGCATCTTTTCCACAGGCTCAAAGAAGAGTGAGCCCTCTCTCCCACCACCACACCAGGGGCTAAAGTCCCAGAGCGCTGGGTGGGCCTGAGAGGAACTCAGGAAGTCACTGGTGGGCCAGCTCCCAAGAGAAGACTGGCAATCCCCAGCACAGGCCTGGCTCCCACAAGTGACAGAAGAGGACCTTGGCCACCCAGCAACCAGTTAGGGTCCAGGAGTATGAGGCTAATGGGGCACTGAGAGCCTCAGGACAGGTGGAGAGGGGCCAGGGCAAGGCCAGCCTTACTCAAGAGGCCGAGGCTATGGTTAGAGGGCTGGGTGAGACAAGGTACTGAGGGAGGTTCCTCAGGCCCTGGTGTCTCAGATAAGAGGGTCAAAGTGGTTCTGGGCCAACTGGGACAGGAATCCAAGAGGCCACTGGAGGTCTGGGACCAAGCCCTGGACGATGGCATCCAGCACAGCAAACAGCTTGCAAGACCACACCTTCCCATGGGTATTAGCCTCTCCACAGCTCTCACCCTCCCTCCACAAACAAGCGTGTCTCTGAAACACAGCCAAAGAGCACCCACCTAGCAGGGTGCCCTTCAACTCAATTTCCACTCCTGGGGCTGAGTCCTTAGGAATCAGACTGCCTGTCCAGGTGCAAGGACATTCAGAGCAGCAATGTTTAGGAAAGCAACCTAAAAGTGTACAGTTAGGGGGTTGTTTAAACAAATGAGGCATGGCTCAACGAGGCAGTCATGTACATGGCAGGAGAGGAGGAGCTCACAGGGCAGGTCTGGATGGCACTCCTCAAACTGTTAGCAGTCAGGTACAAGTGGGAGAGAGCGAGAGGTCAGCTTTGTGCTAACGTTATACACTCTTCTGTCAGTCTCTCTTCAGTGAGCACATTTATTTCTTTCGCGATCTCTTTCAATTTAAAAACTTACATAAAGATGCCAGTTAGCAAACATGCAGGCTACAAAATGTTACATTTACCTTGATCCCAGTGTTCTATTCACAGATTTTTTTTAAAAAAAATTAGAAATACAGACACAAAAATGTCAACAGCACGTGTTTGGGTGATCTGACTTTCCGCACCTGCCCTACTGTGGGCAATGTGCTCACATGACTCCACGGAGCTGTTTCTGGAAGGCCCTGCACAGCAGGCTCCCTGCCCAGGCCTACCTCAGAGACTCTGTACTCGAAGGTCAGCTTCTTCCCCTTCACACCTTCGTTGAGGGTGAGGATGAATCCAATGTAGTCAGCGTACGCCTACCAAACAGAGAGGGCGGTGGGGGCAGAGAGGGCTGTCAGACCCCTACTCTCTCTATGTCCCAGCCAGCCCCAGCTCCCCCCAGGTACCAGATGCTCCAAACTGTCCCTGGCTCCCACCCCGGTAGCAGGAGCAGGAGAAAGATAATGTCAAATACCCCACCTCTACCCTCCAGCTAACACCACAGGCAAGCCAATGACACCTGGGCCTCCAGCCAGAATTGACTGTGTGCTCACTTCTGCTACCAGCAGTTTCTTCACACAGCTACCCACAAGCTAGACACTATCTATCACTGACCCCATTCTACAAATGAGGAAACCAAGGCTTCAGGAGAAGGGACTTGCCCAAAGTCGCCTAAGACCAAGATCTTATTAGATGTGGAGCAGGACCCAGCCAACCAAACTCCAAAGCAGAGTCACCGAGTATTCGACCATTGTACTGTGCCACCAGGGGTCCAAGGAAATCAACAAGGGCCCTCTCCTGCTAACCTTCCAGGTGTTTCCTCACCAGGCTGTCTGCCCGAGGTGCAGATGCCCTGCTCCCAGGAGAAGAAACTGTTGTCTGCCCATGGTCAGGTCTCCCAGCACACCCACCCCCAGCTTCCAACTGGGCAACCTCTTCCCTGCTGGGCTGCAGGTTGCACCCAGCACAGGGATACAGCAGCCCTGGGGTGCAGGCCCTGGAGAGGTAGCTCCTGGGAACAAGTGACTTCCGTTTAGGCTTGTTAATTTCTCATCCCTTTGCCCCTCACTCTCTTCCTTCCTTCTTATCCAAGCCTAAAGGATGCCAGACTTAGACGGCCCTGAGAACCAACCACTCAGTACCTAGAAGAGGTATTCCTATAGCAGATCCTCCTGCAGCCCATGGGATGGCTGCAAGTGGGAATGAGAGGTCACAGTGCAGGCCCCAGGGGTCACCTGCAGCAACTCTTCCAACCCAGGGCAAGTCTGACTATGGCCAGTGTCCACAATTACCCTGCAAAGCACACTGGGATAAAGGAGAAGAAACAGCAAAGGGCAGCGTCACCCTCCACAGTCCCTGCTCCCACATGGGTCTGGGTCTACTGGTGGCTGAAACTCAGGACATTCTTATAAACGTGACTGTGCAAAGTCTCTACCAATGCCACACCACCATCATCATCGTCATCACAGCAGTAACAATCACACCTGCTGTCAGCAAGGCTCACTGTGTGCCTAGCACAGGGCCAGGTGCTTATGGGCTTTACATCAGTTAAGACTCTAAACTGCCCCATTTCATACAGAGGAAACCAAGGCTTGACCAGGTAGACAACTTGCCTAAGTCACAAGAAGGGAAGACGGCAGCCCTGGGCTTTGAGCCCTGGCCCCTTGGCCCCCAAGCCTGTGCTCTTGGCTGCTGCACTCTGCTGCCTAGTGAAACACTGTGGGCCACAGTACAGAGCCACCCATCTGGCCACAAGAGGTCCACGCCCTTCACTGATAAGCTCTAGCAGGTATCGTTCAACATGCACATCAGGAGAAAAAGTGACTGACACTGCCCCAAAAGCGTTGGTGCCTAGAGCAGGACTGGCAAACTATCTGCAATGGGCCAGACAGTAAATAGTTTAGGCTACACGGGCCACACAGTCTGGTTCATATTCTCAACTCTGCCCTTGTAGGGTGAAAGCAGCACATACAGCAGGTAAACAAATGAGCGTGGCTGTGCGCCAATAAAACTGCATTTACAAAAACAGGTGGAGGGAGATTAGTCAAGTAGGCACTAATCTGCCGACCTGTGACCTAGACCAATGTAAGCACACAGACTCCTCATGGGAAACCTGCAAGCTTGCCAGAACTCCCGAGCCTGTCCTTCTCTACAGGTGACCAGACCAGGTGTAATGTAGGCACCTGGCTGGAGCTGGACCCAAGGCCTTCCCTGGGAATTTGAAATTGGCTTTCTTTTTCTTGGCCCATCTTTCTACAGCCTGACCATAGCCTGGGAGGCTGTGTTCTGCCCACCACGTGGCCTGAGCAGCAGAGAGCTGGTCCACACCAACAGTACTCTAGGGCCTGGTTCCAGCTATGTGTAGACTCAGCCACTTCCCTGGCGTAGGTTTTCACGCGATAACCTCCACTCCCTCTGACGCACTGACTCCTCAACTTGCTGTTACTTGTAACCAAGAATCAAAGTAACACACTCCATCATTCAGGACACTCATGCTCAGCCAATACAGCATCCAGGGGTGATGGTGCATGAGAACCAGAAGCACAACTCTGAGGGCCCAGCCCCCAGAGATCTTCCCACTGAAGCATCTCGGAAAGTTGCCCGGAAAGTTGCCCGACAGGCAGGGGCAGTCATCTCCTCTGTCACCTCCCTCCCTAGCTTCTGAAAGCTGTGGCTCCAAGGGCAAGAAGAGCCAGGAGCTCACAGCCTATCATGCCTAGAAAACCAGTGTCTTTGAAAAAGCCCAAGTTTCTTCTCCCAGCTCTTACCCTACAGTGTAGACACCACTGGTACCTGAGAACGCTTCCATTTGCCCATGTCCGGAACCGTGTGGATCTCCTTTTTTGGAATGATAAAGTTCTGAGTGGCTGGAGGGGTGTCCTCCGAAGAATCTTGACAACGAAAATGAAAAAGGAAACATAAATAGAACAGACCCCTTCCCAATACACACACACTTTTAAACCAAGACTCCAGCACCCAAGCCCTAGTGTAAAGCACATACACACTCCCAGGACAGAGTACTGGCTTGTTAAACCAAACCCACTGGCCTCTGGCGGCTCCGTTCTCTGCAAGAAAGATAAGTATCAGTTGTCGAGGAAGAAGTGCCAGGAGACCTGGAGACATAAGGAGTAGGATAGAGAATCCTAGATAACAGCAAAATAAACCTCTGCCTAATTCAGAACTCAAACCAGGGCCCAAGAAAGAGACCAGACACTCTCCTCCTCCTCCCACCTGTTCTGCAAGCCCAGTTCCCAGAACCCAAATTTGAGACCCCTACTATTAGTAAATGCTGTCTTAAGTAAGATGCTAAATAAAAAGCTCTGTAGGTCAGGCTGGTAACCCAACCACACTGTGTTTATGGGAAAATGTGTTTGTTCCACATCCCAAATAATCAAATCGCAAGTGATCCCTGGGAACAGAGCCCTTTCATACGTTGGAGAGAGCTGTTCCCTGCAAGGGGACCGCCCTCCCGATGTTATTCCACAGAGAGGAGAACCCCCAGGCAGGCCCTGCTACCCGGGGAAAGGCTGCCCTATAGGAAGCACCACAACACAGCACTGACCACCAGAACACAAAATCCCAGATCAGAAAATGAGCCTTTCAAACTCAGGACGGTGATCACTGAGTCAGACCCACAGCCTCTCCAGCCTCAAGATTCTGCCTCTGACAGAGGGACCACCCGACAGCTGGATCCCCTAAAACCTCAGTGTAAGATGGAAACGTCCAGAGTTTTAGAGGTGTTCCTAAAAGCCCCAGAGAGTATAATGTAGTGTCATCTACCATCTGGGGGACCAGCCCGCGTTTTCCTCTTGTACCACCTTTGAAAAGGGTAACAGCAGCTCACATCACTTAACTGCCACCTCCCGCACGCTGCCTGCGCCGCCTGTGGAACCCACACCACAGCTCTGTGAAGGTGGAGCAGCCCCATTTTAAGAAACAGCAGAATTAGCCGGGTGGGGAGAGGCTGGCGGGCTGAGCATTGACCATGAACCAGGTCACAGCTGGATTCCCAGTCAGGGCGCAGGCCCGGGTTGCGGGCTCCATCCCCAGTGGGGGGCGTGCAGGAGGCAGCCCATCAATAACCCTCGTCATCAATGTTTCCACCTCTCTCCCCTTCTCCCTCCCTCTCTCTGAAGTCAATAAAAACATATTTAAAAGGGAGAGAGAGAAACAGGGCAACAGGCCCACAGAGCTGACATGCTGGGCAGAGCCAGGTCTCGACTCCCAGGCCCCAGGTTCTCACCACTGCAGGCGCGGGTTTGGGTCCCTGCACTGGCCTAGTTGGAGCCTAGTTGGAGCCTAGTTGGAGCCTCCAAGGGCCGCGGGGGGCTCCTGGGCGGTCCCAGCGGGCTGACTGCGCAGGGCTGACCCCCGCCTCTGCCCCAGGCCAGGCCCCCCCCCCCCCAGGGGCGCCTTCCTGAGCTCGGTGCCTGCTGCCTCCACGTCACCACCAGGGCCTCCCCGGGAGCCCGCTCGCAAGTTTTGTGCGAAACGAAGTAACTGTCTGGTCTCCAGCGCCCCACGGGACCGCCCCAGGTCTTTGTTCACCTATATTTGGGGTCGGGGGCTCTTTTGGGGTCGGGGGGCTCTTTTGAGCTCCAAAATTTCTGACACCTTCCGGGGACCCTAAAATGTAGGGGGAGGGTAGAAGGAACATCAAATGCTTCCCAGCGCGAGCTGGGTTTGGCCAACCCCTCGGCCCACGGACGTTTCCAAGGCGGGGTGAGGCGCGGGCGCCCCCGCCCTCCGGGTGCCGGGCCTCCGGGTGCCGGGCCTCCGGGTGCCCGGTCTCCGCGAGAAGGCCCTTCGGGCACCTGCCCCGCCGGCGGCCGCCGCGCAGGAAGGCTGCGGGGGCTGAGGCCCGGGAGGCCGCCGCCTGCGAGCCCGCCTTCCTACACTAGGGGTTCGGACGGCCAAGCGCAGCGCCTCCCGACAAACTCCCAGCCCCCAAACTCCCGAGGGCGCCTCCCGGGGGGGGCGGGGGCCGGCGGGCCCAGGCCCCGGGGCGCCCCGCCCAGAGCGGGGTCTCCCAGAGGAGCAGCCCGTCCTCGGCACCTTCCCCCGACCCGGGCTGACTGCGGGGCGCGGCGGGGCGCGGAGGCCTCCCCTTCCGGCCAAGGCGCTGCCCGCCGGCCCTCGGGCGGCCCGGGCCCCCACCTCCCCGCCGCCGCCCCGGGCCGTGCCCTCCCCCAGGGCCCCTCGGCGCCAGCTCCTCCTCCGCGCCCCGCAGCTGCGGCCCCCCGAGTCCCCGCATCTCCCGACCCCCGGCCGAGCCCGCACCACACCCCCTCCCCGCCCCCACGCAGGCGCCGCCCCGCGCCCCCGCCCGGCCCGGCGCCCTACCTGCCGGCGGCTGCCGCTCGCCCTCAGCCATCTTCCCCCCGCCAGGAGCCGGCCCGACGCCTGCGGTCCCCTTACCTTCCACTCCCGCACCCACCCTTCCTTTCCCTGCGCTCAGAGCTCTCTGAGGGGAAATGAGCGCCGGCCGGCTACGACCGAAAACCGAGAATTAAAGTCACCCCAGTGTAGACAACCGCCATGTCGGTGCGGGGCGCTCGGGGAGCATGCCCAGCAACGGCCGGCTCGCGGCGCCTGCGCTCCCGGGGCGGCGGCGGCCATGATGGTGCGGGGCACCCGGAGCATGCGCAGCAACGGCCGGCGCACCACCCGACCGGAAGGCGGCCCCCGGACGCCGGGAGCGCGGCAGCCATGCTTTTGCGGGGCAGGCGAGGGACGGTGCGGCAGCCATGCCTTTGCGGGGCGGCTCCCACCTGTCATCTTTGTGCGTGGCCCTGGCCCGTCCCGAGGGCTATCAGCAGACACCCCCCTGTCACCGCGGCTGTGTGTCCCCGCCACCCTGAGAGCGCCGCTCAAGGGCGCCATCCGGACGGAGGGGAGGGCGCGCCGCTGCCCCCGAACGAGGGGGCGCCTTCGGAGGCGGGAGGGCGAGCGGGCCCCGGGCGGGCGCCTCTCCCCCTCCTCCCGGCGCGGTCGCCCCCCGCCGCCCGCCGCGCCCGCCCCGCCCGGCGCTTGGCCCCGCCCCGCGCCCGGGACTAGCCTCCGGGACTCGGCGGAGCCGGTACCCGCGCCCGGAGCCCTCCTCCCGCCTGCCCGCCGCCCGCCCGGCCGGTGGTGGGCGCGGGCCCCGTGCGGCCGGCGGCCCCCCCGCCGCGACCTCGGACACCCGCCCCCGGCGGCGGCGCGGACTTTGCCCCGCGCGGGGTGCGCAGCGGGCCGGGCGTCCGCGGGCGGCCGCGGAGATGTTGGCGCTCGCGGCCAGGACCGTGGTGAGTGCGGCCCGCGGGCCCGGGGGCCCCGGGGGGCGGGCGGCCCGCTGTCCAGCCGGCCTGCGGCTGCGGGCGGGGGCCGGGGGGCTCCCCGGGCTGGCGGAGGCGAGGCCCAGGGTCAAGGTCAAGGGCTGGGTCCACCCCGGCCTTTATCGCTACATTTCCAAGGCCCGGGAGAGGCCGCGGCGCCCCGGCTTCAGGCCGCCCCGCACCCCGAGGCGGGGCCCGGGAGCCGGGGCGCGGGGGTCCGTCGCTGTGGCCCGCGCCCCGCCGGGCAGAGCCGCGTCTCCGCCCCGTGCACCCGGCCAGCCGCCGTGCACCGATCGGATGGCCCCTGGGGAGCCGCGTCCGCAGCCAGAGCAGCTCACGTGGGGGCCTCGGGCCGGGGCCCAGAAAGCCCGGGACGGGCGGGGGGCGGGGGCAGGTGGCAGCCCAGCGCCCCTGTCCCCAGCCCCCCCAGCCCTCCCCGGAGCACCGCGGGCAGCAGGAATCCATAGCTCCCTGATCTGGGTCCCTTTACTCCCCGCCCCAAGCTTATCCCTGTTGGCATGTCCCTCTGTCTGGGCCGAGAAGAACCTTCAAACAGACACGCCAGGCCCAGGGCTCCGAGGGTACTTCTGGCCGAGACTTCCAGTGTCCTCAGGCTCCACCTTGCTCTTGCCACTGCCCCCTGAGCTGTGTCCCCATCCCACCCTCCAAGACCTCCTGGGTGACCCGATCCCTTTACTGCTGGGGAAACCGAGGCAAGGAGAGACTCAGCCAGAACCCCCTAGCTCTGGTGGCTCAAATCTAGTCCAATCCCAAACCCAGCGTCCTTTGGTTTGTTTTATTTTACTTTTTTTAAAAATATGTTTTTATTGGCTTCAGAGAGAGGAAGGGAAAGGGAGAGGGAGAGATGGAAACATCAATGATGAGAGTCATTGTTCACCTGCCTCCTGCACACCTCCACTGGGATCCAGTCCAAAACCTGGGCATGTGCCCTGACGGGGATTTGAACTGTGATCTCCTGGCTCATGGGCTGATGCTCAACTCCTGAGCCACACCGGCCGGACCTTTGGTTTATTTATTTATTTAAACATATCTTTGTTGATTTCAGAGAGAGGAAAGGAAGGGGAGAGAGAGAGAGAAACGTCAATGACGAGCGAGTCATTGATCGGCTGCCTAGCCCACAACCCGGGCCTGTGCCCTGACCGGGAATCGAACCCCAATCTCCTGGATCCTAGGTCGATGCTCAGCCCCTGAGCCACGCCCGGCCGGGCTTTGGTTTCTTTTTAATGCCTAAAATCCTTCGCTCTTGGCCCCCAACTGGATGAGTGACAACTCAGGAGAACCAAGCTTTGGTGGAAGGGCGGCCTAGAAGGGCTCCCACCAGTTCTGGAGGGAAACGGAGGCTAGGCAGGGCTCTTCGTCGCCACTGTCCACTTAGGGTCTTTCCCAGAGCCTGCTCCCTTGCACCACCCCCAATTTTCAGGACTAATTTCAGGGCTGTGCAGCACTTGGCAGCTAGTCAGTTTCTGCCCTCCGGCCAAGTTTTCCTTCATCAAACAGCTACACAGATTCTAGCAGGTGTATTTTTTTAATACACTTGGCCGGCCTCCCTGGCTCTGGGCCCGTCCAGAGAAGAAAGGAGAAAGTTTTCCAGCTTTACTTCTCCGGTGCCCACCGCCAGCCCTCCCGCCCGCTCCCCACCCCCCTTCTGGAAGCGAGGGCAGGTGGAGCCCTCCTCCTGCCACAGCCACACCCCAGATGCTGCCACGGCCACCGTGGGCCACCTCTGCCTCCCCGGCCTGAACCTTGGCTCTTGTCTTCTCTTTCCAGCCCAGGCAAGTGGCTGCCTCTTGCTAGGTTCTGCTCGCCCACTTGGTAGCACAGTTAGGCTTAGTGATCCAGCCCAAGGCAGACAGACAGGGCTCAGACCCTCAGTCCTGCCATGGAGGACGGGCAGCAGAAGGAGCAGGTACGGACCGGAGCCTCCGCCGCTTGCCCGCCTACTGCTGCCAGCGCCCTCCTCTGCCCGCCTGCGAGTCTCCCGGGCTCTCTCTGCCACCTCTCACCCTCCGCACCGGGCCACTTAGCTCTCCCGCCGCAGCGCTGCCCCGCGCCGCCTCCCTCCCCGCCCCCAGACGGGAAGCGGCCTGTGGCTTCGCCGCCTCCGGAGGCGCTGTAATCGCCTGGCTCCCTCTCGTTTTCTCTTCTTCCCGCCTGTTTCTCAACCTGCGAGGGTGGGAGAAAGGAGGTGGGTCCCCCTGGGAGGGGGCAGTCCCCTCACTGCTGACTGGCCCACAGCCCTGGGCTGAGAAAGGCGGGGCCCTGCGCATCCAGGCAGTTGAGAGGCCCCTCCCACCCCCGCCGCCCCCAACAGGTGCCATTCATCCTGACGGCTCCCCAGCCCTGCCAGGAGCAGTGGCCACACCCCACCCTCCCCCATCCCTACCTGTATCTCCAGGCCCCAGAGAGGTGGAGACACCTATAGGCCTATAGCTTGAGGGCTAGGAAGCAAGGGCTGGCACCACCCAAGAGGCCCTCTCTCACCCCAGAGATGGGCACATAAGTGCCCAGGGCTGCAGTTGGGGATCAGCAGGCCTCCCGGAGCTGGTGAGAGAATGAACAGGATGTTCTGCTGCCTGCAGGTGAGGCCCCTGGGCTTCCTCAAGCCCTCCTCCTTGACGAAGGTCGCCGGCCGCTTCAAGGCGCACCAGGACTCCCTGCCCCGGCTGCCCGTGCCCCCGCTCCAGCAGACCCTGGACCACTACCTGAAGACGCTGCAGCCCATCGTGAGCGAGGAGGAGTGGGCCCACACCAAGCAGCTGGTGGAGGAGTTCCAGGCTGCAGGGGGCGTGGGAGAGCGCCTGCAGAAGGGGCTGGAGCGCAGGGCCAAGAAGACGGAGAACTGGGTGAGCAAGGACCAAGGTGCCCCTACCCCCAGTTCCCACGGAGGGTAAGGGGAACGGGCCCACCCCAGAGGCTGCGGGCCGTCGTGAGCGCCTTACGGGGTGGTCTGTCCCTGCTGCACGCAGACTCTCCCAACACTGGCCACTCTGGTGCCTTTGTTTGCGCCACAGTCTCATGAGTACTTGATCTGTGCCTGGCACCAGGCAGAGTGCTGGGTGAGCAAGAGAGACACAGCGATGGCCTCTGGGAGCTGACACTCAAGCAGGACGGGGGGAGAATGGATTAAACAAGACACAATAAGTGGTCCAGGTCATTTCAGGTAGTGAAGTTCTATAGAAATAAGACAGGGCGCTGAGACGGGGGGAGAAAGGTCAGAGAGGCCGGGAGGAGGTGGCGTTGATCTGAGACACATGGCAATGGCCCAGGCAAAGGCAGCGACAGGTGAATTCAGGGCCAGGCAGAGGCTGGAGGGAGTACAAGGGTGGGAGGAAGGGTGCAGGTAGAAGGGGGGGGGGCTCTCGCGTGGGCGGCGGCTACAGGATGGCTTCAGTCAGGGATTAGTGTTCAGTGGGGAATCGCTGCTCCTGTTTTCTCCCAGCCTGACACGTAGATGTGCTCACCTCTTGGGAACATGTCTATGCTGGTGCTCTGTGCACTTTTCTGTACACATCTTAGACCTCGACACATAGTTTAAAGTGACTGCCCTGGCCGCTGGGAGGGGAGCAAGAGTGGGGGCCGGAGGCAGGTGGGGAGGCTGGTGCCGTCACCCCGAGGGAGATGCTGGCAGGGGGAGGGCGGAAAGTCATTCAGTCTAGAGTGTTTGGGTGCCAGTAGTACTTGCTGATGGGGGTATTGGGAGGGGGGACAGTGCTGACCTAAAGCAACTATGTGAGGGAACAGAGAGGGGGACTCATGGAGAAGGGATAACCGAGGGAGATGCAGGTTTGTAGGACAGAAGCAAAGCCAGGTCTGGCCCCACAAAGTAGGAGGTGCTTTGAGGGGGGCAGGTGGAAGGGTGAGGACTGCACCCAGGAGGCAGGAGGTGCCAACTCGTGGATGGCTGTGCTGAGCCCGGGCAGGCCAGGGCCTGGGACTCTGGAATCAGGGGCTGAGAGTCTGGGGTCCAGCATTTTTGTACCTTTCTCTAGCCTGCACCTCCTTCAAACAGGCTACAGGTGAGCAGACAGCAGGTACCCAGTGGCAGCCTAGGCACGTCACCACCCCTCACCCCTTGCCAAGGGCCCAAGGCTAATGGCCTGGCGCCACAGACCAGCAGCTTCCCGGGGGATCTGGGGTAAAGAACACATCCTGTTCCACCGCTCCTTGAGATGGGCAGAGGAAACACAGGGTGGGACCAATCTCCAGGCATTAAAGGACCTGTGGGAGAGAGCACATGGGAAGGGGTGCAGGGCAGGCAGTGTTGAGTCAGGCACATAGAGCTCAAGGGTGACAATCACCTGGGAGCTGCGCAGCTCCAAGGCCTGAGCCTTTAACAGGTGCACAGTAGGTCCCAGAAGGACCATGCTCACCCACTGGATGCAGCCCACGCCTGTCACTAGTACAGTGCTTTATCCTCAGTGGGCTTCCCCCAGACTGCCCCGACCTCGAGATCCAAGTGAGTGTCCACTCCCCAGTCTGACACCAACACCCCTGAGGTCACGGGGGACCAGGGCCTCCCATCCGACACTGAACCCTGGGTTCCTGCTTTCCTGGAAGTGCCCACGTGGGATGAGCAAACCTCATCCACTGGACTCTCCTTTTCTATATCTTCCCCTACTTTCCTATCTATCAGACATACATTTTTGTCTCTAAAAGTAGTAAAAATCATTGACCAAAATTTGTAAGCTAGAGAAACGTGGCTCAGGTCCCCGCCCGCTCTCTTCCCACCCAGGCTTCCCGCCAGGCTTCTGCCCTCACACCTTTTCCTTGGCGTGGTGGCTGATTTCTCCCACTGATTGGCTCAGGCCAAGGGGAGATGATGGGACACTGCTGGGGGGCTTGAGGGGCGGGGGTGCTGGGTCTGAGCTTCCCTTTAAGAGTCTGTGCTGCACAGAGTGGCAGAGGGGCCCTGGCCTGGGGGAAGGGTCACTAAGTCCCCCCCCGCCCCTCCTGACAGGCTCTGCTCCTTCCCCCAGCTGTCCGAGTGGTGGCTTAAGACGGCCTACCTCCAGTACCGCCAGCCCCTGGTCATCTACTCCAGCCCCGGCCTGGTGCTGCCCAGGCAGGACTTCGTGGATCTGCAGGGACAGCTCCGGTGAGTGGCTGCGGCTGGGCAGGGGCAGGAGGCGGCAGGGGCGAGGTCTGGGCATTTCCGGGACCCTGAAGCCCACTTCCTCCGAGGTTGGAGGGGCCCGGCCCTGCTTGTCACCTTCTGGCCCTTCATGTAGCCTTATGAAGGAGGGAGCATCGTTCCTGTTTCACAGATGGGGAAACTGAGGCTCGGAGCAGTGAGGGTGCCCGCCTGAGATCACCTTTCAGTGTTGGCTGAATGGGGTCAGGGATCAGGTCTTCCCGGCTCCAGAGCTTCATAGCTGTCCACCGCCACACTGGACTGGGGCCCCTCCCTCTCCCTGAACTTGAGGCTGCCCCCCAGTTCTGGCACCTCACCCTCCTGCCCTCTCCCCGCTGGCCACAGGGGTGACCTTTGTACACAGTCCCCTCTTCCCCATTCGGCCATGTCACTTGCCTTGGCCTCTGATCCAGTCCTACCAGAGATAAAAATACCAGTGACAGGATCTCCTGCCCAAGTACCAGCCACTCGCGGCCAACACCTACTGCCCTTAAAGGCACCAGGGCATCCTGGGAAGGTCTGGGGGTTCAGGCCCAGGAACTTCCGCTAGTGGTCCCCGTGACATGGTCGGTGTAGCCCAGACAGTCCAGGGAGGCAGGACAGTATGAGAGGTAGCCTGGGAGACACAGGGACCTAGGGGAGGGGACGCCTCAAGCCACTGCCCCCCAATCACGCTCCCCATCCCCTGGGGTCCCGGGTCCCTCTGTAACTGATTCCTGAGAGGGGTGTCCCAATCCAGACTCCAGACTGTGGGTCAGAGGCTGGGCCCTCTGTGGGTGGAGCCGGGTGCACTGACCCGTGATCCAGCCTCCATCGTGCTGCCCGCCGGGCCTTAGCTCCTACGTCTTGTGGGGCACCTGGCCACAGCTTCTCCCCGAGCCCCCCCATCTCCCTCAGAGGCTGCGAGAAGCGGCTCAGGAGGGCGAGCTTGAACTCCTCCCGGCTCCACAGGCAGTGCGGGGAGTGAAGCAGTTGGTCACTGCCTTCGCCCTGCAGGTGTCCCTGACCCCGGACTGCCCTCAGGGTGTCTACACAGCTTCTCATCTCTGGTTGTTCTCCCTAGGTTTGCTGCCAAATTCATCGAGGGCGTGCTGGATTTCAAGGCCATGATTGACAAGTGAGCAGCCTGCCCACCCCAGCCTGCCTGCCTGCCTAACATGCTCATTCCAGCCTGGCCCAGCCAGACCCAAGCCCTGGGTGCTGGGCAGGCCCAGAACTCGGGTGCTTTCACTTCCTGTTGGCCCAACCTCTGTTGGGGTTGGGGAGACAGAGCCCGGGGGTCAGGACGCTTAGGTCCTGTGCTTTAGCTGCTGGGATTTCCTCCTGGTGACCCTAACCCCTGGAATTGCTGTCCCAGCCAAAAGAGCCCCAGAGGTTGACTGGCTGCTTCATCTCCCCCATGGCAAATTAGAGCCCAGAGAGGGGAAGGGAGTTTCCAGGGTGACTCACAGCAGGCCGCCTGACCCCAGCCCAGCTCTCTCAGGCCCCTGCTCAGGCAAAGGGGAAGTGGGGACATGAGGGACAGACACTGCTTGTGTAAAACCTGGCTCAGCCTGGCCCAGGCCCCACGAACCCAGCAGCTCCCTCTTCCCTTCTCCCCTAACTGTCCCTCTGCCCCACAGTGAGACCCTGCCCGTGGAGTACCTGGGCGGAAAGCCGCTGTGCATGAACCAGTACTATCAGATCCTGTCCTCCTGCCGCGTGCCAGGCCCCAAGCAGGACTCGGTCATCAACTTCAGCAAGACCAAGAAGCCGCCCACTCACATCACAGTGGTGCACAACTACCAGGTGGGTGGGCCCACGGGCCTGGGCTCCCATGCTCGGCAGGGGAGGAGGGCACAGCCAGAAGGCTACTTCCCCCCACACATGCCTATGTGCCCCAGGAGCAGGCATGCCCTGGGCGTGTCTACTGGGTGCCTGGCTGGGCTCCAGCCTCAGGGACGCCAAGAGGGCCCTTCGGCCTGCGCACCCTGTGGGGAACAGTGCAGGACATCCTCCCTGTCTCTCACCCTTGGCCTCACCTTGTCCCCTCAGCTGGGCCCAGGACAGCACTCACTGCCACCTCTGGGCTGCCAGGGCCAGGAGGGGGCTGGGTGGGACATGACTGCTGCCAGTCTGAGATCCTCACCAGCCCCCTTCCTTCCACCTGCCTGCACCTGGACAGTTTTTCGAGTTGGACGTGTACCACAGCGATGGGACGCCCCTCACCGCGGACCAGCTCTTCGTGCAGCTGGAGAAGATCTGGAACTCATCGCTGCAGACCAACAAAGAGCCCGTGGGCATCCTCACCTCCAACCACCGCAACTCCTGGGCCAAGGCGTACAACACCCTCATCAAAGGTGCCCAATGGCGGCAGTGGGAGGCCGGCCCGTCCAGCTTCGGCCCACCCAGGCGCTGGGTGGCCATACTGCACCCAGCTCAGGAAGCTCAGCTGCTCTCATTTGTTTCTCTCTATTGTAGCAAGCGGGGTGCGAGTCTAAGTCCTCAGGCTGAGGAGCCCTCCTCTGCCATCACGGCCCCCAAGCCATGTTAGTCAGGGCGTTGTTCCCGAGTCAGAGCCCTGTGTGGGGTCCCTGGCTGCCACTTGGCTCTCCGGGAGACCCTGGGCGCCTGCTTCCTCGTTCCTGGAGAGGGCCTGGCAGTGGGCGCTGCCTCGGGGTGCTGTGGGGCTGCAGGGCCCTGTTGAGTGTAAGGCTCTGAAGGCCATCCCAGCACTTGGTGACATTCTGGAGGCCGCCCAAGCCTGACACCCCGTTTTGTGCCCCTCCCACCGTCCCCCCGCAGACAAGGTGAACCGGGAGTCCGTGCGCTCCATCCAGAAGAGCATCTTCACCGTGTGCCTGGACGGAGTGATTCCTCGTGTCTCGGAGGACATGTACCGCAGCCAGGTGGCCGGCCAGATGCTGCACGGGGGTGGCAGCAAGCTCAACAGCGGCAACCGCTGGTTCGACAAGACGCTGCAGGTGAGGACCCGGCAGGGCCTGGCTCCCACCCCACACACCACACTTGGTCCCCTGCAGCCTCGGGACTTCCTGCCCCTTGAGCACCTGCCTGGCGTCCTGTACAGCGGGAGGAAGCCAGCAGGCAACGCGCTGTAATCGGGAGGCAGCCAGCCTGTCATTACCAGGCCTGGCCCAGAGTCCACCGTCACCCCCGCACACCCCTGCGGCACATCAGAGGCCGGCAGAGCGGCTCAGTCTTGGTCCTGACTCCCCCCTGCACCCGTAAAACGGGCTGTGGGAGGAAGAGCTGCAGGACTCGATGAGCTACATGAGCCTGGGGTGTGCTTGGTGTGGCCTGGGACAGGTCCCAGGCCCTGCTGAGTGTTAGCTCTTGTCAACAACCGTAATGGGTCAGCAGAGCCCTGAGGTGACTTCCTCTGGGACCCGACCAAAGAGCGGCTCCAGGGACCTGGGCTAACAGGTCCCCAACCCCCTCCACAGTTCATCGTGGCGGAAGATGGCTCCTGTGGGCTCGTCTATGAGCATGCAGCAGCAGAGGGGCCCCCCATCATCTCCCTCGTGGACCACGTCATTGAGTACACGTGAGTGAGGTTCCCCCACCCACCCGTCTCCCCAGGTCCTGCCGACAGGTGACAGACTGCCCTGTGAGGAATGGCATTTTCCCCATGTCTGGGAATCTGTCTCTTCAAAGGAAGCCAGGAGAGGGTGTGGGTTTTAGAGCCAAACAAACCAGGGTCCGAATCCTGGCTCTTCCCCCTCCCAGTTGCATGACTTTGGACGATTCCCACCCCTCCCGGGCCTCCTTCATTTGGCCACTTGAAAGCTGGAGGCAACTTCAGAAGAATAAGCCCAAGGGTCTCCCTGGACAGGACCCTTCAGCTTCGGGGTCCACCCTCCCCAGCCCAGCCCCAGGGATGGACCCAGGCTCCCGGCAGCAGCACGAGCCTGAGGCCCCATGTCGTGCAGGAAGAAGGCCGAGGCTGTGCGCTCTCCAATGGTGCCCCTGCCCATGCCCAAGAAGCTGCGGTTCAACATCACCCCTGAGATCAAGAACGACATTGAGAAGGCCAAGCAGAATCTCGGCATGTGAGTGCAGGCGCTGGGGGCCCAGGAGGCTTTAGTCCCAGGTCTCTCATGTCCCCAGCTGGCTCCGAGGCCTCCCTCCCTGGGTTGGCAGGGCCGCCGGTGCCCACTCCTCACTGCCTCCCCCCCACCCAGCATGATCCAGGACCTGGACATGATCGTGACCGTGTTCCACCACTTTGGGAAGGACTTCCCCAAGTCAGAGAAGCTGAGCCCTGACGCCTTCATACAGATGGCGCTGCAGCTGGCCTACTACAGGTATGCCCGGCCCCACCCTGCCCACCCACGAGCGGGGAGGAGACCTGGGGCAGAGGAGGGGTGCTCAGCCCCGTCTCCCACCAGGATCTACGGGCAGGCATGTGCCACCTACGAGAGCGCCTCTCTGCGCATGTTCCACCTGGGCCGCACGGACACCATCCGCTCAGCCTCCATGGACTCGCTGAGCTTTGTCAAAGCCATGGACGACCCCAGTGTGATGGTGAGAGGTTTGGGGGGAGGTGGGTGAGCTGGACTAGAGCCTCCTCCCTTCCCTTTCACTCTGCCAACATGCATTGATTGAGCACCTGCGGTATCCCCGCTCTGGTGGGCACTGGGAATGTAACAGAAGGTGGAGTTGTGGATTTAGCTTTGAGCTTCCTGGCAGCCCAAGAGAAAAGGGAACCATTCATTCACTCATCAGCAGTGAGCACCTGCCCTAAAGTGATGGTAGCTCCACTTCCTCCTCAGAATGCAGTGCTGGGTGGGGAGTGGGCTGTGGAGAGGGTGGCAGGGACAGGGAAAGGATGGCGCTTCAGCTCCCTCGCACCCTCACCCCCACAGGAGCAACAGAAGGTGGAGCTGCTGCGGAAGGCTGTGCAGGCCCACCGCACCTGCACGGACCGGGTGAGGGAGCCCTTTCTGTCCCCATGTGCTTGAACATTGGCATCTCCCACCTGTCTGCATAGCTGCCTACCCTTAGCCTGAACCCCTCCCCTGAGCCTTGGGGTACCTGGAACAGGGCTGAACACCCCCATTTTAAAGTTGGAGAAACTAAGGCTGTGCCCTGTGACTGCCCTAGTTCCAGATTCCAGGTGAGCCTCTGAATCTGTGTCATGCTCTCTTAGTACCCTGGAGCCCAGGATGCTGCGGGTGTGCGCGGTGGGCAGACAGGAGGATCCCTGCCATCTGACAGCTCAGGCTACAGTTGCTAGGGGGAGGTCTGGATTCCCATCCTTGCCCTGTCTCTAGCACCTGTGTGCCAGGCTCTGCCCGTGTTACACACAGACGTCCATTTAGATCACTGCCACCCTACAAGGGGAGTTCAGTGACTGTCCCCATTTTACAGATGAAGACACTGAGCTTCCAAGATGTAAGTGACCTGCGAAGGTCCCACAGCCAGGATGGTGCTAGGCCACCCAGCTCCAGGCCTATGCTCTTAAATCGTACACTGTCCTGCCTCCCTGGGCAGTATCCCCAGCTGTGAAGTGAGGGCTCTCCTTCCTGGCTGCTCTGGTCTCATGGGTCTAAGGGACCAGTGAATGGAGGTGTTGCTGCCACAGGCTTTTGAGGGGGGCAGTGGCACCCTGTGGTCCCGCAGCCCCTGCTCCTGACAGCGCCCCTTCTGCAGGCCATCCGCGGGGAGGCCTTCGACCGGCACCTGCTGGGCCTGAAGCTGCAGGCCATCGAGGACCTGGTGAGCATGCCTGATATCTTCATGGACACCTCCTATGCCATCGCCATGCACTTCAACCTCTCCACCAGCCAGGTGAGCCCCTGCCCCAGAGCTGTCCGGGGATCCCCGCCCTCAGGGCCCCTGCCACTGCCCTAGGTGCCCTGGGGTGGGATGGAGCAGAACCCACCAGAGCTGGAGCGGAGCAAAGGCTGCACTGACTAGAGCCAAGGTCTAGAACATGGTCAGACCTTGGGGGCAGCATGGCCCACACGGGCCACACATGCCACCAAGGCTGCGGCAGTCTGAAGAGTTGGGGACCCCGAGGGGAGAAGACACGAAGGAACATCTGATCCCTGCCAGCCTGTGCTGGGCGCTGGGACACAGCAGGGACAGCACCATACTGCCCCAGCGGCTCTCAGTGCAGGCACAGTGTAGGCCGGAGCACAGGGACTGAGGTAGTGATGGCCCCCAGGATGAGCTGGGGGGTCTGGGGAGTCCCAAGGAGGGAGCACTTACAGCCCCTCAGGAATGTAAAAGAGGCTCCATGGAGGGGACACCAAAGGACGAGAGGGAGTTGCCTATGTGACAGAGAAGAGAAAGAGGTGTCTTGGGCAGAGCACACGCGGGAAAGATGTGAGAGGCAGGCTGGTGCCACTGAGGGGCTAGGAGGACAGGCGGGCAGGGCAGAGCCTTAGTCCTGTGCCACCCCCAGGTCCCCTCCAAGACAGACTGCGTCATGTTCTTTGGACCTGTGGTCCCGGACGGCTATGGCGTTTGCTATAACCCCATGGAGTCGCACATCAACTTCTCGGTGTCAGCCTACAACAGCTGTGCGGAGACCAACGCCAACCGCATGGCGCACTACCTGGAGAAGGCACTCCTGGACATGCGCGCCCTGCTGCAGAGCCACCCCCGGGCCAAGCTCTGAGCCCCATTCAGCCCGCCAGTGCCAAAGCCAAGCCACCTTCAGAGGGGCCACTTTCCAGGGCTTCCCTCTGCTCCCTCTCCCCCTGGGCCCGCAGATCCGACCGAGCCAGGGCTGGCACCCCCGTGGGGCCTGCAGGCCCAAGCCAAGTGCCTTCCCTGGGTCATCCCCAGTGTCCTGGGCTCTGGTCTGAGGCTGAGCAGCACGGAGGCCCAGGCACCGAGTGTGTCGTCCATGGAGGCCTTCCTCTGGGAAAGGAGCCAGCAGAGTCCATCCCCCGCTGGGGTGGGAGACGCAGTCCTTTCCTCGAGAACTCAGCTCTGGCCAGGCCCTGCCATCAGCACAGCTGGCCGGATCGGTACCTGGGTCCTCAAACGCCCAAGGGCCTAAAGACAGGACTTTCTGGAGGGGGGACCCCAGGCCTCCCTGAGGCTGGGTCAGGGTGTGAGGCGTCCCTGACTGCTGCGGCTCGCTCCTTCCACTCTGTGCCTCCTGAACTCCGCCCTGGCTGTGTGCTACTCCTGCGTGAGGGAATAAAGGGAAACTTGATGAAGAGGCCGTCCAGCCTCAGAGGCAGGCAGGTGGGCGAGCACCTGGCCTCCTTCCAGCCTTCCGTGGGGGGGGAGGGGGGACTGGCATCCCAACAGCCAGTGGCTCCAGGGGCTCCCAGAGAAGGTGCCCTCAGGCTTAGCCAGGGAGCCTCGTGCCAGCTTCCACCCCAGAGCTCCCGGCCGGAATGGCACGGATCCGGGGCTCCATTCTTAGACTGCTCCCACCTGCCTGTGACGGGCCTCTCCAGTACCATGCACTACAGGTGGGGACAATTCTCCCAGGGGCTGAGGGGCCCTGCAGATGCTGGCCTGGTGGGCTGTGTGTACCTGACCACCAGGGCCTAAGGCCTTACCCTGCAGCCCCCCACTGAGCCCAACAGGACCACTCAGAGGACCCAGGGCAGGGTGGAGAAGGGAGGCCGTGGGGCGAACCAACCATGGACTCAGGCCTACAAACTGTGGGGAAGGGGGCAGGGCTGCAGCCTGGAAGGCACTGGAAGGTGCCGGCTGGGCCAGGGCATTCATCAGGTGGAACCAACCTGCTGGGCCCTCCCGGACCTCTCCACAGCCACCATGGGTGGGGACTCGGCGTCCTCATGATGCAGTGGGGGTGGGGAGCGTGTGCTACTTGCCCAAAGTCCCAGGGAGCAAGAGGCAGAACCCAGACAATGGGGGGAGTGGGTGTTGCCTTGAGCCTGGCCATTTCTTGGGCCTCCAGCAAGGCCGGCAGGTGGGGTAATGCCGGGGGAAGGGGGGTCTGTGAATGCCTTTCCCTGGGCCATGAGCGGGGAGACCAGGAAAAGAACGTGATACACAACCTGGTGTCCTCGCCTGCATGATGCAGAGGAAGCTGCTCCCTCGGGGGGCTCCTGGGAGTCCCAGGAAGCGCGCCCCAGCAGACGCTGAGCGCTGTGTGAGCCAGGCCATGGACGCTGCAGGGACAGACACCGGGGACTCCCGAAACTCAAGTTCTAACCACCACACATGCCTGAATATAGGGCAGGATTTCCCCAAAAAAATTCTCCCTCAGAAATGAGGGCTCTCCCCACAGTACGCGGGGGAGGCACCTTACCCCTGGAACCACCCGTCAGTGTTGGAGGGAGCGCTTAGCGTCCCGGTGCCCTGGTGGGGAAGGAAAAGGCAAACTTAGTGACTGCTCAGGAGGGTGTGGCTGTGACCTCACATTTGAAGTGTTGGCTGTGGGACACGGTGTCCCACACAGGGCTGAGCATCGGGGAGGTGACGCACCCACAGGGTTTTTAAACCCACTGTCTCAATGCTCTGCCAGTGGGCACTTGGGGCTTCGGACAAAGCCTCCAGCGAGGGGGCTGCTGGGTCTCAAACCGCTTGGCCAGTGGGCCCCGGAGAATTGGCTCCACTAGCCCGGAGGTGGCGCCAGGGGCAACCAGACCCGGATGCCCGTGATGCAGAACTTGGCTTTTTTAAATGAGTGAAAAAGAGCTGTTCTAAACTAGTACATTCTGTGCGACACATCACCTGAAATGTGAACACGTGGAAATTAATGAAAGACTGGCTTTCATCTAGGTCCTCTCTCCAGGCTACATGAACTTTAGTTTGGCTTTTGAGAAAAGGGCAGTGGCCGGAACCAAGGGCAGGCCTGGAGCGGAGCCCGCCAAGGGGGAGCGGGCCAGGCCGAGGGCCACGCCCGGGCCAGGTCAAAGGCTAGGGGGCCTGGCGGTGGGGGCTCTGCAGCTTCCAGGCAGGGACGGGGTTGCGGGGGGTGGAGAAAAGTGGACATTTCACTCATGAGTTGGAGTGAGCAAGACTTTGCGGCCGGCAACAGGAAAAGAAATTGGGGGCGGGGGGCAGGTGTGTCAGCTGAGGTGAAGGTGGTGTTTAGCTGGGACCCAGGGAACACCCCAGGCTCACCTGGCCTTTCCCTGCACGCGGCACCCAGTTCTGCTCTTCAGCTGCCTCACCTGCTGTGAAACCTGCCTGCTGAGCTTGTTTTCCAGCTACTGAGCTTTTCCACTTTTTCACTGAAAAATCTTCCAGAGTCCACCTTACAGTTTTCCATTCCCTGCAGACATCTTCAGGTTTGTCTCTCATCCCTTTAAAACATGAAATCTGCCCGCCCAGTGTGGCTCGGCAGCTGAGCATCGACCTAGGATCCAGGAGATCGGGGTTCGATTCCCGGTTGGAGCACAGGCAGGGTTGCGGGCGCGATGGGCCTGCAGGAGGCAGCCGACCAATGACTCATCACTGATGTTTCTCAATGTCCCCCTCTCTTCCTCTCTCTGAAACCAATGAAAATATATTAAAAAAACAAAACATGACATTTAGCCTGTGCCCGATCACCCCAGCACGAGGTACTGGCAGGTTTGTTTCCCTGACCTGCTTTCTGCCGGTTGAGTCACGCATTGTTTCCCTCTGGCCATCTCTGCCCACGGTCTTTCGCTAACTCAGAAACTATTCGTTCAGATAACTGAAGTCTAGGGTGCAGGTTCCCTCCTCCAGGGACCTGTTTGCTTCTGCCTCGCATCTTGGGTAAGGCCATGGTTACTGAACGTCGAGGTTCTGTGGACCACGGGTCCCAACCCATAGCCTTGGAGCTCATGTGAGGACAGAGTCACCTGACCCCTCACCCCGGGGGCTGCGTCTCAGCTCAGTGAATCGAGGGAGAGACCCCCACCTTCGCCAGCCCCTGGGTTCGGCTTATGTTCATCTCACTCCCACAAGGCCTCCAAGCCCAGCCCCATCAGCAGTCATTTCTCCCAAAGCAAGGTCCTCCACCGAGCACACTCGAGACAGCGCAACCAAACAGGAGGGGGCGTGGGCCCCGTGGAGGCGTTGGAAGAGCGCCGCTGTCCCACCCTCCAGGGCTGCCGCACGGCACGAGGCTGAGGCCACACGGGTGGGCTGGGGCACCCCCAATTCCTCCCTGCAGCGAGGTCTCCTCAGACTCCGGCGGGGAGCGTCGCAGGGCATTGGAACTGCAGCTCTGGGGCTGGAAGGGGCCGATGCCCGAGATGCCTGTGACTTCACGGTTTTAACCGTATCCTTGCTCCTCGGGGTCATGGAATCCAGCCTCCTCTCATGAGCCCACATCAACATGTGCTCGAGCCACCAGAGTTCAAGGTTTTATTTTAAAACAATAGTAAACAATTTCATTGATTTTTTTTTAAATGAAACCACCTCACACTTGGCTTGTCTCAGGCAAAATGTAAAAAATAAGAAGGGCAGGGGTGGGGAGGGGAGGCGAACGTGGGGACTGACCAACCTTCCCCAGAACAGGCCCCTGGCCCCCGCATCTGGAACGGCTTTGGACACCATCTCTAACACGAGAAAAGAAAGCACCCAAACGTTGTGCTTCAGCAGCAGACCACGAACCTCCACAAAGAGAGGGAGGGGCGGGCTTCGAACACAGGTCCCCAGCAGCCTGGTTCAGTTCTAGAAACTTCCAGGAGTCTGGAAGCAGGTCCACTCCCCAACTCCATTCACAGACTCAGAGATCAAATCCCCTCAGAGGAGAGAGGAAGAGCCGTCCTCTGAGCCAGACAGTGGGCATCTGTGAACCACACCCCAAAACGGGCTGAAGGTGACCCCAGGCAGGTCCCAGCCTCCCAGAGGGGGTCGGGAAGGATAAGGAATGTTCAGAGCAAAGAGGGAAGGGAAGGGTGGGGATGTCAGGCTCCCAGACCCCTCCTCTTGCCCGGCTCCTGGCTCCTCTGCATTTGTTCTGTGGAGATGAAGACTGACTGCTCCCGATGGCAGGACCAAAAAGAGCTGTAAACAGCTTGGGTTTGCTCACCCACATGTGCAGGCTCTTTTGTCAGAAAGGGACCACTGTCTAGGGGACAGGGGACCAGAGAAAGCCCTTGTGGTGTAGGGTCAATACGGGGTGGGACACAATGATAGCAGCCGCCAAACGCGTGCTCTCTCCGGGCCCTGGCCCCCAGACTAGGAAACACTGAGGTTCTGGAATGGCAATGGTGGCAGGGAGGGCACAGGGCGCTCCCCTCCCCTCTCCTGGGCCCCCAGGCCACCTCTCAGGCCCAGGAAGTAGCAGTCTGCCTCCTGGGCTCGGGGCAAAGGGCCTGGGCCCCTCTGCTTGGGGCAGCCACCACACAGCAGGCTCTTCCACCCCAGCTCCAAAATCGTGTCTGCCATTAACAAAACCCAAAAATAAATAGTGTGCATTTGTCACGCCACCTGGGTCTCCTGGCCCTGCGAGCGCAGGTGCAAGTCCTCCGCCTCTACCCCACACCCCGGTACCCACACCAGGAGCACTTCCGCTCGGCCCGGAGCTGGCAGTGCACGTCTCTGGCCGTGTGGCCCCCGGCAGCAGCCCCTCCAGGGTCCTGGCTGAGGCACCACCTTGTTCATTAAAATTAAAATAAGAAAAAAAAAAGGCTCCACTCGGTGACGTGGGTCTGTAGAGGTCTCTGCTTCATCCCTCGGTCATTCTGTCCATCCTGCAAGGCATCGAGCAGGCCACACCGGGAGGCTGGGCCCAGCCACACTCACCAGTCACTGCAGCTTCGTGCCCAGCTTGCGTTGTCTGTTCCTGCAAAACGGGGTGGGAGTCTCAAGTGAGGATGCCTGGGGTCAGAGGAGAGGGCTTCTGCATTCAGTGACCCCTTCGCTGTCCCCTCCCTACCCAGAGTCCTATCAAAATGGGTGAATCCCCGGCTGGAGTGGCTCAGTGGCTGGGCATCGTCCCTGTGCACCAAGAGATCGCTGGTTCAATTCCCGATGAGGGCACATGCCCAGGTTGCGGGCTTGATCCCCAGTTGGGGGTGTGCATGAGGCAGCTGATCAATGACTCTCATCAATGTTTCTTTCTCTCTCTCCCTTCCTCTATCTCTAAAAATCAATAAAAACATTAAAAAAAAAGAATGCCCACCCCCAGCAGCCCCAGTAACTGACCAACCAAACTTCCTCCCGCCTCAAAAGCTTTGTTCGAAATAGTCCCCTTCCTGAGCACACTGTCCCGCCACACCCCGCCTCGGCAGGTCTGTCTCCCTGGGCAGCAGGCCCAACCACCCACCCCTACGTCAGGCTCCTGTCCCGAGCTCTCAAGCCCGGGGCACTCATCACACAGGTGGGCGCCTGGTTCTTGGTGTCTTCGCTGACTCTGTGGCTGTCTCACTCTCTGCCTACCCCCAACACACAGCCTGGCACAGAGCACGTGTACACAGATTTTGATCAATGATGGCAGGCGGTGGCCAGCAGGGCCAGGTGACGAGGGGGAGGGCCGGGCCGGGCGGAGCAGGGCCTCTGGGACAGGACCATTGTAGGCGCTGGGTGGCGGGTGAGGAGAGCCAGGGCCAGCTGAGGCCCCTCCTCCAATAACGGGATTCCTGCCCTAACCACCTCAAATCCCCTTTCCTCCTGGATCCAGGCCTTTACCCTTAAGCTCATTAGGATAATTTGGACCACGATGCACTAGACACATTTTTAGGCTGCTGAGATTCAATGCCCTGCCCGGCCCCATGATTCCTCTCACCAGCTCTCTGGGGAAACCTCACAGGCTTGCTCTGGAGCCTGACCTCGCCTCAGCTCCCCTCTGAGCCCCGGGGAAGAGCCAGGCCTTCTCCACCCCGTCTGGCACCCCACCCAGGATTTGGGATGAGTGCAGAGGGAGAGCTCAATCAGTTAGCTCCAAAGCCCAGATTTGCACCACCTTGCTGTGCTCCCGTTTTCCCAACCTCGGTCAGGAAAGTGTCTGGACTAACCAGACTGAAGGGTGCCCACACACACGGGCCCTGAGAATCTTGGCTGCCCAGACCTCTGGCTCTGAGCCATAGGAGTTAAAAACATGGCTCTGGGCCAGACAGCCTGGGTTCCCAGCCCAGCTCTAAGTTATTCGTCAAGTGACTCCTCCTCTCATCTCTGAGCCTCAGTTTTCTCATCTGTAAAATGGGGTTTAGGAAAGGATTCAACAAGACAGTGCAAAAAAAGTGCTTAGGCCAATACCTGGCCCCAAATGGGAGCAGTGGCTGCCCTGGGGTTGTGCCCCACTGAGCCAGGACCCAGTCACTGCTGAACCCTTAACTCACCTGGCTTCTGCCCGGGTCACTGTGTACTCAAACCAGAGTACGTTGGGAATGAGGCTTGTATCTCGAATTAGGAAGAACTCAGAGATAGGCCTGAAGAGATAGACACCCAAACCCCAGGACCACATCAGGGCATGAGCTTGTCATCAAGCCAGAGACCCCATCAGTGCCTGGGGCCAGCCATGCACCTTCCCCCACTGCTCAGTCTTTGCTTGCCCTGTGACCCCAGAGCTACTGCGAGACCCAGATGTGTCACCTGGGTGAAACTGAGGCAGGGGCACCCCCCATGGTACATAGCTCAGCAGGACTCAGGCTGCTTCCTAAATCCCTGAGAGCCTGGTCAAGGACAGAGGATGCCACATGGGCTCCTGGGCTGAGGAAACCCCTGGGAAACACAGAAACCAAGCAAGCAGGGCCTCAGCCTTATGTCTACCAGAAACCTGGACACCTGGGCCCTCCCAGGGAGATGAAGCTGGGGTAGAAACTCCTAGGTAAGGGGGCAGGGACAATGGTGCAGGGGAAGTTGGGAGGGCAGCAGCAGGGGCAGAAAGCAGTTACCAGGACGCTATCCTGGGGAACAGAGGGGTGAGGACCTCCTGGGTGAAGGCGAACCAAGCGATGGCCATAAGGCTTCCAGCGACGCCCCCATAGAGCACCTGGCTCCAGGTGTGATAGAGCAGGTAGACCCTGGATCAAGGACAAAGGGAGTCCATGAGAGCCAGCAGTAGCAGACCTCACAATCCCCATGCTCAAGCCCTGGCTCCCCAGGATCTGTGCGTGCACAGAGACAGACACAGACAGGCAGGAGCTTCTGTGAACACAGAGCTCAGAACTGCTGCCAGGAGGAGGCAGGGGGCTGGAACCCGGCAGCTGCTCTCCCAACTCAGAGTGAGGAGATGGCTCAGCCGAGACTTGTCTCCCTTCTCTCTGGCCCCTGAACTCTGAGTCTGTCTGCAAGAAGCTCCTCCAGGAGGCTGGGAACAGAACCCCGGGCTCAGCCAGCAGGAGGGAGCAAGAGGGCTGGGTGGGGCAGTGGAGCCCTGATCCTGTAAAGCAAGAGGCTGGGACCCCATGCCCTGCCCCACCGGCTCTGGGACTCAAGTCCACAGTGAGGTCCAGTGGGGACCAAGAATCCAGCAAGACCCAGTGGGCAGGCTGTGGGGTGAAGGTTCTCTCCCTCCGTACCTGCTGTAGGAGACTAGAAAGGCGGCGGTGAGGAGACCTAGGGAGAGCACGTGCCTCCACAGCAAGTCCAGGAACCTCGCATTGTTCGTCTGGTGCATTCTGGGAAGACAGGCCTGTCAGATGGCCTCAGCCCAGAGCCTGGAGCCCAGGCCTCCCAAACAGCTCCTGGCCCCATCCACAGGCTCCCAGCACCTTCTGCCTTGGCTGCAGCTCATCCCGCACGCCCAGAAGAGGCCAAGCCCCAAGTGGCATCCAAAGGACTCCCAGTGAGTCCCTGGCAGAGCCTGGCTGGGGCCAGTTCAGGGCCACTCTCACTGGGGAAAAGCTCACCTTAAATACAGGAAAAGGAAGGAATAGACGGAGAAAAACCACATAAACTGGGAGTGACTGGAGGGCATCCCGTACTTGGTGCCCACTGCCGTGTGGGGACCTGGGGGAGAGAAAACAGGGCATGATGGGGGGGTGCAGGCCTCCCAGTAATGCCCGACCTGGTGGACCCGAATCCCGCAGCCTGGGCCCTACCTCCACAGGGCCGCGGCTCCTGGATGACGTGTTTGATCAGCCAGTTGACCCCCTCGTTCACTGCCAGGCCCCCGAGGAATGAGATCTGCCGGGAAGACATATGGTCAGCTGGGCCTTGCGCCTCAGGGCCACCGCCCAGCCCCAGAGACTGTGGCCTCCGACTGGTATCTCCCAGCCCAACTGGTGAGCAACCTGGAACCAGCCTGGAGGCCCCACACACCTCAAGGAAGGTGGAGGCATCGAAGGGAAGGTGAAGCACCCGGGATGAAACAGTGCAACCCCCATCCCTGGGGGGGGGCCACCGGGGAGCAGTGGGAGGGCCAGGGGTCGGGGGACAGACTCACTCACCGTGTGCAGCTCCCGCTTGAATATGATGAGGGTCACGAAACCGACAATGACAAATATGGGGCTGAGGCTCAGGTAGGCAAGGAGGTGGCCAGAGAGATCACCTGGGTGGGGCGGGAGAAGGGGAGGACCGCATGAGCATCAGCGAGGGCCTGGCCCGGCGAGTTAGGTAGCACCCGACAGACAGGGCATCCCAGCAGGACCCGAGTGCAGGCCGGGCAGCCGTGGGCACCTCAGTCAGAATGAGGGAGATGAACAAAATCAAGCCTCTGGCCTCACCCAAGCACTGTACCCACCACCCTGCCAGTGAAGGATTTGGGCCCGGCTGGGCCTGGCCGCAGAGACCGGGCCCTGTGCCAGGGGCAGCCCAGCAGCCATCTACCTGGGTGCCTGTGGACAGTGTTGTGCTGAGGCTGCCCCAGCTGAACCCTAGACCTCCCGGGGAACCTGGTCTCCGGCCACACACAGACGTGGGTCTGTGTTGCAGACAGCCGCAGGACCAAGGCCAAGGGCAGGGAGGAGGCTGTGCTGCCCAGTATGGACACCCGCTTGGCAACAGCTTCTCACTGCCTCTCTATTGGCAGGAAGTTGGCCACCTACTCACTACCTGCTCTCCACCATCCTAACAGGCCGGGAGGGAGGCAGCGTGAGGACTGCCAGCCCCTTCTGAGAGGTGAGGACACCTAACCGAGGGATGACAGCCACCTCCCCCCTTGCTCAAGGGCAGGGCTGATGTCAAGTCCAAAGACCACCCTTGCCATTCAAGACGGGACAGCTGTGTGGCCATACTGAGGTCAGAGGGCACAGTTCAGTTTCCGTGCCAGTACTTGCTGACTGTATGACCTCAGGCAAAGACTCTGCGGCCCTCAGCCCCGTCATCTGTGAAAAGCGGGGAGAAGGCCTATGTGAAACCCAGCTCAGTCCCTGGCACCCAGGACATGTCTATGCTGGGGGCTCTGCTGACCCAGAGGCCGGGAGAACTCAGCACGGGAAATGGCCCACACCACCAGCCTGGCCTCACACACGCAGCGAGGAAGCTGCCCACACAGGGCCGAGCCCAGGTTCAGGCTGAAGAAATGGGCACACACCTGGCCTCACCCACACCTACCCAGGGTAGGGTTAGCTCAAATGCTAGTGCTGCCACAGGCCGGCTGGGTGACACTGGGTGATGCCCTCCCCTTTTCTGGGCCCCTGTCTCCTCACCCACACAGTGGCCTGGCCAATTCCAGCCCTGAGGTTCTGGGTCTCTCAGAACTCACAGCTGATGCCCAGGCACCTGGCCATGAGGACAGGGAGAAGCTGGTGCCCCCAAACCTTTGGCTATCCCCCTGGCCCACCCCACACCTGGCACTAACCTGGGGCCTTCCTGCAGATGCTCTGACTCTGGCCTTGCCACTCTGCCTCAAGTCCCTCCATGGCTCCCACTGTCCTTGGAATAAGTCCCACCTCAGCCCAGCTCGCTGGGCAGTCCTAGCCCTGCTCCCCTCCCACCCTCCGCTCCAGTTCCCAGGACCGCACTCTAGTTCCCCGAACACACCGTGCACTGTCCTATTTCTGGACCTTTGCACACACAGTTTCCCCCACCTGGGATGCTGCCTGAGTTAACTCAACATAAATCAAGTACCCACCACAGTGGCAAAACAAGATGTGTTCCTGCCACTGCAGAGCTTGCAGTCTGGTGCGGGAACGTGAATATGTAACCGGGCATCATTCATGATGTGCCTGTCAGTGTAGACACTGGTCTGTGTCTGCCTCTCCTGCTACATGTCCCGTAAGAGCAGGGACAGGGTCTCTTTACACAGCACTCAATCCCCTGAGCCCAGTACAGCGCCTGGTACTTAACTAGGCTCAAAACTAATGGTGAACGAATGGAGAATGGATAAAGGAAGCAAGGATCCGTGTGATGAGAGGTGCGAAGTTCAGGGGGCCACAGAGGAGTCAGCAGGGGGCTAGCCATTGTGGGATGCCCCCAGGCTAAGCCACGTCCCTCCCCCGGGGCACCCACAGTCCCTGCAAAGGGTCCCTCATCAGAGCCTGCATCAAGCTGCTCACAAACGGAAGGTTCCTTCTTCTCGCTTGTTAGAAGGTGAGCACTCAGAGAAGCTACTCCGAGGCCAGGGCGGAGAAAGCACGAAGGTGCTGAGGCCTTAGCCAAGTCCCCTCCTTCCCCTGTCCAGGCTTCAGTTTCCCTCCTGGAAAATGGGTTTTCCCAAGTCCAGGACTGCAGGGACCTATCAGCCTGTTCACCATTCTACACCCAGAGCCAGACCCGGACCTAGCAGGCGGGATGTGCTCAGTGGACACCGGCTGGCTGGCTGGCTGAATGGACGGATGGGCGGGGAGGCTGGTAGGGCCCAGTAACCTGGCAGGGCCGCCCCACCCCCAGCATAACCCAGAACACCCCGGGTCAAAGTTCTCTGGCAGCCAGCCCTGGGGCCCTCTGCAGGGCCAGGTTCTCACATCTCCACCCCAAAGGGCAACACTGCAGGCCCTTCCTCAGACAACCAGGGCTCAATGAGGGGCTCACCTGAGACCCAACCATCCTACCCAGGGAGGGTGGGGTGGGCTGGAGAGGGTCCTGGGAAGGTGGGAGGATATTAACTGCAGTTACTGATTGAATGCTTCCTGCGCCTGCAGGCGCTGAGCTCAGCACTTCTCAGGCCCCCCGCCATCTGATTCTCACGCCACCCCTGGAAGGGAGGCACCGCGATTAGTCCCACTTCAGAGACGTAGGAACGGGGGCTCAGGCAGGTGAAGTCACCTGCACAAGGCCGAGGCCTGAACCTGAGCCCAGGCACCTCTGACTCCCGGGCCCGAGCTCGGCGCCACTCCAGCGGGCCGCCTCCACGACGGGGACCAAAGGGCGCCCCCCGGGCTTCTAGGGGTGTGTCTGATGGGAAGCTCCCGGGTGCCGCCTGCCCGTCGCGGGTGCCCTCTGTGGCGGGGCAGCGCCCTGCTCGGGGCGTGGCGCACCCTCAGTCCTCCAACGAGGAGCAGCCGCCCGGCCGGGGCTTGCACACTTCCAGCCACGGGGAGCTCTCTCCCTCCCCCGCGCCCAGGTGCGCGCTCCGCAGGAAACGGCGCCCCCTGCGCGCCCCCTGAGGGCGTCCGGCCGCTCCGGCTCCGGGGCCGGCGGGGAGGAAGGGCCGGGCCGGGCGGGGACCCCTCCCCGGGGCAGCCCACCCGCCCCGGGCGCCCCGCCGCGCAGCCGCAGAGGGCGAGGGCCAGCCGCCCGCGTCGCCCGCTCGTCGCCGCCCCACGGCGCCTGCGCGCCGGCCGAGCCCCTCGCGGGCGCCGTCTGACAGCTCCCACCCCGCGTCCCGGCGCCGCCGCGGGCCCGCGCGAGCCGGCGCGCCCGGGGCTGCGGGCCCGGCCCCGGGGAGGCGGCCTTACAGCCGGAGCCGCCTTTTACCTGCAGGATACTCGACGTGGGTGAGGGTGACCGGCCGCCATGAAGCGGGGAGCGAGCACTGTCCGTCCGCTGCCATCTTACCCGGAGACCGGGCTTCGCCCAGCAGCCAATGGGGTGCCAGGGGGGCGGTGGCCCCGACCTATCACGCCGGGGAGGCGCCTCGCATCCAATCGGAAGCCGAGCCAGGTAGCGGCGCAGCCATTCAGCGTGCAGGCCGAAGGGCCGGCCCCAGCGGCGAATCAGAGAGCGGGGCCCTGGGAGCCTGGGGGCCGGCCGAGCCGGCGTCCAATCCGGGGCGAGCGCAGGTAGGCTTCTGGCCAATCAGGGGGGAGGAGGGCTCCGGCACGGAACGGAGAGCAGGACGGCCAATCAGAAGGCGAACCCGGCTCGCCGTGCGGGCCGGGCGGGCCAATCAGGCCTTAGCGTGGGGGGCGTGTGGAACTTTGGTGGGAGCTTCGGTTCGGCGGGGACCTGCGGCACCGGGAGCCCGCCCCGAGGCAGGGGACTTGGGCGCCGGTCAGAGCGCATGCTCCGGGCGGGGAGGCGCCCTCGTGACCCGGGGCCTGGGTCCACCCCGGGCGGTGCTGGGTGAGCTGCAGCGGGGGGCGGAGGGCACCCACCCTTTTCTCCCGCGACGCTGGGGCGGGGGCTTAATGGGAGCTGAGAAGGGCGCCTTCCTGCCTCCAGCGGCGACTCACGGGCCCTCGCGCTTCTGCTGTGTCATGAGGCATCTTGAGGGCGTTTCAGCCGGAGGCCGGTCTCCCCTCTGCACCTGTTTGCCCAAAACGCGCCCCGCGCCCCCGCGCCCGCCCCGCGCCCGCCCCGGCTGGGCTGCGGTCCAGATCAGGTGCCCGACCGCCCCCGCCTCCCGGCCTTTGCACGTGCTGTCCCGCTGCCTGGCCCGCAGCACCCCTCGCGCCCCCCCGCCTGGCCCAGGGTCGGTTCCCGCGGGGAGGTTTCCGTGGCCAGGGGAGGGGGCCTCCGCCGGGCCCCTCTCCTACCTCGGCGCCGACCACGCTGGCCTGGAATCGGCCCCTGGTCCGTCTCCCCCAGGCAGCAGTGGTTTTCTGACTTCGTGAGCGCCGAGGTCAGCGTGTAGAAAATGCAGATTCCTGCCCTGGCCGGGGTGGCTCAGTTGGTTAGAGCATCGGCCGGAGACCCCCAGGTTGCGGTTCCATCGCCAGTCGGGGCACATGCAAGAATCCGCCAATGAACGCATCAGTAAGTGGAACATCAAGTCGATGTTCCTCTCTCCCTTCCTCTCTCTCTCTAAAATCAATCAAAATTTAATTTAAAAAAAAGAAAATGAAGATTCCTGGGTCCCACTAGGGTCTGGGTTGCAGCCGTGGAGTCTGCATTCTCATGTGCTCTGGGGTTCGGATACAAGTGGTTGCAGCCAAGCCTGCAGAAGCCCAGGGCACCCTGAAGACGGCCTGTTATGTGTTTGGGCCTGGCCCAGGCCAGGCCTAGAACAGCCTGGTAAATGACATAAATGCTTGTGAGGAGAAGTGAAAATAAACCAGGGAGTCCCACTGAGCAGAATGGCTCTGCAAGACTGCAGGGCAGCTGGAGCCAGGGCGGGGGCTCAGCCGAGAGGGCTGGGGGGTGATGGTGACTCAGAGTGGGCCAGGAGGGCCCCCTGGCTCCCCTCAGCTGTGCTCAGCTCCCCACCTGGCCCAGCCTGGGCTTCTGTGGGTCAGCTGGCCCCGTTTCCCTGTTACCTACTACCCTCAGCTACCTCAGGCACTGCCGGTATTAGCTTCTGAGTAGCAGGAGGTGTGAGAAGAACGGGCTGGGGGTTTCCCAGAATACTCCCCTGGGTCAGGGCAGCCACCCCGGGTCTGGCTGCATTGCCCCTCCCTGGACCTAGAGAGGCAAAGCCCCTGAAACCCAGGCCTGTCTGATTCCAGAGCCCTCTTGCCTCGTGGGGAGCACTCCGAGGAAGTGATGAAAATGAACTATAGAGAGGGAGTTATCCAGTGTGGGATTTTCCTGCAGAGGGAACAGCATAAACAAGGGTCCTGGGGCAGGAGTGTGGCTGGATGAAATGGGCAAAAGAGATTGAGGGATGAGGTGCTGGGGGAGTGGGGAAGGAGGCAGGGGCTGGGCCCCCAAAAGTTTGAAGGCCACTGTTGAGGACAGATGGGAGCTGTGAAGGATGGGAGCGTTGTTTGGTTTGGTTGTGCTTTTTAAAAAAATTAAAATACAACATTCATACAGGCAATTCCAGAAATTGAGTATGTTGAAGTTTCGCAAACAGAACACACTTGTTTAAGCAGCCCCTAGATAAAGAACCAGGGCCCCAGGAACCCCTGGCACCCAGTCTATTCACCCCAGGGTGACTACCACCCCAACACCTGATACCATACATTAGGTTGGTCTGATTTTGTACTTTCTATAAACAGCATCCTACAGTACAGGGTGGGCAAAGGTAGGTTTACACTTATTTTCCATACGAACTGTAAACCTACTTTTGCCCCGCCCTGTCTGTACTTTCTGCCTGTGGCTTCTTTCACTAGCATTATCTGTGAGATTTACCCCGTGGCCTCTAGTTGTCACTTGTCCACTCTCATTGCCATATGGTAGATTCTACAGTGTGAACACAACAGTTTATTTTCCATTTGACTCTTACTGGGCATTTGGGGTGTCTCCAGGTCTGGGGTGTTAGAAACAGTGCTGCTAAGAACATCCTTGTGCGTGTCTTTGGTGTACTTATGGGTGCATTTCTGATGGAGATGTGCCAAGGAGCCACTGCAGGGTCCCATGAGATGGCAGAGAGGACAGGTGAGACCTGGCGTGTGGACAAGGGGCTAGGCAGTCCAGGTGTGATTGCTGCAAGGAGACCCATGGGAGGCTGCAGAAGTCACCTGCCTCCTCCCCGAGCTGAGTTAGGTTAGTGATGCTCCTGGTATTGCTGAGCATCCTGGGAGGGAAGGTGTTTAGCCTCAGGCCCTTGTGTTATCTTCCCAGCAGCCCGCAAGGCAGCTCTGAATGATCTCACTTTATCGCTGAGGACAGTAAGGCTGTGTCCCACCATTTGCCAGGTCACCTGGCTAGTACATGGCAGAGGCAGGATTTGAACTCAGGTCTGCCAGATCCCATGAGCCAAACTGCTGGCTGCCTCCTCCCACAGCCCTAGGTGTCCTTGGATAAGCCCGGACACCCAGGCTTTGCAGGAGTCCCCAGCTGTCCCAAGTATGGCTGGCCTTTCCTCTGACAGGGAGTCCAGGCAGGGCAGCCCTGAAGTAAGAGGCACAAAGTCTAACACTGGTTTATACTCAAACTCCCTGGGCCTATTTCCATGAAATGTGTCAGCTGCTGCCCTGAGGCCTATTCACTCGCTGCACGAACTTCCACATTTGAATTCTGGTCCCTCACAGAAGTGGGCCAGGGTTCCCTCGGGGCCTTCCCCACTCAGGTCTCTGGGATTCTGGCTTCTGGGGGCATCATGTGATGCTAAAGGAAGCACTTGAAGACTGATGGGGGTGGGGGTGGGGGTGTCTCAAAAGGACCCAAGAACCAGCTCAAAGGGGCTGTCACTGGCCAAATGCGAGGCCGTCTGAGCATCAGAAGAGTGCCTGTAACTGGGCATCGTGAATAAAAACCCATGAGTCCAAAAACAGGGAAACCCACCGTAGGATGCTAGTCGGCAACAGAGAAATAAATTTACTGGTACAGCCGTACAATGGACTAATCTCAGAAACACCATTAGAAGCCAAGCACAAAAGACCACGTACTTCCTATAGGGTTGCATTTACAGAAATGTCCAGAAAAGGCAAATCGGGGTGGGGGAGGAGATTGGCGGTGGCCTGGGGCTGGGGGGTTTACTGCAAATGGACACAGGGAGTCTTTTCGTGGCGATGGAAATGCTCTGAAAGTATACACTGTGGTACCAGCTGCACAGTCTGTGGAAGTGCTCTCTGTGGCACAGAAATTACACTGTAATAAAGGTAAACCTACCTGCCAGCACCGCAGATCAGCTCATGCCTCTAAAATCCGAAAGGGAGAGGCCTTTCCCCTATAGGCGGAACTACGTTCATCTCGTTGATCGGAAAAAACCCTTCCCTTTAGAATCCCAGCAGATATGAGAATCACTGACGTGGTTTAAGTGTGATAACGGTGTATTTTGGTCATGCCAGAGAACTACCTTATTTTCAGGACCTGCTGTCTGAAACGTACTCTAAAACACTCTTTTTAAAATGGGAAGATGTTAATTACTGACGAGGTGGTGGTTTTATGGGTAGTCTTTATATGGTTTTCTTTTGAGCTTCTCGGTACATCTGAACATTTTCAAAGTGGTTTTTGCTTTGTTGTGTTTTTTAAAGTACCCTTCAAATCAACCTTTCAATGTTCACTGCCAGCGAACACATCTGAAGACCTAGCAGAATCCGACCTGCCCTGCCCCCACCTGTCCCAGCTCCTCGCCATGGCTCTCACCAGCCTGGGTGTTTGGTCACTGAGCCTGAGCCTACACTCCTGGCCTCATCCAACACCTGCATTTCGCAGATGTGGACAGAGGCTCAGAGGGAAGCCACCTCACCTACATGCTGCCCAAGCTGATCCACACCCAATGCCCACCCACATCTGTGCCCTGAAGCATTTCACTGGATATTCCCCTCCCCACCAGGGCCCACGTGGCCCCAAAGGGACTCACAGCCCCGACCAGGCTACCCTTGACCCTTCCCCTCCTAAAACCTCCACCAACTGTACCCCAAAGAGCAGGTCCCCAACTCTGGCCCGGGAAGTAGCTGGCTACACATGTACCCAGTAGCACGCATCCAACAGCACGTGCACCCAGCAGTGCGGCAACTCGGAAGGAAATCCTTTACATCATTTATTTGACCCAAGTCAATGCACAGACACTCTACCTTACAAAAGTCAGAAGCTGCAACAGGTCAGGTGCCAGAGGCAGTGCATGGAAGTGTAAACACAGACAGACTGAAAATGCCACTTCTGTGCGATGTGAGAGCAAATCCGTGTGGGCAGGGCCCGGGTCCAAGGTTACATTCACAGCGCTGGGCAAGTGCAAATGAACGGAATGTTGGGAGGGAGGGGGGCCACGGTCCTTACCTCCCAGGAGGCTTGGGCACTGCACTGACCTCGGCCTGAGAGGTGGGTCTGGAGCCAGAACCTGGGTTAGTGCACAGCCCTCCTCCAGTCTGGGGAAGCATGGGAAGGGGGTTCCAGGAGGAAAGTGGGTTCACAGACCATAGGCCACGCCCAACATCTCCCTCCCAACCCCCATGGGCAAGATCACTCAACCCCTGGGACCCCTTTGCCATTCAGGGGAGAGGGACCCCGCCTGAGGAGCTAGTCCCCAAATCCAGAGGATGGAGAACCAGAAGCGGATTTCTCTTGCAGGCCTCTCAACCTGGACAGGGCACAGCCTCAAGATAAAGTGTTAAGGCAATAAATAAAACATCCCACCGAAGTGAGAACACAGAACTGAGTCTGCAGGGCTGACAGAAACCGAGATGGATGGGGGACAATGATGGGACAAGCGCTGACAGCCCCCATCTGCAGAGCAGCTGCCTGACTCTGAGCATCTGTGCGTCCAGCTGAAGGCCAATGCTGGGCAGTTTTCTGTCCCAGTGAGGCTGGGGAGCTGGTCCAGCTGTGCACCTTCCTCCCTTCCCCGACATGGTCCCTGGGCCCCTCACTCCTGGGGCCACTGCCAGTGGCAGCACAAGTGATGGGCCTGAGATGACTCCCGGTCAGAGCCTCCGGCTCGGCACCTGGCACCACCCAGGGCGTTCCAGGCTCAGAAGGGAGGTGGGTGGGGCTGGAGGACAGCCCCACCTCCTGTCTTTGGTGGTGGCAGAAGTGGGAGGAGAAATGACAGGCTCTGGAGGGACAAGGAATGTCAGAGGACAATGTCCTGGTTTGGTGCGTGCGTCTGTCAAGTGCCCAGTCCCTGCCCAGATGTGAGCACAAGAAAAGGTCCCTCCTCTGTCCACCAGAGTCACAGCCCCACTCTGAGGCCCTTGCCCTCACTCTCTCGAGTTGCAAACTCTCTAGGGTGGTGGTGGAGGCATCAGGACTGGCCAGCCATGTGCCTGGATGCTGAGGCCTTTCAGCCCATGTTCTTTCTAACTCAGGACATTGGTGACCTTCACCACAGAGTCCTGACATTGCCACCTTCCACCTCTGCCCTCCTAGTCCCACTCGTCAGCAGCCAAGTCCCACACTCAGGGCACCCCAGCTCTGCCTAACCCAATTCCCTCACACCCTCCTCTCTCTCACTACTTTGTCCCACTGGCCACTGGTCCAGCCTCTGCTTCCCCAGGGACAGCCGAGGACAGTCAGGCGGACCCCTAGGGGCTCCATCCCTCTCCAAGGAAGTTTGCGCTCCAGGCCTTGGGGATTCCCAGATGATGGGGGTGGGGCAAGGTTAAGGGCAACTACCCTCAGCCACCACGGCCTGGGCTCTGCTGCTGCTGATGGCCACAGACGCCCAGGACCTTGGATGCCAACCCAGAGGAGGGAGGAGGCACCTTGTCTCTGCCGTTTCCCACGTGGATGCGGCCCCAGCAGCCACCCCTCCCCAGCCTTCGCACCCTCTACTGCAGCTCCTCTGGGGGACCATTCTCTTGGGGCAGCACACCGTTCAGGCCCACACTGCTGGCTGCCGGCGCCCCCAGGTAGCCGAGCAGGATCTCGCTGCGGCGCCGGGATAGACGCAGGATGTCCTCTGCCAGCGCCGGCACCGAGGTATAGCGCACGTTGTCCAGGTCAAACATGTCCCTCAGGTACTGCATGATCTGGTGCTGGGGCACAGGGCGGGAATGAGACCTGGGCAGAGGCCCTGCCCAGCGCTGATGGCCTCCAGACCCCCAGAGCCCTCCCCTGACCAAGTCTCTTGTCCTTGGACTCTGGCCCTCCCAGGGCTTCCTCACACCCACTGGGCTGGCTCCCAGTGGAAGGGAGCACAGCTCTCTCCAGGTACCCACTGGCCCTTTCTTGAGGAGCAGGCCGAGGCCCTCACTCCACTCTGGACCCAACCCCAGGGGCCATGACAGGCCAGGCCCAGGAAGGAGCAGTGGCCACAGCACTCCCTGCTCACCTTGAAGAAAGTGCAGACTTCAGCGAGCTGGGGCTTGGGTCCAAGGAAGCCAAAGGCCAAGACGGGGCTAACGTGCTCCGATACGGAGTAGAAATGGGAGATGAAGCCATCAGGCACCTGTTGGGGCAGCAAGGTTGAGGCTGGGACCCTGGGGCCACCGTGTGAGCTGAGCTTTAGAGGGAGGTCTGGCTCATTCACACCCTTGCTGGGTGGCCCTGGACAAGTGACAAAGGAAGGCCACGTTTCCACCTCTGCAGAACGGGGGTAACCTCGGGGCTGCTGTAAGGACCGCACAAGGAGGGCCTGGGTGGGCTGAGCACAGGAAGTGCTGAGTGTGTGGTGGCAGCAGCTGGTATCAGCTGGGCACCAGAGCCTGGCTGGCAAAGAGGAACAGTTGGTCGCAGCCCAGACAGAGCAGCCAGCGCCACCTGCCCGTGCAGATAACGGCAGCCTGACAGCGGACAGGCCACTCTGCCTGCTCCAGAGGCATCCTGCCCCCACCTAGATACCTCTACCAAGCCAGCTGCCACACCTTGCCTGTGCCCGCCCTCCAAGGATGCCCTTTCCCCTCGCTGATTCCCTCGACATTTCCCCGTGTCCTACTCTGCTGGGCCCTGCGGGTGAGATGAAGGTGTGCCTGGTCAAGGGAGAGGTACTAGCCAGATAAGTGGCCTGAAGGTGCAGCCAGGCCTGAGGGCTCAGCAAGGCATCTCTGCACCAGCCCATTCTCCTCCCACCCTGCCCTGTCCTGCCCTGACTAGGGGTCAGCACACCCCAATCGGAGGGTCAGCTGAGCTGGGTGCCACACCCAAAGCCCCCACGCAGTGCTCGCTGGGGCCGTCAGGTCACTCACCATCAGCAGCCTCCTCTTGGCTTTGAGGACCGACCAGCAAGCAGTGGCCAGGGCCTAAACCAAAGATGGGACCCAATGGGAGCCGGAATAACAGGCTGGGCGGGTGGCCCCTGCCCATCCCCCAGCCGTACCCCCAGCAGGAAGACGGGGCTGGTGCCTGAGCTCTGCTGCCCCTCCCAATTGGGAATCAGATACCTGTAAATCTGAACCTTGACTGTAACCCTTACCCCTGTGCGCCCCGGGGCTTGCCACTGACCATCTCTGCGCCCGTTTCCTGACCTACAGAATGGCCGTGAGCCAGCACCCATCTCGTTCATTGGAGTGGGATCCACAGTGACCACCTGGAAATGGCCCATAAAGACCAGCCCAGCCCTCCATCCCCTGCCATAGCCCGGCTGCCTGCAGGGGCCCTAAGCCCAGTGCTCTCCTGCTGCTCTGCCTCTTTTCCATATGAAACTTGATTTAGTAGGAAGATGCATCACCACGGAAAAGCACTTGCACCAGCACAGACTGAGCAGAGTTAAGTGACAGCCCCGTGCGGAAGGACGACACACAGGACACTGGCTTCCAGTGTTGCCGGGGACAGCTACGGGTCTCTGGGGAGCTTCTCCAGGGCGGGGGGGGGGGGGAGCCTACCCAGGGGGGTGACTGCTATTTGATGGGTGGGAAGCCCAGTCTCGGCACCCACAGCCAGGGATGAGGGAATCGGGGTCCAGACCAATGCGTAGGGTCATGGTGAGTGTGCGGGCAGCCACCCACCGTCTCCTTGAAGCTGTCTGACAGCCAGCGGTTCCTGAGCACGGCAAGCACCGAGGACGGGGGGCTCTCCAGGTCCTCGAAGGCGTCCATGAGGATAAAGTCCAGCACGATGTCATAGAAGCTCATGCACACCACCTGCGAGAGGCAGGCTGCCCTGAAGCCAGGCCCAAGCTGCAGGACCACTGTCCAAGTAGGAAGACTGAGGTCGGAGGGAGCCACATGGGTGAGCAGACACATCCCTGCTCTGCGACGGTGCAGCTGGGGCCATCCCTCTACCAGCCTGGACCTGGGCAGAAACTGGGGGCTCGCAGCAGCCCCCCCGAATCAAGGCAGAGTTGGCACAGGCACCACTCCCTGCTCAGAGTCTCAAGTGCTTAGCACAAACCAACTTACCCCTCGGCCCTCCAGCTCCAGCCGTGTGGTAGCCCAGGTCTCTGGCCTCAGAGCATAGCTCAGCATCTCCTCGTAGCTCTCCTGGAAGCCCTTGGGGCTCTGTGGAATGAAACAGTCTGTTCTGGTCATAGCAGAAACTCAAAGACCCAGCTGGACTAGACCTACAGGGACAGGCTGGCCCATAGGTGGGGACATTGCAAGGCAGGGTCAGGACTGATCCCTGAGCAGCAGCCACGGAGAAAGAGAGGCAGGAAGGGTCTCCTGCCCGCCTCAACGTGCCCCTCGATGTTTCCATGGCAGATCCGAGCAATGCCTCAGCCCAGCTCATTCCCGAGCACCCACTGCCTCCCAGGAGGTGCACACACACTGCAGTAGGAGCTCACTTTGGAAGGATGGGTGAGGGCGTGAGGTTGAATCAGGCAGCCAAAGACCCAAATCTCTATGACCTTAAGCCTCCCTGTGAAATGGAAGGAGCTATGGCCCCGCGTGCATAGGGCTTTTCTGAAGAAGTCAGGAACTCATGCACATAACACGAGCCCAGCGCCTGGACCTCAGCAATGAATAGCGTTTAAGACAAGACTGCAGCTGCTGGTGCCAAGACTCAGGACGGATTCTTCACTCCCGGGGACTCAGGTTCAGCTGGGCAGTTTGCAGGTGTGGATGTGCTTTTACAGACATGGCGAGCTAGTACGGCCAGGGACTGATCTAATACGGATCAACTCATTTAATTAGTACGGTCCTATGAGGGACATTGGTATTATGACCACTTTACAGATAAGAATACTGAGGTTTCAGGAGATCAATGATGTGCCCAAGAGCCAAGCAGGGTGGAGCTGACAAGGCAACCCACAAGCAGGATGTGGAGTGACAGGGCCATGCTGGGCAGGGTGAGCCCAAGGGCTCGCAGGTCCTATGGGATGAGTCAGGTGAAGCCAACTTAGGGAAAGGGCTGGCTGGCGAGACTTAGAAGACAACTGGCTGAGGAAGAGGGGGAGGGCAGGGAATGGGGAGCTTCCAGATACTGGTATATGTCCCACTTCCTACCTGGGTGCCAGATACACAGTGGTTCATCTTTTCATTCATTCAATCCTAGAGAAACGCCTTCACACTCCCATGTGCATCTTACACTAACATTAACAAAGACTCCCGGAGCAGTGTGTGAGGCAGGCCCAATCAGGGAGAAGGGCAGGGCAGACCAGAGGCCTGGGCAGGGCAGGGCAAAGAGCGCAATGCTGGAGGCCCCGAGTGCAGCCCGGTCTCCACACCAAGGGCAGGGGAAGCGTGGAGGGTACCAGGCAGCTGGGTGACGAGGTCAGAGGTGGTTTCGGAGCCATTACTCTGGCACGTGAGGAGAAAGGGCTGAGGGGAAAAGGGGTGCTCAGGAGCTTTCCTCAGCCCTGGCCGGGGAGCTCAGTGGGTTAGAGCATCGGCCTGATGTGCCAAGGTGGCAGGTTTGATCCCTAGTCAGGGCACATGCAGGAATCTGCCCATGATTCGTGTTTAAATGGAACAACTTGAGGTTTCCCTTTCTCCCTTCCTCTCTCTCTCTCTCTCTAAGAATCAATAGATTTTTAAAAAATTTTTCAGAAAGAGCTTTACTCAAACCCATCAAAGAGAAGAAGCACAAATGGCCAAAAGACATAGAAACTTATGCAGCCTCACTAACAATCAAAGAAACATAAAAACTGAATAGAATAAAAATTAAAGACTGCCCTGGCTGGTCCAGCTCAGTGGGCAAGCATGCTGGTTCATGGACTGAAGGGCCTGGGTTCGATTCCTGGTCAAGGGCACATTCCTTGGCTGCAGGCTCAATCCCCAGCCTGGGTCAGGAAACATGCGGGAGGCAACTAACCAATGTGTCCCTCTCACATCGATGTTTCTTCTCTTTCTCTCTTCCTCCCACTCTACCAAAAATCAATGAAAAAAATATCCTGAGGTGAGGATTTAAATAAATAAAAAAAAAGATGATGAATATCTAGTACCAGCCAGGATGTACAGAGACACTCTTGCACTGCGGGGGGCCCGAAGGTGTTCAGCATTTCTGAAGCATGCGGCCAGATCTGCCTGTTCAAGGTCTGAACCGAGGACCCGGCATTGCCACGTCCAGGGCTTTGCCCCACCAGAAAACCTCATGCACCTACAGAGATCTGTAAGAGGTTGACTGTAACAGTGGTGTCTGTGACCATGAAAACCAGGCACAAGCCAAATGCCCATCCATCAAAGAACGAGATGAGCCACGGCCAGCCAGCCACGCACCGGGATGCGGCGCAACTGGTGGGCATAACTGCAGGGGCAAGGAAACAGGAAGGAGGCTGCACAAGAGGGCGCGGGCACAGCCCGAGCCTTGGAGATTAATGCCCGGTTCAAGGGTTACAGTCTATGCAACTGGGCAGGACACACGCCAGACTGTGGGCAGGGGTTCCCTCCGGCAGGTGCGGCTCAGGGAGACCTTCTACGGTTTCCTTTCATAACTGGTGAGTTTTCTAGAGCTGTATTATATTGTAATCAGGAATAAAAAGCAATATAGGTCCACAGTTTTCAGAATTAGCACAGGAAAACCCCAAAGCCTTCCCAGCTCCCTGCAGGACAGTCAGATTCCGCAGCTTCATTTCAGGTAGGACTTTAAAAATAAAATAAACAGAGTGAGGGGGAGAAAACCTGAGAGAAGAGCCTCGCCCCAGCTACCTTCTCAGCCTTGGTCATCAGACCTGTCACCATCTGCCGGCCGACTTCCCCGAAGAAGAGCTGGTTACTCTGGTCTTCCAGGAGGCCCTGGGGGGGACAGGGAGTGAGCTGCCCAGCAGCCGTCCCCCACAGCCATGGAGGGCCAGGCATGGGAGCAGGCCCACAGGAGACCTGCTCCTGCCCCCGCCCCCCACTCCACCCTCCCAGGTGCCTGCACCACAACCCACCTCGAACGCCTGCCGCACACAATGCAGCTTGGCCAGAAAGTCATGGTCACTGTAGCAGCCCAGCAGCTCTGTCCTGAAGGGAAGCAAACGGTCATGTTACAGGGCCCATCCAGTGATGCCCCTGGGGGTTGGCTTGGCAGTGTGACCTTGGCCGGGTGTTTGCCCTCCTCTAGGTGTCAGTCTCCCCCAAACCAAAGGAAGGGGCTTACTAGATGCTCCTGGAGGACATGTGAGCCTCCATAACCCTGGGGATGCTGCCAGGTCTATCACTGGGGGTCGGGCTGACCTTGGCCTCTTTTAGGGCCCAATTAGCAAGGGACAGAAATGGGGAACTACTTCTAGGTGGCAGGATGGCAGGGCAGGGCTGCCACCCACTGGGTCTGGCTGCCCTTTAGCCCAATCATAGGGCTTTGATTACAGCTTTCAACCATCTCAGTCGGAGCTTTACACACACAACTTAAATGTGGAGTCAGGACCAAAAGCCAGGTTCTGAGTTTCATACCACACAGGAAAATTAATTCAAAATGGTAAGAGCCCAGCCAGGGTGGTTCAGTGGTTGAGTGTCACCCTATGAACCAAGAGGTCAATGGCTCGATTCCAGGTCAGGCACGTGCCTGGGCTGCAGGCTCCATCCCCAGTCGGGGGCGTGTAGGAGGCAGCCGATCGATGTTTCTCTCTTATCACTGATGTTTCTCTCTCCCTCTCCCTTCCTCTATTAAAAAAATAAATAAAAAATAAAAAATCAATAAAAGCTTACTTTTAAAAAATGTTAGATCTTTTTAAAATGAGTAAGAAACCTAAAAATACCACAAAAGGGCCTGTATTCAGACACGGGGCTGAGGTTCAAGGTCCACTGTGTTTCTGTGGCTGGACCCCTCTGAGAATTTAAAACAAGCACAAAGTATTGCTATTTTGTTAATTAACTGTATTAATTTTTCCTTGTTAATTCCAGACCTGCCTGTCTGGGTACCTGGGGCGATCCTAGGCCCTCTGAGGTGGGGCAGCAGCTGCCAGCCCATCGTGGTCCTCAGTGAGCCTGGCCCAGCTGAGTCCTCACCAAGACCGCTGGCTGCTCTGGCTCCCTCCAAGGGGGACAGGGCCTGCCCCACCTGCCCTCTGCCCACGTGCTCACCTGAGGGTCCGGCAGAGCACCTTCCCCTCCTTCACCAGCTGCAGGGCCTCCTCATAGGCGGCAGCGGGCCTGGAGAGTGGGATCGGGTAATCTCCCACCTGCAGGGACTCGAAGAGCTGGGGGGGGGGCAGAGAAAAGTTCAGACAGTCAAAGCCTGAATCAGCAGCATCCCAGGGGTGAGGGCCCCCATGCCCAGGGACACCTAGAGGCCAACCTCTCAGAGGGGATGTCAGAAGGAACACTGGCCCGAGGCAGAAGGCCTGGGTTCAAGTCCAGCTCTGGCCCTCAGTGTCCTGTCTCCAGGGGCTCTTCCTGAAGGGGCCATCTACTGGACCTGAGCCCGTGTCTCCCACCCCAGGCCAGGACAGCTGGGCCAGACATGCATGGCCATGGCAGGAGACTAATGCCAAGCAACGGGCACGCAGCACAGAGAAGGAAGGTCTGAGTGGGCTGGAGCCGGCAGAGGCGAAGAGCCCTGCCCCACCCCTAGGAGCCAGGACCCCCGGCTTCTCAGGCCTCTCCACCCACAGCACTGCATGCAGTCCCTGGGGAGCAGTACGTGCCGGCTGCCAAATTCTGCTCCAGGCGGATGGAACGGCCGCCCTTTCCCACGCCCGTGCTCACCCCAGCGCCACACAGGCCCGGCCTTAGTCCACCCCGCCCTCTGTGTCCCCACCTCCCGGTCACCTCGGTGGCAGAGAAGAAGGAGTCTTCCGAGGTGAGGCTGTCCTCGTCGTCCGCCCGCAGACGCAGCGAGCCCTCGGTCAGGGGCAGCATGAGGGTCCGCTCTGGGGAGAGAGGGGGCTGAGCGGAGGCGCACTCGGCCTGAGCACCCGAGTCGGGCGGTGGCGCTGACCAGCACGACGCCCCCATCACTGAGCACGTGCGCGTGGAGACCCTGGGCCCACCGCCTCGGATGAACGGCCTCCCTCAACCCTGAGATGTCCGAGGAGATGGGCACAGTGAGGTGTGGAAACAAGGCTGCTGGAGGGTCCTGCCCACGGCCACACAGCGGGACCTGGAGTCCTGGTGGCCCCTGGGCCCCTCAGGGGAGGTCACTTGCCCTCTCTGATAAGCCGACACTTAGCCATTGACACCAAAGGGCTTGAGGGAGTCCACGAGCCACCCACGAGATATCCCCTCCTCACCCTCAGGGCTTCAGAAGCACCTGGGAAAGGCTGTGAAACCAATGGGCGGCGTCCACGACCCTGAAAGCCCCACCAGCCTCAGCCACACCAGGAGCCGAGGAAACAGACCCTCCAACAGGCAAAGCTGCTCAGGGAGAGGTATGGAACACGTGTCCCCCTGGGCAGCCCTTGCCGGGTCTGTGTCACCACCACTGGTAGAGCCGGGGAGCTGGACACTCAGGAGCCTACCGTCCCCCGGGGGCTGACAGCACACAGGGGGAAGCCTGGGAGTCGTCAAATTCACTGCAAGGGTCTGGTGCCCAGCGGCCACTAGGACAACACTGGCTGCTGGGGGCATAACTTCATTCCCTCGGTGATGTCATGTCCCTTTACCCCGGTGGTGCAGGGTGACAGCAAGACTTGTGTTCTTGTCCCTTAGGCCTGCTCTGGGCTGATCTTGTGAGCCATCCCCTCCATCAACCCAAGGCCACAGGAAAAGACTCAAACCAAAGGCATGGAACAGGGGAGACATTGCCACAAGCCCACGGCTTGCTCCCAAGGGTACAGGGCCAGGGACTCATCCCAGCTCTGCTCCTGCCTGCCACATATCAGGGGATGCCTCTGTTCCTCCAGGGGCCTCAATTTCCCCATCTGTGCAATAGATCAGAGGGGGGCTGAGGTTCTGGTTTGCCTGACACACTGAGGAGTCACATCCGGTTCTCTCACTGCCTCCCCACCCCCACCCCACTGCAGCCTGTGTGGGGCCCAGCTCACCCAGGTCCAGCAGCAGGCTGTCGGACGGGAAGGTGGACCCGAACTCCTCCTGCAGGTGGTAAGCCCGGTGCAGCAGGGACTCCAGCTTCTCTGCAAACTCCTTTCGCTGTGACTCAGGCTGTGGTTAAAACAGCGACCATCAACCCAGGCCCCCCAAGCTTCCACGCCAACGGCCCCTTCCCTCACCAACAATGGGTTCCCAGCCCCTGGGGACAGAGGAGCAGGCTCTGGGACCCCGCAGTGAAAGCACAGATCTAGACCTGAGCTGCCAGTCCAAGAGCCAACTTGGCCAGAGAGCCCCTGAAGTATGGCCAGTCCCACCTGAGATGTGCCAAAGGTATAAACACACTGGAACACTTAGTTTCAGGTAGAGATAAACAAACAACCCCAGTGACTGTTCATGCTGATTACGTGTTGAAATGAGAAAGTTCAGGATACACCAGCTTACACAAAATAAATTATTCAAGTTAATTCACCCGTTTCCTTTTGCTTTTTAATGTGGTCTCTAGAAACTTTTAAACTTCCTACTGGCAGCACTGCTCCAGACCCAAGCTGACCCGGGCTTAGACCTGGCCCCACCAGTTCCAAACTGTGACCTGGAGCAAGAAACATGCTGAGCCTGTCCCCTCGGTGTCCCCACCTGTAAACTAAGATAGGAATGCCCACTTCCTAGGGCCCTAGGGAACCATGGAGGAGGGAAGGTGTGCGGGCCACTGGCCCACGGTGACAACCAGGACATGTTAGCTTCTGTGAACATTTAGTGTACTTTATCCTTACCGCTGTGCTAAGAGTGTCAGGAGCCCAGACAGCTGGGTGTCGGGGAAGGCACTGTACTGGACACGCAGCAGCCGGGGGCCCAGCGACCTCCTCGACACCCTCAGCCCCCAGGCCAGAGCAGGGGGAAGGAGGGGGCACTGCTCCTTTAACCCCAGGCTCTTCTGGTCCAACGGGCCAGGCACGGGCAGGCCCGACTGTTTCCACAGAGGCTGCCAGATCCTGCACTTGCACGTAACCAAACCCGGGGGAGGAGACAAGGGCGACTCAGGCCTGAGGCTGCTGGGGAGGCAGAGCCAGAGGAACTCAGAGGGGACAGTAACGATGGAGATGGCTGCCTCTCACCGAGTGCCTGCCCTGACCCGGCACCTCGCAGGTCAGCCTCCTGGTACCCCTCAAAGGCAGGGACTGTTATGACCGCATTTCACAGAGAACGCAAGGAGGTGAAGTGGACCAGCTCACCACTTAGAGCCTGGGAGCATAGGGACCTGACCCCTGTCATGGCACCCCAGGCCCACTGGACATTTTGCTCAGTTCCCCACAGGGCTGGACCCCGCTCCACGAGGCCCGCAGAGACCTGTGGCTTAGCTGCGGCCTGCCAGCCGTCTCTGTGAAGTGACCTTGGTTAGGGAATAGTTTCTTAGCTATGGCACCACATGCACCCATGACAAAAGAAAAATAGATACTGAATTTCATCAAAATTAAACTGTTGTGCCTCAAAGGACACCATCAAGAGAGTGAAAAGAGTCTGGCTGGCGTGGCTCAGTGGTTGAGTGTCAACCTATGAACCAGGTCACGGTTCGGTTTCCGGTCAGGGCGCATGCGGGCTTGCGGGCTCAATCTCCAGCAAGGGATGGTGCAGGAGGCAGCCGATCAATGAGTCTCTCTCATCATTAATGTTTCTATCTCTCTCTTCCCCTCTCCCTTCCTCTCTCTGAAATAAAAACATTTAAAAAAATTTTTTTAAATGTTTAGCATATAAAAATGTCTAGAAGGATAGTAAGTGGTTCTGTCTGGATGAAGGGTTCTGGGCATCAATAATTCTGACAACAAAGATCATTTATCGAGTACCTACTACAGGTGGATCACACGGCAGGCACCAGCATCCCACCCAGGGCACCGGCACTCTGTCCACATCACACAGATCTGAGCCTGTGCTCTTATTTCCCCACTCTCCCTGCCAACACTCCACTGACTGCTCACATGCCCAGGTGACCTGGAGCAGCTGCACCCAGGGCACTGAGGCCTGTTTGCACCTCAGGCATTTCCCAACCTTTGTGTCCCACAACCAGGTGGCCATGTCTATGTGGGAGGCTTCTGAGCTAATGCCTCCAGCTAGGGTGGAGGCCAGCTTGTTACCGGCTGTGCCAGGCATGTCCCCATCCTGGTGCTAAAAACTCTGGTTCCCAGCCTCCCAGACAACAGAGGCACAGGTGGGGGAACAAAGAGGGTGGGAGGAAGGCAAAGTAACCCTCCCTCCTCCCCCTGCCTCACACCACATCCCTGTCCCACCCTGTCCAAAGTGGGGACAACCCCTGCTGGTCAGCCCCTGCATGACTCTAGGTTCCAGCTTCCAGGAAAAGGACCTGGCACCTGAGCTCTGGGCACAGCCCCCCTATGCTGTGCACCAATCCCCTGGATTAACCGCCCTCCTTTCTCAACAACTGAGGTTGTTCCATCTCCTGGCTAACACCAACCGACTCACCAGAGATTGTCAGATAATCTCTGCTCCCCAAAGAGACGCCCCCTCCCGTGTGACCTCGCTCCAGCAGAGCACGGGAGCTCATGAGGATTTTGTTTTACTTTTAATACGGAAAAGTATGAAGAATAAAACAGCCGCCCACAACCCCACCACCCATGCACCGCCTGCCCCTAGCAAATGCTCACAATGAGAAAAGCCAAACGGTACAGGGAAGTGCAAGAAAAGCCTTGTTCTACCTTCCCCACTGCTAACAATTCCTGTGAACCTGTCGGAGGAAGGCAAATGCACGCACGCACCAGCAGTTACCAGGAGGCGCTGCAGCTCTGGGCAGAGCGTGGATGGATCTCTCTAAAACGCACACACGGGTTACACTACACACATTCTACAAGTTGTATTTTCACTTGATATATCACGAAGAGAGCAGCCTATCAACCCACATACTGTTTGTCAGCCTTTTAATGGCTGCACAGTATTCCAGACCCATGCTGATGGGCAATTACAATAATTTCTAGTTTTTCAGCTATTACAAGATAGTGCTTCAGTGGATATCTGTCCTAGGACATGTATTTAGCATGCTTTTCACAAAAATGTTCTGTTTGTTTTTTTAATATGTCTTTATTGATTTCAGAGAGAGGAAGGGAGAGAGAGCAACATCAATGATGAGTCACTGATCAGCTGCCTCCCGCACGCCCCTGACCGGGGACGGAGCCCGCAACCGGGGCCTGTGCCCTGACCGGGAATCAAACTGAGATCTCCAGGATCATAGGTTGATGCTTACCTGCTGAGTCACGCCGGCCAGGCCAAAAATGTTTTTATTTTAGCTTTCTTACTTTATTTATCTTTCCTGATATTGAAATAAAGGTTCGCTGTAGAAAACTTGGACGACACTCCCCAAAAAGTACAAAGACAAAGGTCATGTGATCCACCCAACTGCTAACAGAGGCTACAACTGCTAAGTGTCAGGCACATGCTCAGCACGTTATCAAAGTACTTTCCTTGGTTGGCCGACATCCTGGTCCAGGAGAAACTCCTGTCCAAGGAGGTAAGTGACTGCTGGCAGGGGGCAGGGCTGCCAGGCTGTCTTCCAAAGTCTGGCTGCCCACCAACCTCTCCATGGCTGGGGTGGGGACCACCTACCTCAGCAAGTGCTTCTGAAGCAATCTCAGGGTTCCTGAGGCTGTCCCCCGGCGTGGGGGTGCTGCCGCTGTCCCCCCTCTGCCCCACGCTCAGCGCCTGCTCCCACTTTTGCAGAGCCTCCTCGAACAGCTCCATGCCTGAGCGCAGCGGAGAAGGGGAGTCAGCCCCCAGTAGAGGTAGGGCGGCAGCTCAGGGGGTGCTCGGAAGGGCGGAGCAGGCGGCCTCGAGGACAAGAATGGGCTGAACTGTAAGGTGGGTCCTGGTCACCTTTCTGAGGATGGTCAGTTTACAGGCCTCGCTCAGATCAGACTTGTTCCCAGAGACTGTACCCTGCCCAGAAATGGCTGAAAACCACTGAATGAGGGTTTGAGGGTAGGGAAAGGGAGGGGCCTGCAAAGCAGCACCTGGAGAAGCATCCTGGGCCTGGCCTAGGCTCTCGGGTTCCCGCTGCCCCACCCCGGGAAAGCTGAGGCCACCTCCTGGCCTGTACCTTGCATGTAGAGGCTCTCGGCGTTGCCGTCGCTGGTGGTCATAGACTCCTCCATCTCTCTGCCATCCCATGGTCCCGCAGCCGTGGGGCTGGACAAGTTCACTGCCACCATCTGGGCGCCAAGCAGCGAAAGGACACAAGGACACAAGGACACAAGGACAAGGGTGAGGCCTTCCAAAACCCTCTGGGGGGCCTGAGGCTCCCCCACTGCCTGACCACGTGCCACACACTCTCTCCAGACACCATCCCTGCAGTCAGCCCCTGAGTTCAGAGGCCAAGCCCTCAGCACAACCTGGGCCACAAACTCCAAGCACCCGATGACACCTCACAGAAACTGTGGAGGCGGGAGGAAATACTGAGGCCCACACCCAACCCAGAACCCAGCGGCCTCCTACAAAACCCACTCTGGGCCGACTCCCTGCTCTGGGGTTCCGTTGCCAGTCAGACAAGGCAGACGAAGGGAACACCCAGCACACATGGGCCAGCCAGGGCCCACTGTCACCCATGCTTCTCTCCCAAAAGTGGCCACGTCCCGTGACAGGCTGCAGGTTCCAGGACAAGAGCCACCTCTTGCTCGCCCCTGGGCCCCTAGGGCAGGCCCAGCTCAGAACTGGGGCTCAGTCCTGACTGAATGAATTAATAACTAAATGAGTGAATGAGCCAAAATCATTCCCAAACTGAAAATAACTTCTCTTTGTCTCATTTACCGCTGTATCCTCAGCACCTAGAAGACTCCCTGGCACAAAGCAGGTGCTCACTCAGTGTCGAATGAATGAATGAACTTTTATAGATAAATATCTTCCCCAAGGGGCCAAAAGCATCTCTTCGCACCTGTCTACCCTTTTCTCACCGATGCCTGGCCCTCAGTAAGTGACCAATGACCACCTCTAACAGCCTGCACAATGGATGACCACTGAACAAATGCATGAGTGAATGAATGAAAGACTGAATGAAATCTCTACTCCTATCTATCTACCAGTCCATAAGCCCCGAGGGCAGACACTGAATCTGACTCAGTAGCCAGGACTGAGCCCCAAGGCCATGGCAGGACCCCTGGCCCCCTCCCCTCCTCCCCTGTCCTCACCGAGGCCAAGCTGTGGGAGGAGCCTGAGCGCTTGCTGGGCTCAATGGAGGAGATGCCACTCAGGGTGTCATTGCTCTTGCTACTGGGGCTCTGCACCCTCCAGCTGGAGTAGCCTGTGAGGACAGGAGAACAGGGGTCATGCAGGCTTCCCACCTGGCCTCTGCACAGGCCGTTCCCCCTCCAGACTGCCCTCCCCCCCTCATCTGCAGCCTAGCCTGACCTTCTGAGTCAAGGTTACAGAAAGCACCCCAAGCCATGCACTTGGCAGGCGAGGCTGGGCCCATGCCCCTCACGACCGCATCCCTGTCACCCGCACAGGGCCTGAGTCTGGCTACCTCCCCGCCCCTCTGACTCTGCCTGCCCTGTGCTGCCATGTGAGAGGCTGATCTGGAATTCTCCTTCCAAAAAGGACTCCAGGCAACAGCTTTTAAAGATACATCGAAGATTTCTTTTTAATCCTCCCCTGAGGACAATTTTTCCACTGACTTTTTTAGAGAGTGGTGGGGGGGTAGAGGGAGAGAGAAACATCGATTGGCTGCTTCCTGTATGCACCCCAACCAGGGCCAGGGATTGAACCTGCAGCCCAGGTATGTGCCCTCAACCGGGCATCAAACCCACCACCCTGCAGTCCACAGGCCGATGCTCTAACCACTGAGCAGAACTGGCCAGGGCCAAGGATTTTTTTTTTCAAGTGAGAAAAGCTGAGAAGGGAAAATCAGGTGAAACCTGGGTGGGGCGGGGGGTGTGTACAGGGAAGGCAATGGAGAGGTTGGTGCTGAAGTAGCTCCCAGTTTCCCAGGGGCCAACGCAAGACGGAAACCCAGTGAATCAGCATTTCTCACACCCTGCTCTAAATGAACCTAAAAGCTCCCTTTTCCCAGTGTAAAGATAAAACTTCCCTTTTGCGATAACTCACAATGAAAATTCATTTCCACACAAGGACCCGGGTGCTCCCAATGGTCCCCAGATAATGGAAACAACCGCCACCTACTGGACACGGGTCAGGCCACCAAACCCTTACAATGACTCAAGACAGCAGGTTCCACTGTCAACCCCGCTTCCCAGAAGAGAGGAACGTGTAGACAGGATGTCACTAGCCCAAGATCCCACAGTTAATAGAGGCCCAGCTGGGACCTGACTCTAGGTCAGGCCCTTCCCTCCCCACCACCTCACACCTACCTTTCTTCACCGATGGGACCTTCCTGGCCATGAGGACGGGGAGGGGCACCGTGACCAGATGCTCACCTCCCATCTCCGGGCCCACCTGCTTCTTCTTCCGCCTTCGCCTCTTCAGCTGGTGGGCGGCCAGGGCCAAGGCCACGGTCCCCAGGGCTGTGGCAAGGAGGACCTTCCGCAGGCCTGGTGTCAACCGCAGCTGTGAGAATGCAGACTGCAGGGAAAGAGGGAAACAGCCGGTTACATCTCCCCAGGAGAACTCCAGGGCAGGCAGAGCTGCCTCTGGGAGCGCAAAAGAACAGGGACCTTCTCAGGCACTTGGGGGATTATCTGTTAACCAGGAACAGTGAGGAGACAGCCACCTCAAGAGAGGGGCCTGGCCAGCCCCTCTGAAATGTGACCACAGAGATGTAAAGAGAAGGCTGGGGATGGCAAGAAGATGATGCCAACGAGGCAACACCCAGGGTCCAGCAGGCGCCCCTAACAGCATTGGTCATGACCAGCAGCTGCAGTGGTTGGGCGCCCACTACGCCAGGCACCGCACTAGGACTTTACCTGCGTTTCCTCCTCCAGGTAAGGAGTCCGAGGCTCACACAGGTTGACATGTGCTCAAGGTAAAACAGGGACAGAAACTGGACCCAGGTCTGCCAGCTCCATTTCTCCATTACTTCTTGAAGATGGTGATATTCACTCCGCCCACTGTCCCATCTGTACACGTCCCTACTCCACCCTCACTCTGCCTGCTGGGCCGGAAGCCCCTCCAGTCTGCAATGTACTTGGTAGAGCTTTAGAAAGTATCGAGAGACCTGGTCAGCACAGACATTTGAGGCTGGCAGGTAAAGACCAGGCTGGGGGACCTAGACTCCCAACCCAGTCCTGCTTCCTCTGCTCAGAGAGGAGACACGGGACGCCTGAACAGCAATAATGAGGGCCCAGCCTTCCCGATGCTCAGTGTTTCGGGGACGAGAGTGGTTAAAGGGCAGGACCACGACCCACACGATCTTTACCTGCCCAAACGTTGTGTACAGGAACACAGGGATCTCGGCTACCGTCATGGCCAGGGCCTGGATCATGGACATGCCCTCGGTCCTCCGGAACGCCATGGCAGGGCCTACACCCCAGGCAAGAGCCCTTGGGGACAAGTGTTTCCAAGGAGAATGTCTTCAACTGGTTGCTGGCTGGGTCCCAGGCACCATCCACGGTGCAGAAAGACAGGAATGTGCATACCACAGGGTCCCTCCACAGAGCTGAGAGACAGATGACCAAGTCAGACACAAAAACATGTGCACATGAGCACAGAGAAGGGCACACAAGAGTGCCCTGGGGGATGAGGCAGGAGCAAAGTGTCTATCTGGAATGCCAACTGGAACCGGGCCCCAGCGTTCTGCACCCACTAGCGGGAAAGCAGCCAAGTGCCCCACAGGCCCTCTGCGCACTGTGAGCCCTGGGAGCAGAAGGCAGTGTCTCTGGCATGTTGGCCAAAAAGCAGATCCAGAGACTGGGAGATAGACAGGTTGCTCTCAAACGTCATGGCCTCTTTTACTAAACACAAACCTCAGGCCTCTAAAGAGTCAGGACCCTGACTGAGAATCATTACAATTTTTCCACCTCCCACAAAGCTAAGAATGTTTTACCTCCTGTGGACTGTGTTATGAAAACAGCAGGGCATCTCCTCAAACAGTTATGGCCACTACACACCTGTGTACCTTTTGTGCTGAGTTCCTGACATATGTTATTTCACTGAATGATTACAACTCTGTAAACAGGGGCTCTCTACCTGTGCCCCACTCATGCCGACTTCCCACCAGGAAACTGAGGCTCTCAGGCTGTCAGGAGTCCCAAGTTACACGGTGGGTGTGAGGCAGAGTCAGAACTTGGACCAGGGTCTCTCGGACTTTAGACTCTGTGCTCAATGCAACCCTTTCGCTTTACTTTATGTGGAGCGGGAAGAGGCAAGCCCCAGAACCACAGACTACAAGGGCAACTTTCCCCTGGCGTCTTCTGAGACCCTCCCAGGGTACCCCACTGCCCACTGCAAAGCAACGAATACGTAGCTTAACCACAGATAGCCCAGTCCCCAAAATCCTGCAGGGTGCTCGTCAGCTGCCACCACCCAGGCCAAGGATGCCTTCAAAGTCTCTGGGAGCTCAAGCAGAAGGAATATACAAGCCAAGGCAGACCCTGTCCACTTGGGATGGGGGCCAAAGCCACTGGACCAGCACAAGAAACAGCTTATTCCCAGTGAGTGGGAAGGAAGGACAATGCTATCAGTTTAGCTCTAGGGCCGGGCCCTGGGAGGTGGGGAGGGACCTGGCAGGGAAACGTTCCCCAGGCCCAGGAAACTGTCATGCCAAGGGTAGGTGGCATCCGATCAGGAGGCTGCAAATCGAGCTATGTGACTGCCAGTGGTCAGGGCCAGGGTTAACATCACAGGCCACCCCTCTCACCCCCTATTTCCCAAGCACTTACTACAGGCCGGCCTGGGGACAGGCTCTGCACAGAAGACTTTGAGTCTAGTCACCCGTAGGACTCTCACAACCACTGTATATAATGAGGAAACTGAGACTCGGAGGGGTGGGTGACCTGAGCGAGGTCACTGAGGAAAGGGCCAACCTGGGATGTGACCTCAGCTCTGGGGGATCCCAAGGCTACGGGTGTTCTCCCCAGAGCTTTCTGCTACGACGAAGGCCTCTCCCTCCATGGCGCACCTGAAGGACTTCTGGGTCCCCAGATAAGAGGCTCACGGGCATAAACCAATAAAGATGAGCCTGACCCTGAACCACAGGCTCCGGGAGTGAGACAGGGCTGAGGGGCCCCGCACCTGTCCACAGGAAAGTCAAGAGCAGCCTCTGCTGCCCCAGCCGAGGGGAAGAGCGACAACTCCCACCCCGGAGCTGGCTTCGCTCCAGGGGGGCCTCCAGACCCAGCCCAACCTGCTCTCTCCCAGCCCCTGCACCGGCCAGGGAGAGGCCTCGGTGATGATACGCCCAAGGCCACGGCCCCACCCCCCAGGGACACTTCTAATGCCATCCCCACCTGGGCAGTCACCTGTCCCGTCCTATAACCTTGGGCGGCCACCTACCCGTTCCGCCCCCCGTCCGCCCCGATGCCCACACTTTCCACCGGGGCACCTCCGCCCTTGCCCCAGACGATCCCGCGAATGACTCTTGGCCTCAGCAGTCCCCAGGACGGCCTTGACCTCAGCAACGACCGTGACCCAGGCAGGCACTCCCTCGAACCGCCCTCTGCCCAAGGCTCAGTCCGTGCCACCCTGGACACCTCAGCAGCCCGCCCGGGCCGGACCGGGCCAGGCCCCGGAGCCCCCGCCCTGGACCCCGGCAATGTCCGCGTCCTCAGAACCGGCTACTTCCACGCCGGGCCCCCTAGCGCAGCCCCAGCCAGGCCCCCGCGCTGCCCCAGCCCCGGGGTTCCCTCCAGGCGCCCCTGCTCCTCGCGCCCCGGCTCCGACCCCCGCCCGGCCCAGGCCCGCGCGCCCCCGCGCCCACCGGGCACCTCGCGTTCCGCTCCTCGCGCCGCCCGCGGCCAGGCAGCGGCGCGTCCCAGCCCCGGCCCCTCTGGTCCGGCCGAGCCCGGGCGCCTGCCCCCCGCCAGCCTCGGCCCCGGGCCCCGGCGGGCTCAGCCCGGCCGCCACTCACCCGGGAGCCCATCGCGGCGGAAGGGCAGCGTCTCCTTCCCCGGCGGCCGCGCAACCAACCTCCCGGCCGCTGGGGGCGGGGCTGACGCCGGCCGACGTCGCTCTTTAGCCAATGAGCGTCTCCGAACCGCGCCGCGCCGCCCGGGCCTCCGGGGCCAAGGGGTGCGTCACGTGACCGACGGCGCCTCCACGCTCCCTCTGCCCCGCCCCCCAAGTGCGGTTGAGGCACGACAGGGGTCGTTCCTCTCCTATGATTGGCCGGAGGGATCAGATTGACACTGGAGGCTTAGCAGAGGGAGGCGGGGCAGCTCTTAAAGGGACCGAGGAAAAACTGTCAGGTTTCCAAGGCGCTCGGTGTGGGGAAGATGCGGCCACCGCGAGCCCACGTGTTTGGCTCCCCTACCCCTTTGGGTCGCCGCAGACGAGTCCTTACCGCCCTTCGAGCGCCCGTTTTCAAACGCCCCCGCCTCTGCGTTCCCCACAGTATCCTCTTAAACGCTTGCCACTTTGCACCTCCTTCGGGAGCTGTTTGCAAAAGCGCTGCGTCTCCCCCATCAGACTGTGTGTCCCCGTGAGAGCTGGAGTCAGGTGTGACCGTCCCGCTCTGCCTTGTTTTAAACGCTGGGTTTGGAGTCAGGCCGACCTGAGTTGGAATCAAGTTCCACCACGTCAAGCTGTCCCGGGTTTACTGTTTACCCCTCTGTACAAATGGGGCTGGAATCCCTGCCTTCCCAGAGTCACCGGGCTTTGGCGTGGTGGCCCTTTTATCACTGCGAAGAGCTGGGCACATCTAAGTTTTTAAAATATAATTTTCAGTAAGGTCACATTCATTCATTCATTTAACGGCTATCTCTGATTGCCAGCCCTTTGGCTGGACATGGGAGCACAGTGGAGAAGATGCGTGTGATTAAGATGCTTAGACAGAATGCTATGTGATGTTGCTCTAATGGGGTAAACTCAGGGATGTGGGGAATGCCGAGGGATACCTGGGCTCTGACGCGGAGGTGGGAGACTTCCGAAAGAAGGAGACATCCAAAGGAAGACCTGAAGACTAAACTGGACAGAGAGGAAGGGAGGGAGGAATTAGCTGGACAGAGAGGAGGGGAGGGAGCTCCAGAGATGTCACTGGCTGTGACCCAGAGGCAAGAGAGAACCTGGCATCTTTTCATTTATTTTTTAGCATGTTTTTATTGATTTCAGAGAGAGGAAGGAAGAAGAGAGAGAGGAAAAAAAAAACCAACATCGATTGGTTACCTCTTGTACACACCCTGACTGGGGGACCCACCTGCAACCTCGGCACGTGCCCTGACTGGGCTCAGGACATTTTAGCCATTGCTAGTAGAAACAGCAGTCATCAAGTGGAAAGCTAGATAAATAAGTGAAACATTTAGGTGGGGACAGCTATAAGACCAGCAATAACAGGCACCTACTGTCTCCCTCTCTCTCCCTTTACTCTACTGTGTTTTTCTTCCCAGGACTTGTTACCTGACATGTTATATAGCGGTTTGCCCAAGAGGAGAAGGGCATTGTTTTGCTCATTGCTGCATCCTGTCCCTGGTGCCTAGAACAGTGCCGGGCACGTAATAGGTGCTAACAGACTTCCTCCTGGACCAAACCTGAGTCAGCTCCTCTGAGCCCATTGCTCCACTAGGCTCGACCTTGGGATTCCATCTCCATCCTTGTTAGGGTCCAGTTTTAGCAACAATCCTGCTGAGCCGGTTCAGCAAAAAAAAAAGATCCTCCACCCTTGGTATCTGATCATCCGCTGTATTTGATCAAATTCCTCATGGCCTACCTCCGTATCTTATCAACCTGGCCTGCCTTCCACAAGAATCCTGCTCAGCTTGATGTTTTCCTTAGTCATTTTCCATCCACGGCCCCACCCTGCTTCTTGGCTATATGAATCTCCACTTGACCTTATTGTAGTTGGAGTTGAACCTGATCTGTCTCCCTTACTGCAGACCCCACTGCACTAGTCTCTTGAATAAAGTCTTTACCATCTTTGACAAATATCATGAATAACTTTTTCTTTAACAGTGCTCTGAGTTACTGAGTGGATGAACACACGTAACTATACTGATATACGTCCGCTGAAAGACGATATGGCTGGGTGCTGGCTAAATGAGTGATATGGTCAGCTTTAAATAAGTCAACGGTCCGTACAGACAGAAACGCATAGCGGACACAGGCTTACACAGAGACCTGCACAGAGATGAACTGCAAGTGTGTGAGTCACACGAAGTCGATATGGCTCCGTATTGGTTTTGAGCCTGGGGTGCACATTTAAGTCACCTGGAAGTTTTTCAAAACTCCACCTGCCTTGGGCGCCATCCACACGGAAAGACAGACTCCGGGGGCTGGGAGTGGGACCAGGGTCAGGGCTGTGAATAAGCACGTCGTAGGTAACTCAAGGCTCAGCCTGCGCAGACAGGCTGGGGTAGGTGATGGGGGCCGGGGTCGGTGTAGGAAGGTAAACAAAGCCAGGCATCCAGGGGACAGGATCAGGCAGGAGAGGTACCGCTCAGGAGCAGAGCTCCCCACTCGGCTAAAAGAGGAAGCCTAGGGGTTGCGAGCAAGGAGAGGTGGAGACAGGTAATCGGCCCCATCCCAAGCCTCCCGGGAGGCTCTCCCCTTGCCCGCCTGGGGGCGCTGCGAGGAGCTAAGTCCAAGGTCAGCGCACGTCCATTCTCCGCTGCTTCCTCCGAGACCTGGCAGAAGGGATGCTCCCCTCGAATCTTCCCTTCCTTCCTTCCTGTCACCCCTCCGCACACCCTCCCCCAACTGTGGGACCTAGAGGGCTGGGGAGGGAGGGGAGGGGCGGGACGGACAAACATCCGTTTTCCAAAGGTGGAAGGAAGAACGAGAGCCCAGCCGGCCTGTCTGTCCCCTGGCTCAACTGTCCTTAGTGTCCCCAAGATCAAGGGCAGAGAGGAAGGATGCTGGAGAGGTCTGGGTGCCCGCGGTGGCAGTGAGCGCGCAGAGACCCAGGGCAGCAGAGGCCGCGGGCAGGGAGACGGACCGAGGGCCGGGGGACGGGCGGCCGTGAGCGGACAGAGCGAGACCGAGAGACGCCCAAGGGCGAGGGGCCGAGAGACCAGCGAGCGAGACACGCCCGCCCGGCGGTCTCAGCGGGCCGCCCCCGCCCCTCCCGAGAAGCTCCGCCCCTAGCCACGCCCCGTCCGTTGGCCCCGCCCACCAGGAGGCCCCGCCCCGAGGCTCCACCCGAGCCCCCAGTCCTATTGGCCCCGCCCCTGAGGCCCCGCCCCCGGAGGCTCCACCCCGCACCCTCCCGTCCTATTGGCCCCGCCCCGGAGGCTCCACCCCTCGCCCCTGTTGGCCCCGCCCCCCGCGCCCCGCCCTGCGCGCTCGGACTGCTCGGCGGCGGTGGCTGCGCGGCTGCGGGCGGGAGGGCTCGCGGGGGGCGGGCGCACCCGCAGCAGGTGGGCGGGGTGCGGGCGGGCGGCGGCGCGCGGGGGGCGCGGGCTGCGCTGGGCCGGGCGCGGCGGGCCCGGAGGTGCGCCATGGACTTCAACATGAAGAAGCTGGCGTCGGACGCGGGCATCTTCTTCACTCGGGCGGTGCAGGTGAGGCCGTGCGCCCTGGGCCCGCGCGGCCGCTTCGCTTCCCGGGGCCCGGATGTGGGGCGGGCCGGGGCACCCCTGCAGCAGGGCCCGGGGCGCGCGGGGGGAGCCCCCGGAGGCCGCTGCCCCGTCCCCGCCGCGCAGGCACCCTGGGTCCCCACGTCCCCTGCTCCCGCGCCCCCGGGACGGCGAGGGCTCCGGGCGGCCGGCCACACTGGCCGCACCCTCGGCGTGGCCCCGAGCCGGGCCGGGGACTGAGCCGGGCCTCGGCCCTGTGGGCTGCGGGGCAGGCGCCAGTGTCCACCCTTTCGACCGGCCGGGGTACCCCGCTGCCCTGGCCCCTGCCCAGAGCCCGGTGGGGGCCCCGCTGAGGAGGGGAGAGGGCACCGAGCGGTGCCTGCCTCCCTGCCCTTGTCCGGCAGTGACTGGCTCCCGGCAGGCCTCTGGAGGCCTGAGTCCCAGGCCCAAGGACTCATGCATCCCCCGCGATCCCTGCTCTGAGCCTCAGTCTCCGCCCCTGTGCAATGGGCTAGTGGTGCTATGATTCCCACAGGTCCCTTTTGCACGGTTGGGCTGTTAGCCGGGAAGGCAGAGGGCCGGGGCAGTTTCCTTTCTGCTCCCTGGGAGGCCTGCTTCCTCTTATTTCCCGGGGCCTGGGGGATGGGGAGAGGGTCGGGGTCTGGCTGGGTACCTTAGGCGGCTGTCCAGGCTAGTAATGCTGGGATTGGAACTAGCCCTGTCCGCTGGGAGGCGGAGAGAGAAACTGAGGCGGATGATTGTGATGGTTGGAAGACCTGGAATCAGCTGTGGGCGTGGATGCTCCCTCTTGTCACCCTGGGGAAGGGGCTTCACCTCTCTGAGCGTCCATTTCTCTGTCTGAAAACCGGGATTAGCAGCCCCTCCCTCCCAGGATGGATGCTAGGGCTCCCTGGCACTTTCCACCAGGTGCTCGCCAAAGGTAAGCTCCCCATTGGTGTTACTGTGGCTGAGGTCGCGCTTGTGCAGCATGTGACCTTGGGTGATTCGCTTCTCCTAAAGCCTCCGTGTGCCCGTCTGTCCAGGTGGCCCCACTGTGCCCTCCCGACTTCCCGTCCTCCCAGGGCTTCAGCAGCAGGTTTCAAGTTTGTTGTTTGTTCTCTGGAGGACCCCAGCCCTGGTCTCTGGGAAGCCCATGTGGCCATGTTTACTAGAAAGTAGTGTCCAGTTGAGGATCTGCTGCCCTGGTGGGGATGCCAGGACCCTAGGGCCCCCCAGTCCGCCTGGAAGGTGGGGAATCCTCCCCAGCGCTGGCGATCGTGTTACCTCACATCTGGGAAGACCCTGATCTGGTGTCCCGCTTCTGTGGGGCCCCTGTACCTGACCTGGCCAGGGCCCGCCGAGTCCCGGTGTGGGGAGGCTTGGGCCTTGCTCCGCCTAGTGGGGGCAGAGTGGGAACCTGCACCCAGGCCTCAGCCTCCTGAGTGGAGGAGGGAGCTGGGAGCTTTATAAATAGAGGCTTTCTCTGGCTCTGCACGCCCACCCCCTGCTGCTGCCATCTTGCAGGGAGCAGCCTGGGACTGCAGGCATGAGCTTCTGAAGCACTGGTCCCTTGCCCGAGGCAGGGATGGGGCAGGGGGGGCAGGCCCGAGGAGGGAGGGGCCTGAACTGTGAACTGAGCAGGAGGGGGCACTCGGGACCTGCCCGAGCCCAGTCTGCCCTGGGATAGGAGTCAGCCAGGAGAGATGGGAAGGGGGTGTTTTAGTATCAGCGTACCGGCAGCCCCTCTGTGTGGGTCCTGGGACGTGCTGGGAACACGCTCAGCCGTTCCGTGTAGCAGGGACACCTTTAAGATCCGCACCCCACTCCATCTGGTAGGGAACCGGGCCTGGGCTGGGGGAAGGAATCTGGAGGGCAGGACCCCTTTGGCATGGGTGATGCTGGGGTGGCTGCCTAACCCCTGAACTGTGCCTTGAAGTCAGGAGGGGTTTGTGAAGTTGGTCCAGATGGTGGGAACGACCCAGCCAAGGGCACTGAGGAAGGAAAGCCTAAGGCATGTCAGGGTAAGCTGCCAGTGGGCGTGGGAGTGGCCTGTAGAAGTGACAGTACTAATACTACCAGTAGTAGTTAAAGTCATAGTAACGGCAGTGGAAGGAGTGATAACAGTAAAAGCCGGGGGGTGGAGACATCGTCAGCACCTGCACAGGCAGCAGGGGACGTGGGGTGGGTGCCCAAGAAGTTGGGGAAGCCGGTAGGACTTTGAACCTGGGTGGACATGGGGTGTGAGGACAGGTGGCCATGGAGCTCGGGCGGAAGGGTTGCTGTTAATCTTGGTAGGGCAGGTGCATGTCGCCTAGACCTGGGTGCGTGGCTCTTACCACTGGGATAGGGACGTCCCTAGGTAGTTCCTGAGAGCCAAGGAGGGACCCGAGGCAGGAGGCCTGTTATAAATGACGACCCCAGCTAATGCTCATGAGACCTGTGCCATGTGCCGGCCACAGAGCTGAGCACCGTCCAGATATTCTGAGATACATCCCCCTATGCCCAGGCGGGAAGCTGAGGCCCGGAGAAGCAACTGCCTCTCCGAGCCTCAGTTTCCTCATCTGGAAAATGGGACTAATGCCCCGTCCTCAAAGGGCTGGGTGAGGTAGGCCTGTTCAGGGCCTGGCTCCAGGAGGCCTTAGTTTGTCGAAGGTGAGGAGGTTGAGGAGCTGGGGGAGGTCAGGGGAGACCAGGGGCAGCGGGTCCAGGTGGGGAGCTGCAGGCTATAGCCCTGGCCTGCTCAGCCCTGCAGGGAGGAAGAAACCCAAGCCCTGTTGCATAATTGATGGCTGCCGGGCAGCCTGACTATCAGTGGCTGCCTCCCGCTCCCTGCAGCTCGAGCTGTCTTTGATCTCTGGATAATTTATTGTGCCAAATAGTCCGGGAAGGGCCTCCAGACCCCCTGCGCCATGATGGCCAGGATTCCTGCTCAGTCTGCTCTTTGCTCAGCCTCAATGGCATCATCTGTGAAATGGGAAGCCTGACCTGACTTGCCTTGAAGGGCTGTTAGAGCTGTGGGTGGGCCATCAGTATGAAGCCCTTACTGAGCCCAGGGTCTGGACCCAGAGACGGTTGACAGCACCTGTCGTCATTACCATCCATATTCCTGCAATGTTCATCCTTTTGCTGTTTGGCCGCAACCTTGAGCAGGCTCCTTCCCCTGGCTGGAGACGGCCTTCCTGTACGTTTGGAAAACAGAGACACTTGTCCTAGGGCCTTTCTAGAGCAGAGGGGCCAGGACTTGGGCTGGTTTCTGGTTGTTCCTAGGAGGCCCCCATGGCTTCTGACAGCTCTAATGGGGGAACAGTGGAACCGTCCCTGCCCTGCCCTGGTGTGGGGCTGCCCTAGGTGTGCTTAGAGTTGGCTCTGACGGGCTGGCGGTGTTCCCCATCCAACACACCGGGCGACCGGAGGCCAGCCGTGTGGTCCTCTCCCACGCAGCCCTTCCTTCCCAGCCTCTCCTCCCAGCAGCTCTTAGCAGCAGCGGCACCTTGCACTGAACACCGGCTCCCTGCCAGACTCTGGCCTGTGTCTTACCCACATCTTCCTTCTTCCATGCTCCCCACCCATGAAGGGGATGCTCTTACTTAGTATCCCCACTTGCAGCTCAGGAGACTGATGCCTAGAGAGGCAAAACCACTTGCCCAGAGTCACAGGGCTCATCAGTGGCGGAATGGAGACTTGCCTTGGGTCCCTCTGATCCTGAAACCGCTCACTCCCCTCGCATCCCTTCCCCAGGAGCTCCCAGCCCCCCGACCGAGCCTCCTGGTAACCCCAGAACTTGCTTTGTGCCCTGTTTATCCTGTGAGCGCTTCCCACCAAATTCCTTCCTATAGGTTCAGGCCCAAGGGACCCTTTGCAGTGGGTTCCCAAGGGTTTCTTTCCCCTTTGAGTTATATGCTAGATTTTGTGCCAATGTGCTTTGGGGGTGGGGAAGGGGGTCTATAGCTTTCATTGGATTTCCAAAAGAAGCCACGATCCCCAAACTCTGGTCCAACCACCTTGTTTCACAGAGGGGCAAACGGAGGCCCAGAGCAGAGTCCTGACTTGGTCAGGGTTGCAGAGCAGGTTGGGACCGAGCTAGTTTCTTGACCTTGGCGCCTGGATTCCAGCTAGTGGGGCGGGGTGGGTGTGGGGGAGTGCAGAGAGCCCTCCCTTCCTCCCTCTGAGTCCTCCCCATCCCCGGACCCTCCTCCCCTGACAGTTCACAGAGGAGAAATTCGGCCAGGCTGAGAAGACTGAGCTCGATGCCCACTTTGAGAACCTTCTGGCCCGGGCGGACAGCACCAAGAACTGGACGGAGAAGATCCTGAGGCAGACGGAGGTGCTCCTGCAGCCCAACCCCAGTGAGTTGCCTGGGGCTGGTCCTGGGGTGAGGGCAGGAAGCTGGTGGCTGAGGCTCACAGGTGGGACTGGCCGGTGGGGGTGGGTGAGATCCTGATTTAGACTTTAGGGGCTTAAGGCTGCTGTGGGGGGTCCCCAGTTAAAGAAAACAACAGGGTCGGTACTGGGCTCTAAGATGCACTCTCGGGGGCAGTGGAAATGTTAAGCTTGGCCCAGATGACTTGAAATGCCTGGAAACTGAAAAGCACTTGGGAGAAGAGGCAGGAAAAACAGCAGCCGGGTCACCTGAGAGAGCGCAGCACGGCCCAGAGGTGGCGGAGGGCCTGCCCAGTCCCACAGCAGCCTGGAGCAAGGACCAAACTGCGGGAGAGCCTGGGGAACGGGTGGGAATGCCGCCACCCCCAGCCCTGGGACCTGCAGCAGGCATCTCGCGTCTCTGAGCTGCTGCGGCTTCCTCCTCTCTAGGGGGAAGGAGTCCTCAGGGCGGCGGGTCAGTAGCACGGGTGTGCATCTGCAAGAGAATATTCTGGAAGTCACCAAGCTGCTGTGGGCAGGGCCTGCTCTGGGCCTGTTTCTGTCACCATGGCCTTCATCCTTGGATGGGACCAGAGGGCGCCGTGAGTGACTTGGCCTCTGTCTCCCCCAGGTGCCCGAGTGGAGGAGTTCCTGTACGAGAAGCTGGACAGGAAGGTGCCCTCTCGGGTCACCAATGGGGAGCTGCTGGCTCAGTACATGTCAGAGGCGGCCAATGAGCTGGGGCCCACCACTCCCTACGGTGAGTCAGGCTGGGGTGAGTCAGGCCCCCAGCCGGTGGACGAGGTGGCCTCTCCCTCTCTAAGTTTCCTCCCTCCCCCCTCAAATGCTGGAGATGAAAACAGAGTGCGAAATGAGGCCTCTCCTGGGCAGCTTGGCTCGTGTGCGGTGTGTAATGGGATCAGAGTGCAGGTCTGTTCTGCAACCTGATTTTTAAACTTGGCATTGCATCCTCGATATCTGTGGATTTTCTACGTTTCCTTCTGTTGTTGATTTCTAATCTAATTGCACTCTGGTCAGAGAATGTACTTTGTATGATTTGAATCCTGTTAAACGCATTAAGACTAGTTTATGGCCTAGAGTATGGTCTCGCCTGGAGAATGTTCCGCGTTCACTGGAGAAGATTGCATGTTACGTTGTTGCTGGGTAGAGTGGTGTAGAGATGTCAGTGAGGACAAACGGGTTGATAGTGTTGGTTAAGGCTCCTGAATCCTTGCTGATTTTGTCTTGTTGTCCGATCCATTATTGAGAGTATTGGGTCTCCGACTGTTTCTGTTCAGCTCTCTGCTTCTGTCTTAAATCTGTATATGGCCCTGGCTGGTTTGGCTCAGTAGTTAGAGCGTCAGCCCTCAGACTGAAGGGTCCCGGGGTTCGATTCCGGCCAGGGGTACTTACCTCGGTTGTAGGCTCGATCCCCGGCCCGTGTGTCTCTCTCACATCAGTGTTTCTCTCGCTGTCTCTCTTTCTCCCTTCCACTCCCTGAAAAGCAATGGAAAAAATATCCATGAGTGAGGAGCCAAAAAAAAAATCTGTAAATCTGTTGCTAAGTCTGTATGTTTGTATTGTGTATTTTCCTGATGAACTGACTCATTTTTGTAACACATTGCTCTCTGTCTCTAGTAACTTTTTTTTGGGTCTTAATTTTATAGCCACTCTTGTTCTCTTATGGTTACTATTTGCACAGTATACCGTTAGGCCATTTATTAAGTTCAAAGTGTGTCTCTTATATACAGCATATATTTAGATCTTTATTAAAAATACAGTCTAGCCCGGGCGGCATGGCTCAGCAGTTGAGCGTCAACCTAGGATCCAGGAGATCGAGGTTCGATTGCTGGTCAGGACACATGCCTGGGTTGCGGGCTTGATCCCCAGTGGGGGGCGTTGCAGGAAGCAGCTGATCTATGACTCTCATCATTGATGTTTCTCTCTCCCTCTCCCTTCCTCTTTCTGAAATCAATAAAAATATATTATTTTTTTTTAAAAATCCAGTCTAGACTTGGGGTGGTGAACACAGTACAGTGTACAGATGATATGTTATAGAATTATGCACCTGAATTGTGTAGAATTGTGAATCAGTGTCACCCCAATAAATGCAATAAAAAGGGGGGGGGGAGGGGAAAAAAATCCAGTGTGACAATTTTTGCCTTTTGACTGGAGTGTTTAATCCTTTTACATTTAATGTAATTGTTGACGTGGTTGGACTGACACATGCTGTTTTGCTATTGTTTTCTCTAAGTCTCAGATAGTTTTTATTCCTTCTTTACTACCTTCTTTTCTGTTTAGATATTTCCTAACGTAACATTTTAATTTTTGTTGCCTTTGTTTTACTTAAATTTTTTTCTTAGTGGTTCTACGTGAATTACGATATGCATTTTAACTAATCACAGTCTGCTTCAAAGCTGTACTAACTTAACTTGAGTAAAATATAGGAACTTCGCTCCAGTGTAACTCCTTCCCCTCCCTCTTCTTTTGTGCTGTTATTTTCATACATGTTACACCTTCATATCTTATAAGCCCAACAATGCAATTTTAAGATTGTTGTTTTCTGCAGTTGTCTTTTAAATCTGTTAAGAAAAGGAAAAAAACAATCATCTTTTATAGTTGCCTATATAATTACCGTTACAGGTGCTCTTTATTTCTCTGTGTGGATTCAAGTTACCATCTGATGTCACTTCCTTTGGACCTCAAGTATTTCTTCCATGGCAGGTCTGCTGGCCGTGGGTTCTTCCCTTTGTTCATTTGAGGGTGCATTTTGGGTTCACTTTTAGGATAGTTTTGCTGTACGTAGAATTCTGAGATGAGTTTTTTCGTCTTACCACTTTGAATGGATCATCCCACTGCTGCGTGGCCTCCACTGTTTCTGAGGAGAAGTCCTTTGTTAATCTTACTGTGGCTCCCTTGTATGTGATGAGTCATTTTTTTTCTCTTGCTACTTTTGAGACGCCGTGTCTTTGTCTTTCAACAGTTTGACTAAGATGTCTTAGCTGGGGATCTCTTTGTTATCCTGTTTTGGGTTTGTTGAATCTTTTTGGATAAATAGATTCGTGTTTTTCATCAAATTCAGGACATTTTGGGCTATTATTTCTTCAAATGTTTTTTTCCTACCCCCTTTGCTGCTCTTCTTCGGGGACTCCTGTTACTCACTCGGACGCTGGTTGGTCGGGTGGTGTTCTGCAGGTCTCTGAGGCTGTTATTTTCTTTCTGTTCTTCAGGTGAGATCATCTCTATTGATCTATCTTCAGAGTTGCTGATTGTTTTCCTTCTGCCGCTTAAACCTGCTGTTGAGCCCTCCCAGTGAATTTGCTGGATCAGTCATTGTACTTTTCAGTCTAGAATCATTTCTTTTTTATAATTTTACTTTATTTTTTATCTTCATCTGAGGATATTTTTTCCATTGCTTTTCAGAGAGAGTGGGAAGGGAGACAGAGAGAGACACACACATTGACGTGATGTTTACCATGAGCTCCTATTTTTACTGACAGAGCAGAGAGACATTTTGGGCCTCTAGGAGTTCATGTCAGTTTAGAAACAGTGTCCAGTATCCATGAAAAGTCTGACTATTTCCCTTTATTCAAAGTACAGTCACCCTGGTAAATGGGCTCCTGGAAGATTCCTGGCAGGTCTGTAGCTTGTTTCTACCTGCTTCCAACCTCCAGTGAGCCGTGACGGGGGCCTTTCCTCACTATTTCCCCAGAGATCACTGCTGTTGTTTGTTTGTTTTCCCTTCTTTAATGGAACCCATAGCCTTTTCGTGAAAGGGCCGAAAAGGCTGATGCCCTAACCACTGATCAACCGGGCCAGGGCAAGATCACTGTTTTTGACGGCATTCGTCAGTTTCTGGAGTCCAGACGTGGTTGTTTTTGACCACTCCTCCAGTGTTGTTGCTGCTCTTGGGGAGAGGATTTGTTGAGCTCCTTTCTCTGTCATCCCAGAAATCTGCCCCCCCCCAATCTTTTTAACGGCAGCATAATGTTCCACTTTCTGAATGTCCCACTATTTATTTGTCAGTCCTCGGTTGATGGATGTGCAGGTTGCGCCATGTTTTCCCAGGCCAGCCATTCTGCACAGAGCATCCCTGTGGTTGCCCCTTCAGCGTGTCTCTGTGCTCCCCGCTCCTTCCGAGGTCAGAGCAGCCTCCACCTGACCCTCTGTCCTCCTTACCTGTGACTGTTCTCAGGGAAGACACTGATCAAGGTGGCAGAAGCCGAAAAGCACCTGGGAGCCGCAGAGCGGGATTTCATTCACGCAGCCTCCATCAACTTCCTCACGCCCCTGCGCAACTTCCTGGAGGGGGACTGGAAGACGATCTCGGTGAGGCGCCTGCAACCACTCTGCCTCCTCCTAGCCATGGCAGCCCTTCCCCAGAGCCACTGAGCAAGGCTCTCCTCCCGCGCTGGGAACCCAGTACTCCCGGGTCTCCCCAGATGTGGCTCTTGGGGACTGAGTTACTCAGATTGGATGACCTTCCTTCTTTGGGCCTCAGTGTCCCTGTCTTGAGCAGAGAGCCCCATAGGCCAGTCCTGCCATGGCCCAGGGTGGCCCAGCGTCTCACTGTTCCCTGTTCCCCACCCCTGCAGAAGGAGCGGCGGCTCCTCCAAAACCGGCGTCTAGACCTGGATGCCTGCAAAGCACGACTGAAGAAGGCCAAGGCTGCAGAAGCCAAGGCCGCGGTAGGTGTCCCTGCCTGCCGCCCGCCCCGGCTCTGGGTGGAGCCAAGGGGGTGCTGAAGGGGCCTGGTTTCGGCAAGACCTCTCTCCCCTGTCCGTGCCTGGAGAGGCCAGGCTGGGGGTGCTGGTCTGGGCTGGCCACTTCAGGTCACACCCCTATGCCCCTGACCCCAAGGGAACCCTGAGAGCCCAGAGCTCTGGGTTCCAGGGCTGACATTTATGGGGTGGGCCGACCAGCAGTGCCCCGACCTGGGCTCAGGGCACCCTACAGTCTCCCCAGACAGACACAGTTGGAGTTTCTCGCATGCCCTCGCCCGCCCTTCCTGGATGCTCAGCTCTGTTCCCAGCTCTGCCAGGGCATGGCTCCCCCTTACTAATTCCCACACCTGCCGCTCCAGCGCTGGTCCCAAGGCACCCTTGCTCAGGTTCCCCCATGATGGTGTGGAGAGCCCCGGAGCTAAACTGCCTGCTTGCTCAGGAGCATGTCTGAGGGGCCCTTGCAGGTAGCCCAAAGCAACTGGATAGGGGCTCCCCCTTCACTCCTGCTCACTGAGGCTTGCTCAGCCTGGGTGGGCCAATGGGATGCAGCGCCGGACAGTTTGATCAGGGCCAGGCCAGGGTTCGGAGAACTGGGCTCGAGGGTGAGCACACTCCAGGAATGCCAGGCCGCTCATGGGTGGAGGGGCCTAAAGGCCACCTCACACCCTGAGGAGGGAACCCCAGGTCCAGGGCATGCCAGGCTCTTGGCTGAGAAGGCCAAGCCCAGCCCAAACACCCTGCAGCTGCCCATGAGAGTTCTCCCCCGTGCGTTCCCCTCACGGTGGCCACCTGGGGCCATGGAGCTGGGCCTGCACTGCCTCTGGGTGTGTGGGGGCCAGATGGGAGGCAGGGGCTCAGCCACTGGAGTCTTGTTTGGGTTGGATAGGATGACCTAGGGCTATTGGGATGACCTTACTAAGTCACCTGGACAGGACAGTCTCCCTGTCACTCAGGGCTGGACAACCTCTCTGGGATAACTTGGCCAAAACAAGCTCTTCCTCCATCAGCCAGGCCAGGGGAGCCCGCCCTTAGTCACTGGAGGGGCACAACCTCCTTTCCAGTTGGTTGGCCGAACACCCTCAAGCCTCGGGGATAGTCCAGGTTACCCTGTCTGGAGCTGGGACCTGGGCAGCCCAGAGGGCTCAAGCCTGCAGTTTGCTCCCCCGTCTCCACCCTTCTAGACACACACTCAGATCAGGACACCTTCCAGAGGGCAGGTGGTGCCTGCCCGCCTGCCCGCCTGCCCAGCGCCCCTCCCACTGGGGCCGGGGGCCTGCTCCTGCCTGCGCTGCGGACGCACTAACTCTTTGTTTTTGTTCCTTTCCATTCTGCTTTGGGTAACTTGGCTCAGTGTGAGGGAGAAGTGAGTATACCTGTGCCCCTTGCCGTGCTGCTTCTGGTTTGCCCACCTGGCCCGGGGCCCTCAGCGCCGTGGCTGGCCCGGGGTACATCCTCGGGGCCTTTTGCAAGCAGCTGATCTCCCCAGCAGAGCCTCTGCCATGAGTAGCCTCTGTTTTGGGGGGACACCAGGCATTGGAGCCTGTGAGTCAGCTTTTTGCAAATGTTGAAAGCCCGTCACTCTGTCCGTCCACACATCCATCCATCTGTCCACCTTGGTTGTGGGGGAGGGTCCTGGTCCTCTCTGCAGGAGCCAGAGATGTGTGCAGAGATCCCGGGATGGAGAAAGCTGTGGGGGGAGAGGCGGGGTTTGTTCAGAAGATTGGGTCTAACGGGGGCATCTCAGTGAGACTGGGGTCCGGGGAGCAGTGGGCCTGACCCTTGGGCCCAGGGTGGATCCAGTCTGTGGCTTTCCCAGAGACGAGGGCTGTGACAGCAGCCACAGGCTCTCTCTGTCGCATCTGCTTTCCTGGCCTCCCACTTGGTCTTTGTCCTGCTCTCCGGGTCTCTACGCCCGCCTGCTCTCCAGGTGCTGGGTGTGGGAAGAGGGTCCGTGTTGTATTTGTCTGTAGCCTCCTGTCCCTGGGGCCAGGGGCTCCTAGTGCTGCTCTGTGGGGAGCTCTGGGGCGGCCTCCAGGCCCCAGCCCAGTCCCGGCCCACCGTGACCCCCTTCCCCCGTGAACTCTGTTCCCACTAGACGGTGCCTGACTTTCAGGAGACTAGACCTCGTAATTATATTCTCTCAGCCAGCGCCTCTGCGGTAAGCGCCCCCACCCCACCCCACCCTGGCCTCCCCTGAGCCCTCACACCCTGGGGTCTGCCGCACACCAGATGGGAGCCAGAGGCTAAGGCAGGGGCACCTGCCCATCCCTGGTCCCTGTGCCCTGTCACCGTGTGGCTGGCCTCGCTTCTCCCTGCAAAATGCTGGAGGTGGAGACTGGACCAGCTGCACTGAACTGTGTGGTAAACTTCAGATGGCAGCTGTCCCATCTCCAGTGGACCTGAGAGTCTGCTCGCCCCCAAACGCGACTCTGTCCCTGCCCCCCACCCCCATTCACCGTCCCTGACTGTACGGCCTGCCAGGAATTCACAGACCCCTAAAGACAGGTGACAGGGACTTTTTAGCACATCTGCTGGGTGTCATGGGGGTGAGGAGGCCTTGAGAGCAGCAGGGTGAGTGGAAGGAGCAGCCTGGGTCTGGGAATGGGGTGTGTCCGAGAAGGCCTGACGCTGGGGGGGGCGGGGTCAGAAGACTGAACGTCTCTGTATCTTTTTCCTCCAGCCCTATTGAGACACTTGGCATTTACTGTTCAGTTTGGGAGACAGGCCAATCACACATTTCCCATCATGCCTGTCACCACCGCTGTGCCTTCTGCCTCCCCTCTCCTTCCGTTGCCCCGGGGGCGGCCTCCTCCCACAGACCCTCTGGCTCCTCCTCACCTGTCAGGAGCGTGCTGCCCTGGGTATTTGTGCAGTCATTCAGTGGCCGGGCCATCGTCCCTCCGGGGAGTCAACCACAGTTTAGTCCCCGGGGCCTTGCTGCTGGGCGCCCTGCGTCGGTACACGTGGAGGTGGCTTCCCGTGCTGTGGACCCCTAACCGGCCTGTGGGACATCTCTGCCCACGGGGCTGGCCTTGCCTTACTTTCCGAGTTCCAGGTCATATTGTCTCAGGGTGGCATTCCCACAGTGGGGGAGAGGACTGGGTCTCCATGCCTTGGGGGGGGTCTTCCTTCTCTAGACTCTGGATCACACTTCCTGCCCCCTTCCTGGGCCGAGTGCGAGGAGAAATGTCCTGGAGGGTGGGGGCTGCCCAGTTTTCTTCTTTGCTGTTGAGCCCGTGTAACTCGTGCCTGAGGCTGCCTTCCTCTGCTGAGGGACAGAAAGGTCCAGTGACTGACCCAGGGTCGCACAGTCCTGCCTCCCAGCCCAGCTGCCTTAGCCCATGTGGGAGGGTGGGGGGTGGGGGGTGCTCGGTCTCCCTTGAGGCCCCAGTCAGTCCCTGGGGGCTTACACGATAGGAGAAACCAAGCAGGGTTTTCCAGCTGGCTGTGCCCCCTCCCCGCATGTGGCATGTTGGACTGGGCTGTGACGGTGCCCCCCCCCCCTTCCAGGCCCCAGCCCAGCCTCAGCTCTGGGTGAGGTTGGGGGAGGGAGCTGGGGAGGGTATGGGTGGGCAGAGGTTGGGGTCTCGAGCTGGGGCAGGGCATGGGCTCTGGGGTTCAGCTGTCCTCCCCTGCCTGCCTCCCCTGCTGACCGGTGCCCCCTCCCTCCCCTGCTGACCGGCCCGTTGTGGTCTCCGCAGCTCTGGAATGATGAGGTTGACAAGGTGAGCGGGGGCTGCGGGGCTCGGGGGCGCGGCTTGAAGGGTCGGGGGTGGGATCCAGGCACATGGCTGCTGCAGGGTTCAGGCCTGTGTCTTTGCTTCTAGTTCTGGGTCTGCCCCGCCTCCCCCCTGGGGCTGCTGTGTGTGGGGGGTTGTCATTTTCCCTTTGTGGGGACACCACCTCCACAGTGGGCCCCAGAGGTGGGGTTTTCCCGATGGGTGGTGGTAGCCAGGTGGGTCTGGGCAGGGCTATACCTCCTGGGGGGAGGGGGGCAGGGGACAGGGCTCCAGGCCTGAAGCCCTGGGTGGGAAGTGTCCCCTGCCACTCAGCTGTCCGAATCCCCAGGGGGAACGGGCCTGTGCAGGGGAGTGGAGGAACAGGCCACTCCTTGGGGGCCTCTGTGCTGGAGGTGATGGAGGGAAGCTGGGGATGACTGTTCCTCTCTCAGTCTCATCCCACTCCTCCCAGTCCGAGCAGGAGCTCCGAGTGGCCCAGACCGAGTTTGACCGGCAGGCAGAGGTGACCCGTCTCCTGCTGGAGGGGATCAGCAGCACTCACGTGAGTCCTGTTCCCACTTCCTCCATTGTCCACGGTCTTCTCACATGTCCCCACTAAACAGCGAGGCGTGAATGAACCTGGGTCTCGGAGGCAGGGGGAAGCCTAGTGCTCGGGCTGGTGGTCCCGGAGAGGGGAATCAGCCTTGAGAGAGCAAGTCCCGAAGGGTGGGAACTCTCCTCGTCGAGGAGCAGGAGGTTGGGGCAGAAGCCACCAGAATGCTGGGCTGGGGTCTGGCGGGAGACGGGGTAGGAGTGGGTACTTCATCCTGAGAGGCCTCCGGTCCGTCATTACTGGGCCCCTTCCCCACAGGTGAACCACCTTCGCTGCCTGCACGAGTTTGTCGAGTCTCAGACAACCTACTATGCGCAGTGCTACCGCCACATGCTGGACTTGCAGAAGCAGCTGGGCAGGTGCCCACTGGGGTCCCTTCCGCTGTGCCCAATGAGCCCAGGAAATCTCAGGCCCACGGGGCAGGGTGGGGGCTGTCTGCTGAGGCCCTGCCTGAGCCCTCGCTGGTGACACTGAGGGCTGTGCAAGGGGGGTGGGAGGTGGCAGGGATGGGCCCCGGGGCGTCTCACTTTCTCTCGCTTCACTTTCCCTTTCATGCTGCCAGCTCCCAGGGAGCCATGTGAGTATCGGGGTCTCCTCCCCTGCGGTGGGCCCAGCTAGTGTTCTGGGGGAACGTGGGACAGGATATGGTTCCCGGCTACTGAGATGTGCCCCCTCCTCTCCTCTCCAGATTTCCAGGCACCTTCGTGGGCACCACAGAGCCCGCCTCCCCGCCCCTCAGCAGCACCTCACCCACCACCACCGCGGCCACCATGCCCGTGGAGCCCTCCGTGGCTGGCCTGGCCCCCCCAGGGGAGGCTGCGCTCTGCCTGGAGGAGGTGGCTCCACCCGCCAGCGGAACCCGCAAGGCCCGGGTTCTCTACGACTACGAGGCCGCTGACAGCAGCGAGCTGGCCCTGCTGGCTGATGAGGTGGGTCTGGGCGCCATGAGGGTGGTGGGAGAGGGCTGGCCCAGGGGCACCAGGGCTGGGACTGGGAGCACGGGGCTGCAGACCCCACCACTGTCTTCGTCTCTGAGGGCCCTGGGAGCAGAGCTAAGACCAGGGGGTTACTCCGGGCAACTCCAGCTCTGGGGAGGCTGGTGAGGAGGTGAACGCCCACCTCTGGAGGTGTAGGTGCCGGGCATCACGGGAATCACGACTCTGTCCCCATTTAGTCCTGGGCCAGTTCCGCCCTAGCCAGCCGGGTGTGACTTCCCTCTCTGCCGTCCCCTCAGCTCATCACTGTCTACAGCCTGCCTGGCATGGACCCCGACTGGCTCATTGGCGAGAGAGGCAACAAGAAGGGCAAGGTCCCGGTCACCTACCTAGAACTGCTCAGCTAAGGACCCCCAGGCCCCTGCCTGTTCCGGCCTGGGCAGGAGAGGACGGTGCAGCCCTGCCATTTGTCTTGTCTGTTGGTGACCTAGCTGCTCAGGGTGGGGAGACTAACCCCTTCCTGGCCCTGCCCCTGGTCGTCAGCTGTGAGGGGCCCCAGAGGCTGAATGTTCCCAGCCCCTCCCCCAGTCCTGCTTCTGACCTGGTTCTGGAGTCCCCATCCTGCCTGCGTCCCCTGAGCACCCCAGTCCTCCTGGCTCCTCTAAGGAGGGGGAGCTGGCTGCGGCCGCACTCAGCACCTCAGCCTGGGGGAGGTGAGGGCCTGAGAAGCCCTGGGGCTCACCCTTGGCAAAAGAACACCTGCCTTTTAGTTGCCAAAAGCAGCGAAGCGGGAAGGCAGGCCCCGGGGACTGGGCGCCGTCCCCTCTGTATGGACTGGAACAGAGGGGAGCCTGGCCGGAGGCAGGGCTGGGCCATGGAGCGGCATCTCCCCGGTGCTACCCTCCCCTCGTACCCCGGAGCTCAAGCCAAGTATGGTGGCTGCAGCCCGCACCTCTCCACACTCACTTTTTAACTGATCTTTTTACTCTGCCTGTCTGCTTTGCTCTCTAGCCATGATGAATAAACGCTCTCCGTGTGCATGTCGCCTGGGGTCCTGGACCTCGCGGGCTGGCCCTGGGATGGGAGGGAAGACTTCACAGTTGCACCATTCCTCCTCCTGGGTGGGGCGTGACGTACAGAATGCTGTTGGCGCCCCTCCCGGAAGTACCGGGGCAGAGGGAAGGGAAAGCTCTAGGGCACCGCTCCCAGCACTGCCTCCCCCAGGGCCTGCTGCTCAGATGGGAGTGAGCATAGCTCCTGTCCCCAAAGCTGCAGGTCAGACATTTTATTCCCAAGAACTTTCCTAAAGTTGGGCAGAGGGCTGTGGACTGTAAAAGCTGATGGTTTAAGCTCCAGCAATGGGTAGGTGTCAGCGCCCCCTGTGGGCCCAGCACTGAGCCGGCCGTTCCCACATGTTCTGTCCTCACAGGTGAGGGAAGGTCAGAAAGTTCCCTCCTCTAGGTTCTGTAATGGACAAGTAGCCACAAAGGGTCTCTAGCTCAGGAAAGTGATTCTAGAAATTTCAAATGGTGGGTCTGGGCTACAAGTCTGGTTTTGGATTAAGGCTCTTGGCCATGCCCACCCATGATCAGCCCCCCCAGGAGGCCCAAGGAGAGTCAGGCAGGGGCCCAACTACAAATAGAGGAGGGAGCAGAGCTTCAAGGCCACACCCAAGGACGAGCTTGCCAGCTGGTAGAAGGATGTGTGTGTGGCAGGCGTGGGGGGACAAGACCTGGGTGGGCCAAGGAAGGGAAAATCTGAGTCCACACAGCACCCCCCCACGAACATTCATGGCGGGGTGTTAGTCAACCGTCAAACTTTCCACCTTCCCCGAACCTCCACTCCTCTCCTGGGCCCCTGCCTAGGAAGACTTCTGGGCACTGAGAGCTGGCTAGCCATTCCTGGGCTTTAAAGGTGCACATCACACGGTTGTATATAAACAGTACTTTAATATTTGTATAAATAGACCACAGTATTACCAAAAAAACTGCAAGAACAGCATGGAAAACATTTAAAACCCGTGCACACAGCCCCTCCTGGCTACACGCAACACTGGCTCCCCATCTCTCCCCTGGGCCGAGGTTAAGTGCTCTGGGGAATGCTTGAAGGAAAGGATACACCTCTGGGGCTCTGGGGCACTGGGAAGGTGACGGGTGTGCACAGCAGACTTGTGGCTCCCTGCCCCTGCTGCTGACCTCTTGATCTATTACAAAATAATGCCAGTGTGCGGGTGGTTGGGGTTGTGGCTACTCAGGAGAGGGTGACAGGACCTGCTCAGGCCCCAACAGGCCCCGTCAGGCTGCTGGGCGGGCTGGTGGAGAACGGCAGGAGGGCCGCATGCCACTGCCCTATCTTTGCACGTGCTGGACGAAGGCCTGCACTAGCTGGATCAGTGGCTCCTGACTCTCAGGGCTGGCCTTGGAGAGAGAGGTGGACTTGCCCTGAGGCGAGAGGAGGATGCCAGCAGCAGGGGAGCTAGGGGCTCCCCTGCGGAAGTAGCGCGAGAGGCTGGAGAGCAGCGTGCTCTGTGAGAGAAAAAGCAGCCTGATGAGGCCCAGCACCCCCCACCCTTGGGCTGGGGCTTCCCCACCGTGCCCCCCTCCAGTCAGGACCCCCTATTCCTTCGTACCAACTCTGAGCTGAGCTCCTGTTTCATCCGCTGTTTGTCCCGGGGGTGCACAGCTGGGTCCCTAAGGTAACGCATCGCCTGGGAGATGAGCAGGTAGAAGCAGTTCTCCATGGTAAACATCAGGAGGGACCTGGGGCGGGCAGGGTTGGCACAGTTGCAGAGGGCCACGCTGGCAGGAGTCAGGTGGGCCACTGGGCTAGGAGAATAGCTAACCGATGACTGCCCAACCCCAGACCCAATTATAGGAGGGCTCTTACTTCAGTGTTCGGGTCCCTTCTGCCTGTGTGCTGAGCCCCACAGCCTGAGTGAGGGGCTCCTTTTTCTTATCCAGCTGGAGGAAAAGGAAGACAGGGTAATAAACACACGAAAAAACAAACCCAGGTAGCAGTGGCCACTCTGACTCACTGAGAGCTTCCTACTTGGCAGGTCCTGCACTAAGCAATCGTATAAGTTACTCAGTTCTCACCATAATTCTCAGCAGAGGGAGGCTCTACCACACTCCTCTTACGATAGGAATGAGCTCAGAAGGCCAGGTAAACATGCCAAGGTCACAGTCAGGAAGTGGTAAACCGGGACGAAGGTAGCACCCAACTCACCTCTCCGAGCATGTTTAGGGCCACATTCACTGTGGCCAGAAGGGTCCCGAAGGAGGGGGCCACTTCAGAGTCAAAGGTGGGAGTGGTGAAGCTCAGGGCAAACAGGAAGTTGTATTCAGCAAGGTCCAGGGACTGCAAAGCAAGACCAGAGCATTCTAGGGCCTAGCTAGGACCCCAGACAGCTCTCGAGAGAGAGAGCAGGGCACAGCCAGGCCTTCGGACCACTGTGGAGGTTGGTGGCGCAGCACAGGGGGTGCTGGTACCTGGTCCAGCAGGATCTGGCAGACGTCTGGGGTGAAGTGGCGCAGGGCTGCCAAGGTCCTGCTGAGGATCTTGAGGAGGCTGTACTGGACCACGTGTAAGGCTCGCTGCTCTGAAGCCTCAGTGTCAGCAGTGGCCTGCTTGGAGGAGGAGGAGGAGGGGGCAGCAGGGGCAGCTGTGGGTGGCCGCTGAACTCGGGGGGCAACAGCTGAGGGAACACCGTCTCCATTTTTGTTCTGGAGGAAACATAAGTGGAGATGGAGCACAGAAGCCAGGGTGAGGCGTTCCAGGCAGCCACAGGGGGGAGGGGGGAGGGGGGAGGGTACCTGCAGGTAGTGCTGCAGCATCTTCCGGCTGTGCAGGAGGGAGGTGCAGGCCTGGCACAGGTAACCCAGGTTGACCTGCAGCAAACATGGGAGGCTGAGGGGCTTCTCATGATAGCAGCCTCAGCCAACTGACTAGACCAACCACACAGGTCTCTAGGGAATACCACTGTGCTCCTGACTCACTGAGCACCTGCACACTCTGGGTCAACAGACACCTGGACGGCTTCCCAGGGACCCAACTAAAGGCCAGGCACAACATCAGTCTTCAGTCCATAAATAAGTTGGGGATCATGTCCCCATTTTACAGACGAAAAAGGCTTAGAGAGGGAAAGTGACTTGGCCAAGGTCATACACCAGCAAAGCCAGCTGCCAGCCTGACTCCAGAACCTGTGTTCCTTCCCTGCCCTGCTCTCTGCGGGGTCCCAGCTTCAGACCTCTTCCTAAAGGTGCAAACCGAGGTCTGAAGAATAAGGCCCAGGCTTTTCATCTATGAGGCTGCCCTATGCTGGGGAGGGGAACATTTAGCTCCAGAGAAAGCAACATGAAACCATGCCTTGTAAAATTCCCTAAGCAAAATTCACTGAGGTGTCCCCGAGAGTGCCCATTGCACCCCGTCCCTAAACATCTCCCCAGGCCCCTCCAGGAACCCATGTGAGCCCCACCTGGACGTCCCGCAGGAGCTGAGGTAAGTGGAAGTGCCACTCCTTCATGAAGCTGGAGAGCTGCAGAATGAAGCCCACAGTGTGGTCCGCCTCCTCCAGGCATGCCAGGCTCTGCACTGTCCTCACTGCGCTGAGGCACTGGGAGGGGAGAGGAGGGAAAGATGGGGTGATGCAGGGACCCGACACACCTGTCCCGCCCTCCTGTGGGGAGGACAGATGTGGACCCACAAACACTGAAATGGTAGCTCAGCAGGTGGTTTGGCGTTAGGTCTGAGTGAGACCGTTTGCCTCACTTGGCAGAACTGCACAGGTTCGCCTGTCAGCCAGCAGTCTGTAGAGCACAGATATGGGGGCACTGACACCCCTCAACTACCAAAGCCTCAAGACCAGAATGGGCCCACCCCTGGTATCTCCTCACCTGTAAGGTCCGCTCCTGGTGAACACCCATGAAGTCCAGGGCCTGGGTCAGGAAGTTGTAGCGCAGAGTTCTAAGGAGCCGTGCCATCAAAGACATGGACAGGCGATAGACCCCTGGCCAAGAGGGGGCATCCAGGGACTTCCTAGAGGTGCTAGGTGTCTAAGACAAAAATGGGAGACAACATCAGGACATGGTACCAAGCAACCCAGCTGACAGGCACAGCAGGGCCTCCATGAGGCACAGCAGCTAACCTCCTGGTGGGTATGGTCGCTGCCTGGAGACCAGCAGGACCAGAGAGGGTCCAAGGCCAGCAGTGACAAAGAAAGTACTAGGCAGAAATAGAAGAATCCTAAGTTTTAGACTAAGGTCTGCCACTAACTAGCTGTGAGTTTCTCCTGCTGGAGGTGGGTGGGGAAGGGAGGAGTCCAGTCATCAGTGCAGTCCATGAGCCACTAAAGAGAGCAACTTCTGGGGCAAGTGAAGGGGCTGCAGGGGCACTTCTCCGCTGGAAGTGGTCTGGCAGTCCAAGCCGCCTGGCAGGCCATGGCACTCACCTGCACTGTCCCATTGGTGCTGAGCTGGTACACACTCAGGAGGGGCAAACAAATGCTCTGGGTGATGCCGGCTCCAGCCACTGCTGTGGCTCCCTGGGAGGAAAGGACATGGAATGAGATGGGACCTGTCCTTGCAGCCGCCCGCCCAGGGCAGGGGGAGCTCTCAGGGCAGACCAGAGCTTTTGGGAGAAACACAAATAGTGCCAGAGCTTGCCCAGCACAGTTCGGGGAGGCTCCCTCCTGCCCTGGGCTTGCCGCCTACCTGCTGGGTGCGAGCCAGGGTGAGCAGCAGGTGCAACGCCGCCTCGGTGAAGTGCAGGTTCTGCTTCATGCGCAGGCTCACCTCCAGGGTGGTGAAGAGGGTTGGAAGGACGGGGAGCCTGCGGGTCACCTGCAGCCACAGGTCACCATCCTCGTCCACCTCGCACAGCTCCTTGGCCAGGTGCAGACCCAGGACACACACCTGCTGGGGCCCAGAGGTAAAGGTGGGCAGAGCAGCAGGGCAGAGGGAGAGGAGAGGCCAGCCAGCCCTGCACCCAGCTCCTGAGACATGGTCATACGCCTCCTGAGTGAGGTAGGCCGGAGCACAACTCAGATCTCCCCATCCCTGCTCTGCCCCCACACCCGCCTCTCAGGAACTGGCAGCTCCACCCACACGACAGCCACCCTAGGCTGACAGGACTGCCATGACAGGACTCCCTCCCCTACCACCCAAACTGCCATCAAGCGGTGTCCGTGCTACTCCCTGTCCCACATCTGCTCACTCCACCCAAATCTGCCACCAATGGAATCGGTGCCCCACCCCTGCACTACTGCAATCACCTCCTGAGTGGTCCTCCTCCTGCCTCTCTGGACCCTCCCTAAACAATTCTACCAGTGGCTTTTCAAACATTCCTACCCTGACCACAGCAATAAACACCTTTACACTGTGCCCTGGTATCTACATACTTACATATTTTCATTGAACAATATCTATCCATACACCCTGTAAAGCAGGCTAATATTTTATTCTATGTCATTTTTTAAAAAATGCTGGTCTTCACCAAATGAGCTCATTTCAAGGCCCAGTAAGAGGTCATGATCCACAGTTTGAAAAAGTTTGCTATGGCATCCAGGGGGATCTTTCTAGAGTACAAATCCGACCACTTCCCACCCTTACTTAAAAACCTTAAATCGTTCCTTATTTCAGTGAGGACTCAGATAAAAAAAAGCTGACAAAGCTTCCTGTCATCTAACCCCCAGCTCTCCAGGCCCCACTTCATCTGTGCTCACAACAGCCTGCGTTAGTTAGGTCACCGCTGAAGGGTGCTTCCCTGCAGAGTCTCTAGACTGGGTGAGAACCCCATGCTGTACTTTCTCCCTGCACTTATCCCCTGCAGGACTTGCCACAGTGGACTCCAACACTTCTCTGCAGTCTGAAATGGATTAGTTTTCCCCACCAGGCTGTGAGCTCTGTAAGTGCAGTGACTGTCCATCTTGTTCACTAATCAACCGTAGGGGCTGGCACAGAGCATGCAGGCCATTCATACTTGCTGGGTGCATGTGGAAAGGACAGATAGTTTCCCAGATGCGCCCTCACCCCATCACGCTGGTCCTTGTGCCGGGGCCGTGAGCAGTCATCTGTCTCCATGCTGTCCTTGTCCTCTGTGGCACTGCCTGAGACCAGACTGTGACGGGTCTGGTCAAAGAGCGCAATCACCTCCTCTTGGAGGGTTTCACAGACGTTAAGCACCAGCTGAGAGTACTGGGGGATGTCACTCACTGCAGAGCAGACAGGGAGGGAACATGGTCACACTCACCATGCCACCTCTCACTACACACCAAGGTTTCCTTCCCAGGCAGCCAGCTGGGAATATAGTATGGTGCTCAGAGGGAGAATATCTGCCCCATGAGAGGGGAAGAAAAAGAATTTTCCTAAAGACAAGAGTTCTGCCCAGCTGGCGTGGCTCAGCGGTTGAGCATCAACCTATGATACAGGAGATCTTGGTTCAATTCCGGGTCAGGGCATATGCCCCAGTTGCAGGTTCGATCCCCAGCAGGGGGCATGCAGGAGGCAGCTGATCAATGATTCTCTCTCTCATCATTGATGTTTCCATCTCTCTCTCTCTCTCCCTTCCTCTCTCTGAAATCAATAAAGACATAAAAAAATTTTTTTTTAAAAGACCAGAGTTCCAAGGCTGAAAATTTACCCCCACAGGAGGAGAGTCTGGCTCTGCACCAGAGTGGCCCTGCCAGCAGGGACGGGAGCTGCTCCTGCCACACCCCCTCTGGTTCTCACCTCTCATCTCCTTCATCTGCAGCACAGTGATGAACGCTGAGAACACCTTGGTCTTGGTCTTCTCCATGAGCTGCCGGTCTGCCTGCAGCACTCCCTCCAGGATCTCTGTCAAGGGTGCAAGAATCTCGTCCACAGGACCTAACTCTCTAGAAATAACATGGGGTTGAGAAGGAGAGGAAAACACAGCTTACAGAAAGGCCACAACGGCCTCTGATCCAACTAAGGATGCCCACCGGGCATTCGGCTCTGTCAGTCCCACTGCATGATGGAAAGCTGGCCCATTTCATGCCCATTTCACCCCCGTCAGGAAGGCAGAGGGACAGTCAAGACGGAACAGGCCCTGATGGCAGCGCCGGCCCGCAGGTCACCTCTCTGGACGGCGCTCACCTCTTCCACTGCCGCAGGAGGATGAGCAGCAGAGTGCACATCATGGAGCCGAGTCGCAGGCAGTTCACTGAGGCCGGGACCAGGAGCTGAGGTAGGACAGCAGACTGGTTAGAAGTCAGGCTTCCTGTGGGCGGGCCCAGCCAGAAGATTCCAGTTCCAACCACAAGGGACCTTTCGGCCTTTCCTAGCAGTGAGCTTAAACGGATGGGATATGAGGAGTGGCCAGGGGCTGGCCAAGCAGCAGCAGGCCTCTGCCCCTCCCCACCGAAGCCCCAGGCTGCCCAGGCCTACTAAGCCCTTTGACCTGACCACATGCACGGCTGCAGACTCATGAGCTGCTATTTGGCCTCGGAGACCTTCTCCCGGGAGGAATGTGAAATCTCCCAGACACACTTACTAACGCTCTGGTCCCATCAAGCACATCAAGAAAGAGCTGGCGACGCACTGCAGAGTCGGTCAGGTGCATTATCTCTGCCTGCAAGGGAACAGAAAAAATGTCCGTTGGGAAAATTTCCCAGATTTTAGAAGCCAAGAAATGTGGGGTCCTCTGTCAGGCAATTAGTCATTGTTAAGTCACTGTCTCCCTGATTCAAGTGGGCTTGAGGGCCCTGCTGTTTCTCAGTCTACCCTTAGATGCGGTCAGAATCAAACCCAGGTTCCCCTCCTCCTGATTAAGTCCTTTCTTTGCTCAGACCCTCTGAAGGCTGCCCCGTGCACGGGAAATACAAACACCTCCACAAGGCTTGGGAGGCCCCATGGGACCTGCACCAACTGATTTTGGTATCATACCCACTTGTGTTCCCTCTATTCCATCCCTAATGGCCTCTTGCCTCTTTCTCACTTCTGGACTCCTGCACTTGTGAGTCATCTGCCTAGACTACTCTCTTCCACAAGCTCTCCACCTGGAAGACTCCTTCCCATGTTCAGGTCTCAATCTGGACATCACCTCCTCAGAGAGGGCCTCCCTGCCCAGGCCTATCCTATTTTGGCGTTCACTGCCATAGCTTCCTGATTATTTCCTTTGTAGTGAGTTATCACACTCTGAAACTGTCTTTCCTCGTGAGTTTCTTGACAATTTGCCTCCCTCTCAGGACACTCTGCGTGAGATCAAAGACCCTGTCTGCCTTGCTCACTGCTGTAGCCTGGTGCCTGGCACATGGCAAGCACTCCATTAACATCCATTCAGTGAGTGGGTGGATGATCAATACCCTGGACTTAGCCAGACAGGCTTCCACAGAGGGGAAGATGAGGGTGGGATTTCTCAAGAACAACTGAAGTACTGCCTAGCGAGGGCCTCAAAGGCAGGCAACACACAGGTTATTCCCAGGGGGTGTGTGTGTGTGTCAATTATTCCCCAAAGACAGCTGAGCCTTCGGTGTATCTGCAGTCCCAGGCTCCACGCCCACTGTGCCACAGCAAGGCCCTATGCCATGCAGTTTGGCACCAGGGAAACAGGTCGCAGATGTAGGAGTATGCCTGAACCAAGGGGCACCGACCAAGCTGAGGCAATTAATGAAGCCGAGGAACTGCTCTGGGTTCCCCGGGAATAACAGTCAACACCACGTCCTTCCTACATAGCATGATGGCATCAAGCCACTAAAAAAATACCAAGAAACAACGTAAACTCTTCTCAAATGTTAACTCTCGCTCTAAAAACCAATTCTCAGTAGACACACAGTACAGAGACAATGGCCTCTGTTCTTTTTCTAAGACCAGGAAATGCAGTTTCTAGGACCAGTGAAAATAAACAGCTCTCCAGAGGGTGCTGCTGCAGCTGTTACAGCTACCTGACTAGTCAACAAATATTTACCCTAGTGTGCACAGGGCACACGGCACAAGACAGTAATACATGTGCATGTGAGGCAGATGAAGGGGGCCCCGAAGACCTAGCCAAGGCACTCTAGGGGCTGCAAAGGCAGCTATAGGAATCTTTTATGAATGTCTGAAGGGATTTCAAATTACTTTCCTTAAGGGTCTCTTATTGGACCCAATACCATCAAATACCCACAAGCCCTCACCTTTTGACACAGAACCTGTTACATTTAGCTCTCAGGAAAACACCCTGACTCATTCATCCCAAGGGGCTGTAACTGCTGGGCACCCCAGCTCATCACTACTAGGAAACCAAAGGGAAAACTCGCCCAGGAGGTTCTTACGTGACTGGTGGCAACGATGAGAAGCATCCTCCAGGCGGAGACCAGCATCTGATATTCTACCAAGGAGGTGCAGCTGTTGCCCTCTGTGTCGGCCATGTGAACTGCCAGGGACTTGACATACCCTGACCAGTAGGCAAAGCGTTTCTCACTGGAAAACTTCTTGAGTGTATCTTTTAGTGACTGGTCTAGTGAGCCCCTTGAGTGTCAAGAAAACACAAAACCCACCATTAGGTTCTGAAAGCAGAGGAGAATATGATGGGCACAGACCCTGTTGAGGCAGAGAAAGCAACCTCACATGGGCTAAAGGCAGGTGGCTCCAGATCCCTCCAATGTGTGGGACTCATATTCTTGCTCAACATAATGGGTTAGACTGAGGCCTTTTCCAGGATTCCTCCTCCATAAAATTCCGAGCACATGGAGTTTGCTTCACAATAACTCTGACAATCATAAACGCCATCAATGGACTGGCCAGGGACAGAGCACAGTGGCCCCCCATAAATGGTTCCAAACCAGCTCTCTCCTCTGACCCGGCTTAAACAGCCATGCACCCAGTGGTAGGCCACCATGGTCCCCTCCCAAACCTTCAATTAAACTCTCAAAAGGGGAAAGGACTCACTTAACTACATAATATATCTCCAGGCATATTATCTTCATGATTAGGGCACAGGTTTCCAGGATGCTGGGCTGTGGCAGGGAGAGCAGAGCAGACACTAATTACAAGGCGAGCCTCTTTCCCGTGTCCCCCCACAAAGGAGCGCATTCCCTGTTGAGTGTGATGAGCATCTGACTTGCAAGAGTAGAAGCATCAGGTCTACAGAGTCTCCAATTAAGTGGAGGAGACCACGGAGCCATTGACACAGAGCAGGGCATGCCACCTTCCTTCCCAAGCAAGACATCGGGACGGGAAGCCAGCCCTCCCCTGAGAAGGCATTCCTAGGAGGAAATGTCCTGGCTGTTTCCTGAGGGGAAGTGTTGTTTTCTACAGCTCAGCCCCACAGCCCGGCCTTCCTCCCAGGAGCTGTGAGCCCCTGTGCACCCTCCACCACAGCTTACCTCAGACGTTTCTGAGGGAGGAGAGAGGGTTCCAAACAGGGGACTGGTTAAGTTCTCCCAAAACTTGGGTCTAAAAAGAAAATACATGTTGTACACCACACTTGCTCTCCTTAGCCCTTTCCCTCTCCACCTCCCTCTGGTGGTTGCTTCCCATTCTCACAGTCCCAGTCCTAACTCTCAAAGGTCACTTGCTCCTACAGAAATGTAAAGGTTCCAGAGATACAGTATGATTTTACGTGGGTTTTCCTCTTACACACAATTGTATATTATAGAGTTGACCAATAAAAACTCTCAGGGTTCACTCCACTGTCCATTTCCCACAGCCCCTCAGAGAAAGTGAGGAGGGAAACCAGGACGCAGACTCCCATGTTTAGCCATTTTAAAGTTCCTCCCCTTTGTGCAAACAGGGTCCAATGAAACACAGGGTGTTCCATTCAGTTCAATGGCTCAGCAAGCCACACTCACCTGACCCTAGTTTCTCAAGAACAATGGGTATGGGTTGGTAGAAGGCAGAAACACAAAAGGCGGGAACTCTAAGGTTAACACACTTTTACCTCAGAGTGAAGATGACGCCTGCTGGTGGCAGCATTAAAAAGAGAGTAGCTAAGAGTGGCACTCCCACTCAGAGACTCAGGCACTGACGTGCTCAGTGATTCTTCACAATAAACCACCAAGACAGGAGATACTGTTACCCCACCTTACAGACAAGGACAGAGCTCTGGAGGAGTGAGACCTACTTGGTCCTGAGAACCAGCATGGCACTGTCCCGCCGGTCCTGCCACAGGGCATGCAGAAAGGCGATGGCCGCACGGTGCAGCAGGGGTGGGCACCAGTATCGATCCTGCTGTGGGGAGTCAGTCAGCTCCAGCACTGCGTGGAGACAGCTCCATACCCCGAGGCTAAATTCCTGCAAGAGGGGCAGGTGAGAGTTCAGGGCCACAGCCACTATCAGTAACTGAGCACGCAGAGCCCAGCACCCACCTCCCAGGGGCCGTCTCCCAGCTTCATCCCAGGCACAGGCTCACCTTGGAGCCGTCACCGCCATCTTTCACCTCCAGATTTAGAAACAGTTCAATGAGGCCTGGCTGAGTCTCTACTGCAACCGTGAGGAATTCCAGGATCATGACTTTGATGCGCATGTCCTCAATCTTGCTCTGCAAGCGGTTCAGGAAGGCGTCTCGAATGGCCGCCGCATCATTGCCCAAGCAGGCATACACTGACATCGGGGCCACCTGGTGGAGACCAGGACACACAGGCTCAGAGCTCTACTTCCAGAAAAACCAACAGGCCCCTACGGAAGGGTGCTGGAGAACTCTCAGAAAATGGCCAGAAAGGGAAACATCCAGATATAATATAGCTCTGGGTCAAAAGGCACATCACCCCAAACTACAGCACAAGATGCCCAACAAGTCACAGGAGAACAGTAATCAACGTAAAAAGATGCACAACCTCTCTCATGGTTAAATAAACACAAAGTAAAAAATGAGATAACGTGGATATGCCTAATAGATTAGCAAAGATTAAAAAAACTGATGAAAGCATATGGCAAAGATATAAGACTTGGTGTTAGGAGTATAAACCATAACCATCCTTTCCGGAGCACTATTTGGAAATGTCTAATAAAAATTTAAATGTTCACTGACATCTAATTTTTAGGAACAGTAAACAAAAGTTTACAGAATTCTATGGACAATAATGTTTACTGTAGCACTGTTTATAACAGTGAAAGACAGAAACTAGCCACATAAATTAGGACACACCCGCTCGACGGCACGCCAGGCAGGCATGAGGGAGAGCGAAGCAGCTCCAAGCGTGCCTCGTGGGGGATAGCAGACACGGTGTTAGGTGAGGAGAGGATCACAGAACAGCACGTGTAGTGGAACTCCACTTCTGAAAAGAGCAAACGCACCCCCACACCCTTTACTACACAAGCACAGACAGACAAACCTGGGGCAGTGCGTACCAACCTGCTCATAGGGGATCTGGAACGAGGGGTCAGAGGTACCTTAACTTTCTGTTACATTTATCTGTATCATTTAAATAAACATTTTTAAATGAGTATGTAAGACTGTTGTAATTAGAAAAAAAATATCCTCATAAAACACAACTGTGTGTGTATGGCAAGTCACTTAAAAGTCAGAAAAGTCCAAATAAGCTGCTTTTCTTGGGAGAAGGTGAGAACGGTCACAAGCACAGAGTCGGTTTTCTGGGGCTTTGGTTGGTGAGGTGGGATCCTACCGTGGCCAGACGTTTCAGCAGCTGGATGGCCAGACGTGGCAAAGCAGGGTCATGTTTGTGGTAGATGTACTTGGCAAGAACAGCAATGAGGTTGTTCCCATGGGCCCCTGAAGAAGTACAGGGAATAGTTTAGACACCAAGCCTGCCTGAGCCAAGCTCTTATGAGAGGGTGCTATTCATAAAGGTTCACATGTGGGGGAATTTACTCTCAAGTATTTGGGGGACCAGAGCGAATCCAGGTGGCCCTATCATTCTCTCTTCAGCAGCCCAGGGGACAAGCAGGGTTAGGGGAAAAACAGCTCAATGCAATTCGTTAGGAGCAGAAAGAGCCCTGGCCAGTCTGGCTCGGTGGTTAGAGCATTGGCCTGCAGACCAACGGGTAGAGGGTTCAATTCCTGGTCAAAGGCGCACACCTGGGTTGTGGGTTTGCATCCCAGCCCACCAGAGCCTGTGCAGGAGGCAACCAGTTGGTGTGTCACTCTCACGTCAAATTCTCTCTCTCTTCCCAGCCCTCCCCCTCCCTCCCTTCCACTCTACTCTCTCTGAAAAAAATCAATGGAAAAAAATATTCTTGGGTGAGGATTAAAAATAAATAAGCAGAAAGAAAGATATTTTCAAGTAAACAGAGTCTTAGAGTCTTTTATCCTATGGGCTGCACAAGGACACGGCACTGAAGTGCTGCTTGAAATGCAAAGACCTTCCTCCCACAGTGACACAGGTAGGACAGGTCAGACATCACCCAACACCTGCTTGAAAATGAGGGAACTGGGTCCCAGAGAGAATGAATGAGTAGTTTAAGGTCAGGAAGTAATAACAGTCAATACTTAAACAGAATTTCCATGTCTTACAGGTTATAATTTAACCTTCATTATAATCTTATAAAGTAGACGCTACTATTATCCATTTTATAGATAAGAAACCCGAGGCAGGGATGTTTGATAATGTGCCCAAGGTCACACAGCTGTTTGCAGCCACACTTTGACCACGCAGTCTGACTTTGAACATGCAGTCCAATCATTCTGTCATCAGTAGGAGGCAGAAAGGAAATACAATCCAGTTCTCTTGTTTCTAAGTCCAGAATGGGAGCTGGTGATCGTTCCCAAATTTCAAGGAGTTAATCAGAAAATACCGCTGCCCCTAAAAACACAGCCTAAAGTGTGTACTTAGGGGCAGAAACGTTGCTGACTGGAAGAGAACACATACATACCGTGCTGTGTGAGGGCCTGCTCCAGGGGGGACACCACATTAGAAGGAGGCTTCAGCCGAATCACATTGTTGGTGACGGAGAATGCCAGTTTCACTGTCTTGATCAGCAGCTGGCCCTGCCCCTGGCCCTCTGCCCCATCACTAGGGTGCCAAATGGAAACCAAGGTTGATTCAGACAACATGACCTCATTCACAACATATGTGCTCTCATGAATTAGATTCCAACCATGCCAACCATAATCCCAGAGTTCAATAGCTTCTGGTAGAGGCCCCAGTCCAAACTAGGAGACAGGTGGAGGGAGCCATCAGCTCCCTCTGCTGCGTGCCAGGCTACACAGCACCACTACGTAAAGCTAGGCTATGTAAAGGCTGTGTCCTAGGAAGAACAAGGTCATCTTTAAAAAACTACTGCATGCAAACTTAAACTGGAGTTCTTAGAACATGCAGGCACAATAAAAATAAAGGGGGAAGGTGGGGAGGGAGCCCTACCTGCGGGGCTGAGCAGCCATGACCATGTCGATGGTGTCCACGCCGATGCCCATGATATTGATAACGGTCTGTCCTGCTTCTGTATAGGCCAGGCTACAGATACAGAGAGACTGCAGGCTGGGGGTGTGGCTGGAAGACAGACGCATTCTGAGTTACTAGGGAGCCGCCAAGCTTATTACTGGAAAGAAAAGCAATAGTCCAAACTAAACAACTGGACACCAATGATACAGATCAGCTCTTGGCCAGACAAAGGCACTCTGATCACTTTCTCTAAAGAGACTTATCTTAAACATCACCCTAAGAGTCAATCTAAATGTCCATTAATGAATGGGTCTGTTTACTGAAAGTATAATTAATTCACACAATGGAATGCATGGAACCATTAAAACGAGATTTGTATGGAGTGGCATGGAAATAAAGTTACAGAGCAGTTAGTATAAGCAGAGGAAAAACCTAGAATACACACTAACTAGGTAATAGTCATCTCTGGAAAACAGGTTTACGAAGGGCATTTTGCACTGACTATTTTCCAATGAATATGTGTAACTTTAGGAAATATCATTAAAAGTGATGTGTGTAGATACAACAGTCCCATTAGGAACAATGTCGTTCCCATTTCATTCCACAGGGAGAAAGGGTAAACAGTCCAGTGAAAAAGAAATCAGAACCTCAGAAGGTGGCTCTGGGCTTGACCTATGGAAGGCTGACGGCTCTGCACAGCACAAGCCCATGCTTCCCTTGGTGAGTGGCCATATCCACGAGCACCGAGCTCTAGCAATCACCCCTCATACCTGCTGTGCAGGTCTGTCTCATGGCACAGGTTCAGTATTGCATGAATCAGCTCCAGGATCAGGCAACCTAGACTCCGGCAAAGACACAGGAATGATGTGGCCTTGTGTGATGATGACCCTTATCCCCCAAAAGGGAGAGTAAGATCTCCAGGGAGCCAGAAATTCTTCAGACCTCCCCTGCCCAAGCTGTCCTCACCAATCTGTTCTCTCACGCCATGGGAGTTGTAGCGCCACTTGTGGTAACTGGGAAGCATCTCCTTCAGCACAAACATGATGCAGGGCACCAGTCCTTGGCTCTGGGTACTACCAAGCTGTCCCTACAAGAAACCATAATGTGAGGGCTTATGCCATGTAAGGAAAAGTCACTTAGTTATTAGAGATTTAACATCAAAACCATAGGTCCAAAGGAAATCTGGGGAAACCTGAGTCATCGGTGGGAAAAAAAGAAACATCAGAACACTAGCGCAGTAAGTGCACGCTGTAGGATTCTCCAGAATAGAGGAGAGGGAAGGACTAAAAAGACAGTGTGACAGTCACAAAAGTCACCTGCACAAAGGAGAGTGTTGTAAAGGCTAAATCTGGTCAGAAAGGAGGTACCTTAAACATAAAGGCTCTAGGACTGCCTATGATGGAGAATGCCCTTTCAGTGTCGTCGTCACCGGCCATCCCCCTGACCTCTACCTCACCGCACCCATCCCTGAAATACCAGACAAGAGATGTGATACTCAACATTCTTTGTCCTAATATTACTTGTTAACATCAGCTTCCTTATTAAAAATGGGGATTCTTGGGATATCTGTAATACTCTCAACAAGAAAGATTAAAAAAATAAGGAATAAATTGAAATAGGGATTCTTTATTAACATATAAACGTCTGTATTTACACCCCTATCTCTATAAAGGACTGTTGCTGTCATTCATGACTGACTCCTGCAGGTAGGAAGTGTGCCAAGTGCTTTTCACATATGGCCCGCCCTCTCAACAACTCCAGGCGGAGACCACTGATCATGCCTGTTTTACAAAGGGTGAAAAATTCTATACTTGCCCAAGGTCATGCAGCCTAAAACGTAAACCTAATTTTCTGACTCCAAAATCCATGCTATACCAGTATTTTTCAAACTGAGTTGTCATCCATTAGTGCAGTGATTTCCAACCTGTTCCATCTCGTGGCACACGTAAATTACTAAAATTCTGGGGCACATCAAAAAATACATTTTTGCCAATCTGACCCAAAAAAAAGGTATAATTTTGATTGATCCACACTGGATGTCTACTGTTATGTTGGCTGTTGTCATTTACTTGACAATCTAAGGGAACAGAGGTCAGTGCCCTGCCTAAATTGTCAGATGTTGCATGTTTTAAGTTCTTGAAGCACACCAGCGTGTCGTAGCACACCAGGTGAAGATCACTGCATTAGTGGATTGTGAGGTAGCCTTCTTAGAAAATACCAAAGAGCAAGCAGTGTCATATTGTGAAACTTTGTTTTAGGAGTATATATACTCACATATATAAAATGTACGTATTATCTTGAGCTACAGTCAAAATAGCTTGACAGTCAGTGTGTCACACCAAATGGCTGAGTATTCAACAACTTAGATAAAGCACCTGCTGTAGAATCTGGCACACAGCAAATACTCAGTACACACAAACCACTATCACCATAACTTCAGGACAACTGTTCTGCCTGCAGACAGGATGACAACAGTAGCAGAGGCAGGGAAACTTTTCCAGATGATTCTATCTGACCAGATTTTACCTTGACAAGAGTGGTGATCAATCGGAGAAAGGCAATAGTGACCCCATATTCGCCCTGGGGCTGTTCACTATTCATCAAGAGGTTTCCGTACCCTCCAGCATTCATCCCCTCCGCGCTGGCGAAAGACATAGGCAGAGGGAAAAAATGATGCGGTGATTTCAAGGTTGCAAGAAACTGTAATCACAGAGCATTCTTATTATTGTGATATGGCTTGAGCATAAAATAAGCAAGCTCTGCAAAGGAATTAATCAAGTTTAGGCAATTTTATACCCAGGATAAACATTAAGAACATGTTTTATTGATACGCAACCTCAAGAAGTTTAGTGAAAAATCAAATGAACATCAGGAAGACATCGTCTCATTAGCAGAAGAGAGCAAAGAGCGAGCGCTCAGGTCGTTAGACGGATCTGCACATTAGTAACTGGTCCGCCAGGAGAGCTGGGGTAGCCACAAAACGAGGAAAAGTACGGAATGACTCTGGCTTAAGAAAGGGAAGCCAGGTCTCTGGATCCTGATATCCCTGGATTCTCTAGGCTATAAAGTTAATTCCCATGTACCTAAGGTGGTTGCTGTTGAATGAGAAATCTCTCTCTCCCCTCTCTGGCATTAGAGACTATGGAACCATCAGTGCTGGCCTCAGAGGAGAAGCCTCTGTGCCCCAAACCCCACTGTCTCTGTTGCCTTGTCCTTACTCATCCCTCCTATTTCCAGAGGGTTGAATAGCCAAGGAGCAGACAAAGTAAATGAGCAGAGAGAAGCTTCTTTAAAACTAACAAGGCCAGCCTGGACCCGCAATGTCCAGGTGCTCCCAGGGAACACACTCTGCCCACCCTAAGCCCTGACTCACCTAATCATCTGACTCATGCTGGAGACCTGGTGGGCCATGAATGGTAAAAATCCTGTGTGACGAAGATCAGTCCAGACCTGAAAAGGAAAAAAAAACAGTCTAATGTCCTTGTGTCCTAAGGTACATACCCAGTACAACATTTTGGGGCTACTCTGAAGACTTGGTGTCATACCTTTGCTGGGTTCCGGGCAGCCAGAACAGTCAAGCAATTGACACAAGAAGCAATGACATCCACAGGGGGGGAGATCACTGTTGTTAACCTGGTTGGAGCACAGTGTACTATATTCAGTAAAATGAATAACACAACCTGTTCCATCACAAATATTTTCCATTCCTCTCTTCCCAAGTCCCTCCTTTCAGCAGGGATGCTGAAACAGAACAGCCCTCAGCTGGGACAGTAATCACATCAGGGCTTCCCACAGACATGTGTGGACTTGAACCCCACGATGTGTGACCAGTCACTCACCGCTGCAGCAGCATGTAGATGCGGGAGGTGATGGGCAGGAGACAGTCTGCTATTGACAGATCTGTACTGATGACCTTATGGACCAGATCAATGATGGGTTTGACCCGCTGGCAGTGCTGAATCACATCTGAGGGGAAAGAAAGCCTGAGACCTCATGGAAAACAATTCCTTTAAGATCACTGAATAGTCTCTGAGATCCAGATAAACAAATTACATTCATCATAACCTGTATGGTTCTGAATTTTATTTTTAAATTCTGTTTACCCTCCAAATCCTCCAGGCATGTCTACTTTTCTTCCCCACAGTGATGTCTCCCAAAGCTGCCCTCACCTGCAGTGGAAACAACATGAAGCAGCATTTCAATCTCACAGGTAAAGAGGGTCCAGCTGCTATACGAGTATTCCCAGCGTACCAGGTAAGCCCTATCGTCCAGCATTACTTGGCCCACAGTGCCTTGAGGTATGCGAAGGTTGGTCTGACCCCCTAAGGAAGGAAGAGAAATTAGTCTACTATCTGAGAACACAACAGGAAGAGGTGACTCCTATACCAGACAGCAATATTTAATCATACAAAGATACACAAGCTCTCTTCCTAGTATCTAACATTGCTACAACTTTTTCCATTAAAAACAAAAACCAAAGAAAACACACCAAAAACCCCCCAAATAACCCTCTTTTCATTTGGGGAAATGAGTGTCTTTCCACCTGCCTAAAAGCAGCTGAGGGCAGTGGTATTACACTCCCATGATGACTGTGAAAAGACCACCACCTTATGGGACTGTAGGTCACTGTGTGGGTTGGTGGTGGTGCCAGGATCAGAAGAGCAAGGCTGTTCCTTTGACATTTGGCTCCTTGAGCACCTGGAGTAACATACGCTTACAAGTTTTTTTTGTTTTGTTTTGTTTTAAAAAATGTATCTTTATTGATTTCAGAGAGAGAAGGGAGAGGGAGAGAGTTGAAATCAATGATGAGAGAGTCATCATTGATCGGCTGCTTCCTACACCCCCCCAACTGGGGATAGAGTCTGCAACCGGGCATGTGCCCTGACTGGGAATTGAACCTCAATCTCCTGTCTCCTAGGCTGATGCTCAACTGCTGCGCCATGCCGGCCGGGCAAGCTTACAAATTTTAACTGGTCTCTCTTATGCACTGCCAGTAGGAAAACAAATTGCTACAACTTTCTCTACAACTTGACACTATGTATTCAAAACTTCTAAATTATTTTTTAAATTGTGGTAACATACACATAACATAACAATTACCATATTAACCATTTTAGGTCTATAGTCCAGTGGCATTAAGCACATTCACACTGTTGTGCAACCAATCGCCATCATCCATCTTCCGAACTTTTTTCAGCATGCAAAACTGAAACCGTCCCCATTAACTAATAATTCCCTATCCCCCATCCCTCAGCCCATCACCCACCATTCTACTTTCTGTCTCACGAATCTGACGTATCCCATATGAGTTGAATCATACAATATTTGTGCTTTTGTAACTGTTTCATTCACTTAGCATGTCTTCTAGGTTCCTCCAGGTTATGGCAGGTGTCAGAATTCCCTTCCTTTTTAAGGCTGAATAATATTCTACTACATATAGGGTTAGAGTTAGGGTCAGGGTCAGGGTCAGGGCTAGGGTTAGGATTAGGGGTTAGGAATATAGGAACATTCCAATATATGTGTGTGTACATATATATACACGTACACACACACATATATATAAGCACACAGATACACCTTTTGTTTATGCATTTCATATGTCAGTGGACTTAAAATTTTTATTGTGTATACTCTTTTAGCCAACAATCCCACTTTGGGGATTCTATGTACTAAAAATAAAAGCACTAGTTTATATAGGTTTATGTACCAAATGCAGCATTGTTTTTAGTGGCAAAAACCTGACACAGCCTAAATTTTCTTTAGGAGAAAGATAAAAATTATGGAACATCAAGAATAATTATGTAGTTACTAAAAAAAAAAAAAAAAAAAAAAATTGAGTCAGATCCATCTGTAGTAAGACTGGCTTGCAGAATAAATTTTTGAAAGTATACAGAAACGTGTAAAAGGACACAAAGCAGCCCAGCCGGCGTGGCTCAGCGGTTGAGTATCGATCTAGGATCCAGGAGTCGCGGTTCGATTCCCGGTCAGGCACAGGCCCGGGTTGCGGGCTCAATCCCCAGTAAGGGGCGTGCAGGAGGCAGTCGATAGATGTTTCTCTCTTATCATTGATGTTTCTAGCTCTCTCTCCCTCTTCCTTCCTCTCTCTAAAACCAATAAAAACATTAAAAAAAAAAAAAAAAAGATACACAGCAAACTCTTAACATTGATTCTTTAATGGAGGCAGTTCAGGAGAGAGAATAACTTCTTTAAATGTATCTCTGCATTGTTTCCCTTGTTACTGTGAACATGCATTACTTTTTAAATAAAGCAATCTAATGATGTAAGAGAGTGGGAAACTGACTAATAATTTATCAACAAATCAGCAAGCAGAGCAGAGACGGAACTGCTTTAAAGGCACCTTGCATGAAATAATGGAAACAGCAATGAGGTCTAAATAGAAATTGGTGTGAAAGAGGGTACTAAACCAGGGTCTCTTTATCTATCTTACCAAGCGGGTAAAGGAGTTTGGGTGTTTGCCTCCGCCAGAGAGTTCCATCTTCATGGGAGATCACATCGTGGGGCTTGTGCTTATAAAGCTCATTGTAGAAAGACATTTTGTCCAAGAAACTATATACCTGCCAACATGCAGAAAAAACCCAGCCACACATTTACCCAGGGGTCGTGTAAGGGGCTCCACATCTGCCTTTTTGCTCCTTCAGCCAGACTGGTATGTGTAGACCCTCAAACTTCTTACAAACCCACCACTATAACTCTTCTTGGAGATGCCTCTGCACTCCCTGCCAAATCTTCACCATTCTTTAAGTCAAAGAGCCCCACGCTCCAGAGAGTTGCATCTCCAGAATAGTATGGTCTTTATGACTTAAATGACATTTACTATACACCTGGTTTTATTAGCTATTAATTTCTTATCTCTATTCTCTTCCAACTGATATTAAGGAACTTATATTTTGTATTATTCCCGCAGTATCTATAGTAGGTACTTAATGAAAACATTTTTATTTAATTTTATAGAATAGAAGCACTATCTTTGGCATTTTCATTCAACTTCAGAATAATTCTTGCCATAGCAGTGGGATTTCAATGTGGAAAGTAAAATGGATTTCTAAAAACTATCTCCCACTCTCTTTAGGCATCTAACTGAAAACTTACCTTTTTGGCAGTAGACTTCCCTGATACCAGGGCTCGTAGCAATTGTAGGAGTGGGGAGAGGAGATGGGGAAACATTCCACATACACTGTCCAGAATGATTCCAAGACCAGAGGTTGGCTCCTATGGTGGAAGGGGAGAAATCAATGAACTCCACATTATCTACAAATTAACATACCTCCCTAGTAATTTAAAACTTCCATATTTCCACTGAAAAGGGCTATCAACAACAGACTTGGCTAGGACCTGAAAAGGGACTCCTACTGCCTCCAGTGGCCTCTGCCGGCCATCCTCCCCATAGGAAGACAACACTGTTCACCTCTGCATGACATGTGTCCACGGAAGTGAAAAGAACCCAACCACATGTCAGCATTTAGCCACCATACACTACTTGACAGATCCTCAATCTAAGTATTATGTCATATCAGCTTCTCCCAGAAACACTGTAAGCTGCTGTTAATGCTAAGACTAAGTACTGGTGAGAAACTGTTCTCTGCCAAATTCTTACTCTAACCAGTTAAAATATATTCTGACAACTCGTTGGGGTCACAACCTCCAATAGTACCTTCAAGAGTTACAGCAATGAGCCCTGGCCAGTGCGGCTCAGTTGGCTAGGCGTCATCCCGTGCACCAAAAGGTTGCCAGTTCAATTCCCAGTCAGGGCACATGCCTGGGTTGCAGGCTCCATTTCCAGTAGGGGCGCGGAGGCAGCCGATGGATGTTTTGCTCACATCAATGTTTCTCTCTCTCTTTCTCTCTCTAAAAATCAGTAAAATATATATTTTTAAAAAAGAGTTACAGCAATGGGAGCACTTGAGATCTTGCTCCATGGTATGTCTTCAGTTTGACTCAAATGCATAAAAATTCTCCAAAAAAAAAGTTACAGCAATACTGGTGCCTAAGACACACAGTGTGAAATACTTAGTAGGTAGGACAGATAACACGCTGGTTAATGCTGTGGACTAAGACTCAAGGCAGACAGGACTGGACCCCAATCCTGCATGTCTAACTGGGGACCCTGGACAAGTCACCTGACATCCCTGAACATCACCTTTCCTCATATGCAAAATGGTGATGATACTATCTACTTCATAGATTTGTGTAAAGATTAAATAAGAAAATGGACATAAATGCTTAGTATAAGACCTTTCACAATGCAAGTGCTTGATAAATTCTTTTGCTACAGAGAATACCACAGCATGACTCCCTCTGGCATACTTACAGTTCCCCAGAATAGTTCTGGAAGTGAAGGGTCTGCCAAGACTTCACATGCTGTGTCGATTATATCCTGTTGAGGGAGGGGAAAGACAATGGCTTATTTTCCTAGGTGAACCAGTCTATCTTTTTTTACTATAGTTTATAGAAATAAAAACATCAATAATATCTCATTTATTATGTCAGGAAGAACTCTGGGTTTAAAAAGTAAGAGTGCAGAATACCTAGAGTGTATATTTTATCTGTTTTATGAAGTTAGGCAAATTACATTCTCTAAACTTCAAGTTCTTTGTAAAACGGTGACACAATTCTTTGCTTCACAGTATTGTCACAAGAATTAAATGATAACGTACAGGGAAGTGAACTGTAAATTTTCAAACAGCAGATTCCAGATGTGGGGCAGGAATCGTATAAGATAATCCTGCAACAGTTTGTCACACCAAAAAGCAACAGAGCTATCAAAATATGTGAGGGCAGTGTTAAATGGATTCAGAAGCGAATCTAAAAAAGCTCTTACTGCCTGGCTGGATGGCTCAGAGGTTGAACATCGGCCTAGGATCCAGGAGACTACCATTGGATTCCCAGTCAGGGCACATGCCCGGCTTGCGGGCTCGATCCCCAGTAGGGGGCTTGAAAGAGGCAGCCCATCTATGATGTTTCTCTCTCATCAATGTTTCTATCTCTCTCTAGCCCTCCCCTTCCCCTCTCTAAAAACATCAATAAAAACATATTTAAAATAATAAAAATAGCCCGGCCAGGCATGGCTCAGCGGTTGAGCATCGACACAGGATCCAGGCGATCGGGGTTCGATTCCCGGTCAGGGCATGTGCCCGGGTTGTGGGCTCGATCCCCAGTTAGGGGCGTGCAGGAGACAGCTGATCAATGACTCTCTCATCATTGATGTTTCTATCTCTCTCTCTCCCTCTCCTTTCCTCTCTCTGAAATCAATAAAGATATATTTAAAATAATAATAATAATAAAAATTAAAAAATAAATAAGCTCTTACTAACCAAAAGTGGGGCAGTCTGAGCATAAGAATAATAACTGCAATGGATTAACTAAAACAAGGCAAATATGTTTAAATCATGAGTTCACACTGTTATGTAAAAACTTTAAAACCCTCACTAGCCACCTTTGGAGAATGCTAGGGAAAACAGAAATACAGGAAAAGCAGAATATCAAATAGTTAAAGAGACGAAAATTTTTTTTAAACGGAGGTATAACTGACATACATATTAGCTTCAGATGTACATAATAATTTGCTATTTGTATACATCGTGAAACAAATTTCTTTTTTATAGCAATGTTCCAACCACTAAACATAAGAGGAAAGACAGAATTAGGACAGCGCCATTTTGTAAACCCTCAGGAATTAATGAAACCAGACAATAATGTGCCTACCACAGTGGACAAAACAGTTATGGACCAAAAGACAATTGACAGGCTTATCAACCAATAATGGGGAGACCTTATTTATTTAGATCCTGCTCCAAACAAACTTATGACAAATTTATGACATTTATAAGGTAGTTAGAAATTTGAATCCTGATTTGATATATACGGATATTGTGTTTTTAGATATAATAATGACTATGAAGCTTTACTAAAATATTCATAGATGAGATGAAATGGTGCCTGGAATTTGCTTCAAAATAATCAAGGAGGGTGGGGGCGAAATGAATAAGCTCAGCTGTGAAGCTGGTGATGGATCATAAGGGCTTATTATACAATTTTGTCTACTTTGGTGTAAGTTTAAAATGTTTCATTTTTTTAAATGCTGCAGAAGAATATTTATTAGCACCCACAGATGTTTAGGACATATGCTCTAGAGAGTAAAAAAATGAGGTTACAGAATAGGCACATACATTGTGACTCCTTCTCTAGAGAAGAATTATTATGTTTTTATGTTTAGGTGCAGAAAATATCTGGAAGGAAATCCATCGGAATGTTGAGAGGTTATCCTGTGTAGTGGGATTACACTTTTTTCTATCAGCACTTTCTGACTTTTGTATCATTAATATGTGTCATTTATATAATACAATGAAAGAAAACAAACAGCAATAAACAAACTACATCTGAGGTATATGGGTGTGTGTTTATCAGCTCCAAAGTGGTATCTTGGGGATATGACTGCAAAGCTGGGCAGTGTAGATAGCCTCACAGAAGCCAGACACTAACCTGCTGATTGCCCAGTGTGTGCAGCTCCAGTGAGGTCAGAACGAAGGAAAGGAGTCCATAGACACACATGCACGCGGTGCTGGTGGTGCACTGTAATGGCAAAGGAGTCCATGAGAAACTGTGAACAACACAGCTCTCCCCAGACTCAGCATAACCCTATCACCTTAATATAGTGCTTGTGAACAAACGGGAAGGGAAACCCAGGCTCATAATTTTCCTAATTTAGTCCCAAGATAAGGAAGACAAAGGAAGAAAAAAGAAAGCAGGAACCAAAAATATTAAAAGAATAAAATCGAAAGGGAATCACTTTCAAAATGATCAAAGTTTTCATGGGGAAGAAAACCACATCCAGCCTACAGAAAGGACAGTCTCCATGGGCTGACACAAAGTGTGCAGCTGCCTGGACTGTCACTAAGATAAATCAACCAGTGCCAACAAGTGGGGCCTGTTGGCTGAGGTTGCGTTTGAGCATGTCAAAACAAGCTGACTAGGCTGTCATCCAAACTAAGCCCCAACACAAGACGCAAGGGAACTTCTAGTTCATCCTGTTACAGCTGAATGAAGAAGCTCCCCAAAAAGATTTCTCCAGTCTATATGGCCAAAGCTATCTTCTAGCAGACATACTGCACTGGCACAGAGCACTAAACTGGCAGAGAGTCAGACAGAGTGAGTTCAAGCTGTATCCACCACTAAGGGGCAATTATTGTTCCTGTGGGCAAATTTCACCTCCCTGAATCTCAGCTTCCTAAAGCAAAAACAGGGATGCTGATCCACAGTGCAAAAAGTGATACAAAGATAGAATAAGTACAGGCAGCGCTGAGCAGTGTCTGTAAAGGTCAGTTGTAACACAATCATCATTCTCCACATCGCTACCGTAACTGATTACTACTAATGAGCTTCTCCTTGCTTTTTGCCATTCTCATGCTCAAACACCAACAGCCTGAGCCTCACGTCATTTCCTCCACTGGCCAGAGAACGAAGCAGTCGGGTCAAGTACTGAAATACGTTCAGCTGGATGGCCGTGCCACCTATCTTCCGGACAACACTGCTTGTCTCTTCTGGATTCAGGGTGTGGCGAAGGAGAGCCCAGGCCAAGAGCACTGGGGCATGATGTGGAATGTCCCCAAAGGTCAACATCAAACGGTCCATATCCTAGTGAAAAAGGAAAATATATGTCAATAAAAAGAAAGGATCAGGGCCCCTCCACAGGGTCCTTCATCATGCTGAAGTTTTCCCTTCATCCACAGTGGCCCCTCTCCCTCATTGTGGTATTTTACTCGACCCAACCCCCAGCTACTTCACTAATAAACACCTCAAGTACTCTTCCCTTTACCCACACTTTTTCTTAATCTAAGATTATGAAATACACATTCAACTGGAGACTCTACAAATTTTCCCTGATCCTTCTTGAACTTTCTCTGCTTTCTCCTCATTTTCTATCTTTCTAACCATCCCATCTCAGAGTTCTTCCCCTTTCCTCTTCTTGCACAGGCTCCATAAATACAGACCACCCCAGGGTCTGTCCTTGGGACTCTTTCGTCCTTATATCCACTCTCTGACGGACTCCGCTCATTCTCAGAGATTCCACTATCACCTCTGTGCAGATAACTGACACATCTGAGATTTCTTCTGGATCCAATTAACTTCTTAACAATGCAGAACCTCAAATTCCACGAGAAAAATTTTATGTAGCAGTATAGTTGAGTGGTTAAAAACATACTACTAATTGTGAAAGGTCTGAAATAAGAAAAGTGGCTGCTCCAAGTTCACCTGACAAATAAGCCCATCCTGGGCAAACTGGTGCAGCTCCCTTCTGTCATCCAAAGCGCACTTGAGCAAGGACTCAATATCCATGCCTTCCACCAGGATAAGGGCACTGAAGTAGCTGGAAAGGAAAACGTGTCATGAATGCTGCTCTCATCCCACTGGAAAATAGGTGAAATGTTAAGACACTTCAATATCAAACAAACTATTATTGGGTTATTTTACATTCTTTCTAAGTTTTCTAAATCCGGTATGCGCTTTACACTTCCAGCACATCTCAGTCTGACCGGCCGCATTTTAAGTGTTTAGCAGTCATGCGTGGCTTGTGCCTACCAAAGCAAGATTGAGTCCCGTGGGCTTCTACAGCCTCCAGTTCATCTGACCCAATAAATTGTCTCGCTGCTTAAGTGTGTATCTTGGTCCACAGAGGGGACACGTCTCAAAATGTAAATATATCCATTGCCATAAAATTTAAAGTCCATAAACTGATCTCGAAGTGGACAGGGAACAAATCTGCCTTCGTTATCATGGTCTCAGCATTTGCAGTGCCTGGCCTGCAGCAGGTGCTCAACAAATATCTTGTTGAGTGAATGGATGAACCTCTTAGATCGAGATGGTAGTGAACCACTTGAATGCAGTATTTCCCTTGAGAGAACATGTCCTCTCAAGCCGTCTTTACTCCCATATGACCTGGACCGTGGCAGCACACCCATCTACTTCCCCACCATCAAGTGAAGAATCCTCTTCCCTCGCCCCTCGCAGGATCACTCTAGTGTCAACATAGCACAATACAAGGTTGCACAAGTTCTATTACCACAATTCACTCAGACTTACCCAATCCGATCCACAAAAGGATCCATGGTCTCATCCACCAGGTGCCTATTGGTCTGCCTACTACCAAACCCCTGCTCTTTAAACATCTTGGTTAATACCAATAGGTCATTCGGTGCCATCTCAAAGTATGCATAATAAAGGAAAATAATTTCTAGCAGCATGGACTGTTCCCGAAGGCACTGGACAAACCAGCGAGACACCTGGCGCTCAGTCTGCATAACCAATAAAAAAAAGGGAGAGAAATAAAGTCAGATTTTAAAATGTCTTTAAATTTGTAAAGTTATTTTTACTAGGTAATACACGTGTAGTAGTCCCTGTTACCTGCAGGGGGTATATTCCAAGACCCTCAGTGGATGCCTGAAACCATGGATGGCACTGAACCCTATATATACCATGTTTTTTCCTATATATACATACATACCTATGATAAAATTTATCAATTAGGCACAGAAAGACATTAACAATAACACTAAAGTAGAAGAATTATAACAATACACTACAATAAAAGTTATGTAAATGTGGTATTAAGTAAAGTAAGGGTTTCTTGAACACAAGCACTGTGACACCAAGATGACTGTCTGATAACTGAGGCTACTATGTGGGCAATGTATACAGCGTGAATGTGCTGGACAAAGAGGCGGTTCCCTCTTGGGAGGGTCAGAGTGGAACAGCTCAAGACTTCACATCACATTATTCTGAATGGTGTACAATTTAAAACGTATGAATTGTTTATTTCTGGAATTTTCCATTTAATATTTTTGAACCACAGCTGACCATGGGTAACTGAAACTGCAGAAAGCAGAACCACAGATAAGGGGAGACTACTGTATAAGAACAGGGTGGCCCGGCCGGCGTAGCTCTGTGGTTGAGCATCGACCTAGGTTCCAGGAGATTATGGCTCGATTCCAGGTCAGGGCACATGCCCAGGTTACGGGCTCAATCCCCCGTCGGGAGCATGCAGGAGGCAGCCGATCGATGACTCTCTCATTTTGGATGTTTCTCTCTCTCCCTCTCCCTTCCTCTCTCTGAAATCAATGAAAACATATTTTAAAAAAAGAGAGATAATAGGGTAAAAAAAGTCTCCCTTCCTACAGTTCCTATTGCCCATCCAAATCTCTCCCCAGAGGCCACCACAGCTAGAGGTCTGTCTCCCATTCCATGAATGCGCCATACACTTTCATTCACTCACTCCCGCCTTTCTGTCCACATACCCACCCACCATCCACCCCTAACCCAAATACCACAGCACACAAACTCCTCTGCACGTTATTCACTTAGCAACGTATCTTCAAGCTTATGTCTTCCAACAGCACAGTAACCATTTCCTTATTCTTCACCCTTCTGACACCTCGTGTAGTCTACCAACAGGCCCCTTGCTATTTTCAATGAACACTACGTATTACTCCGCTGCACCGGAATGCCATAGTTTATTTTAACCTGCCCACTTGGGTGGGCATTAAGGCTACCACCTATCTTTTGCTGCTGAAATCAATACTGTATGGTGAACAGAAAGACAACACAAAAATCAGCAGACACAGAAGATCTAAACAATCTCAACCTGCTGATATTTATAGACACCACACCCAACTACTGCCAAATGCACACTCTTTCCACGTGTTCATGGTAAATTCACCAAAACAGATCATGTGATGAATACATACCATGGGGCAGCAAATTTAAAAAACTGAAATAATACAGAATGTGTTCTTTAATCATAACAGTCAAATTAAAAATCAGTAACCATAAGATATCTAAGAAAACAGCCAATGTTTGGAAATTAAACAACATATTTCTAAATAATACAAGGGTCAAAAAAAAATCACAAGGGAAATTAGAACATATTTTGAACTGAATAATGAAAATACAATGTATCAAAACCTGTGGAATTAAGCTAAAAGCCATGCTTAAAGCAGCATTTATAGTGACTTATTAGAAAAGATCTAAAATCTCTTATCAAAGCTTCTTCCATAAAAATTTAGAAAAAGAGTAAACTAAATTCAAAGTAAAGAGCAGAAGTCAATGAAACATGAAATGGACAACCAATACAGAGAAGTGGTAACAAAAACTACCATTATCAGCCCAGCTGGGCGTGGCTCAGCGGTTGAGCATCGACCTAGGATCCAGGAGATTGTGGTTCAATTCCCAGTCAGGGCACATGCCCGGGTTGCGGGCTTGATCCTCAGTCAGGGGCCTGCAGGAGGCAGCCGATCAATGACTCTCTCATCATTGATGTTTCTCTCTCTCCCTCTCCCTTCCTCTCTCTAAAATTAATAAAGACATACTTAAAAAATAAAAGCACCCAATTCTATTTAAAAAACAACAAAACTACCATAATCAGAAATGAGTCAGGAGCCCCAGCTGGTGTGGCTCAATGGATAGAGCACTGACCCATGGACCAAAGGGTCTCGGGTTTGATTCCCTAGGCTGAAGGTTCTCCCTGCCCCGTCAGGTGAGTGCAGGAGGCAGCAAGCGCGCGTGCGTGCGCGCGTCTCTCAACCCCCCCCCCCCCCCCCCGGAAAAGCAGTGGAAAAACCTACCTTTGGGTGAGGACTGACAAACAAACAAGAACAAAAAACGAGTCAGGAGGCACAGCCACAGATCCCACAGAGAGCAAAAGAATAAGAAAGTATGATTATTCTTTACACAAGTAAATTCGACTACTTATGTGAAATGGATAGATTCCCTTAGATACACAAATTACCAAAACTGACCCAAGAAGAAACAGGAAACTAGCTCTATGTCAACTACAGAAAACAGAATTCAGAGTTTAAAACGCTCCTACAAAGAAAACCGTAGGATAAGGTGACTTTACTGGTAGATTCTATCACACACTTAAGAAAGAGATAATACCAATGCTATACAAATTCTTTCAGAAAACAGAGAAAAATAAATATTTCCCAACTTATTTTATGAGGCCATATTACTCTAATACCAAAAACAGACAAAGACATGATAAGAAAACTATAGACAAATATCCCTCGTGAATATAGGCACAAAATTCCTTTAAAAAATTGTTAAAATAAGTCAAATCCAACAATGTATAAAAAGCAAAATATATCATGACTAAGTGGAATTTATGCCAGGAATTCAAGATTGGTCTGACATCCCAAAACTCAATATAATTCACTATAATAGAGTAAAAAAGAAAAACCGTAAGATCACTTCAACAGATGCAAAAGAAAATAGACAGAATTTTAACACTCATTCCTAATAAAAACTAAAAACCCTCAGCAAACTAAGACTAGAAGGGTATTTCCTCATTTGATAAAGGGCAACTATAAAAATAACTCACAACAACATACTCAATGGTAAAAGCCTGGATGCTTTCTACCTAAGGTGAGGACCAAGGTAAGAACGTCAGCTCTCTCTCCACTTGCATTCAACACACTAAAAGAAGTCCCAATCGGATAATAAGGCAAGAAAAAAAAATAAAAGACATACAGATCTGAAAAGTCATACTGGGCTTATTCACACATATTCACATACTGGACGTGATCACGTATATGAGAAAATCCTATTAGAAAAAACCTACTAGAATAAGTGAATTCATCCAAGTCACAAGATATAAGATCAACATATGAAAATCATTTGCATTTCTAAATACTAATAATGAACTGGAAAATAAATTTTTTTTAAATTTACAAAAGCATCAAAAAAATAAAATAAATATTTAAGAATTGCCCTGGCCAGTGTGGATCAGTGGTTAAAGCTTTGGCCCACACACCAAGGGATCTTGGGTTCAAATTCCAGTCAAGGGCACGTACCTGGGTTGCACGTTCAATCCCTCACCCCGGTCAGGGCACATGTGGGAGGCAACCAATCGATGTGTCTCATTTCAGTGTTTCTCTCTCTCCCCCCACCCCCTTCCACTGGCTCTCAAAAAAAAAAGCAATGGAAAAATGTCCTCGGGTGAGGATTGACAACAACAAAAGAATAAATTTAACGAAAGACATATAATACTTGAATACTGAAAACAATAAAACCTTATTTAGGTAAATTAAAGAAAACATACATAAATGGAGGGATATACTAGAGGTTCATGGATTGGAAGACTTAATAACATTATTAAGACGGCAATTCTCTCCAAATTGATCTATAGATTCAATACAATTCTAACCAAAATTGTAGCAAGTTTTTTTTTTTTTTGAAGAGACAAGATGATTCTAAAGTTGATATGGAAAAGCAAAGGACCTAGAACAGCTGAAACATTTGAAAAAGAACAATGCTGAAAGACTTATGCTACCTGATTTCAAGACTTACTACAGAGCTATAAAAATCAAGAAAAGAATAAATAATAATAGTATTAGTAATCTAGAAACGCAGGTTGGTTTTAGATTTAGGATAAAATAACCAGACTAGCATCACACACTAAATAATGATAATAAAGAAGATGAAATCTTGAGTTCAGAGTTCCACTAAGCACTAAAGGAATATTTTAGGTAAGAAGAGAAAGTAAATTTTTGACCCATCTGACATATTTAAATTTTTCTCAAGACCAATAATCTATAAATGTTTTAAACGAATAAAGGAATAAATAATTTAACTTGGAGCTCTATGAGAAAGGGCATATATATATATATCATGCTCCTAAGGATTGTAAGAGGGCACAATAACCACATACCATGAGGTTTCCATGTGTCTCCCATGTCGGTGCTTCAGTTCTATAAAGCTCTTCAAACTGCTGTCTATATTTTGTAACGAGCTCCTTCTCTAATTTATCAACACAGTCTGCATATTCAACCTTTAAAAAAAATCCAAAACAGGGAACTTATCCCTACAGTGAAAGGCAAATATGCAAATGAATGTGAATACGAATAACATAAAGTTATTTAAAAGAGCTGAATTTTACAGGGTGAAGAGAACCAAGAGCACTGAACCGCTTACCCTATAGGGATGCCTTTCATCTTGGAAATAAGTGAGAAGGTGTAACACACAACGAAGAATACACGTTCTTTCTTCGTAGTAATAATCTGCAATCTGGGAAGAACCCAAAGATTCAAAGTCAGCTACTCACCATTGCACAGGACGGACATTCAATTGTAAATTTACTGATAAAGAGATCACTTAAAGGTGTGAATGAAAAACTTCCGTTTATAATCAATTACAGCCCTGGGTGGTGTGGCTCAGCTGGTTGAGCATCAACCCAGGCACAAAGAGGTCATGGGTTCAATTCTTAGGCAGGGCACATGCCCGAGTTTCAGGCTCCATCCCCAGTAGGGGGCGTGCAGGTGGCAGCCAATGTTCCTCTCTCATCAATGTTTCTCCCTTTCCCTTATTCTCTCTCTCTAAAATCAATAAAAATGTATTTTTAAAAAATAAAATATCATTAATCACAGAATTGGAAACATAGTGTTAGGCCAAAAAAAAGCAAAAGACCTTCATGAACTGGGATACAGGTAAAGTCATGCAAGATAAAAGCAATTATTTAATAATATACACAAGTTTTTCAAGCAGTGAGAGTATTCAAGTAACACACAATACTATAAACTGACAGCCAAATACATGAAAGCAAATATAAAAACACCACTGGTATATGTCCTAATTCCTTATAACTAATGTACTTAGCTTTCACTAAATACCAAGTAGGAAACTACTTCAGAAGTCACAGTCAAATTCCATTTTAAAATGAGATCCTAGGTGAGAAGATTGCTTTGAGAGGTGGGGGGAGATAAAGAAATACAAATTAATCCTGTTGCATTTAGATGTAGAGAAAAAATATCCATTAACCAGCTCTCACCCCCAATGACTGAAGAATCTCCTTTGGAAAAGAACTCAGCTGGTTCTGGTGGATAAACACCTCTTGTTTCACAAGTGAGTTAATAAGCATCCTCATTAAGACCTCAGTGCTTACCCAACAAGAGTCAAAAAGCCAGCAATGCTCAGGAGAACAAAGTCAAGAAACTGGTGGCACCTAATTTTACATCAAAGAATGGAAATGGTGACTACTACTGACCTTCAGGATTAAGGCCTGGCTCTGCCTCTCATCTTGCAATACCATCTGAAGGAAAAAAAGAAAAGTTAGGAAGCCATCTTATTAGCAAAACTCAATCCACAAAGGAAAAAGGTAAACATCTTCACCTCACCCTTCAAGATTGCCCCTGGATTTCTGCAAACATTTTTTACCTAAGTATATACAAGTCTGTGCTCAAATCCCTGCCCCCTCCTCTGGCCTCAATTTCCTCGTATGTAAAATGAGGAACTGGACAGGTTAAATGTTGTCCCCGATCCACTTCAGCTCTGATATCCTGAGACTCTGTGATGAGCATGTCAATCTCTGACCTCTCCCCACCTCCAAGTCTGAGGACAGACCTCAGCTTAAGCACATTTTTTTTTTTTGGCCTTCAGAAAGTATTTGCTGAAAGTGGCTTTATCTGATCACCTACCTCTGTGGAAAGGAACTGGCACCAAAACCCTAAATTATCTAAACAGGGAAATGGATAAAGGCACGAGGACGGAACTGCATAGACCCACAGACCTTCAGGGAGTCCCGAGTGCCCCTGTAATCCTCCTGAAGGTAACACTGGAGCAACTGCACGCTCTGCTCTTCATCAAGACCCTGAAATGCAGCGGTCACAAGTGAGCAACAGCCACCCCAGCTCAGGAACCACACACAGGATGCAAAGCATTCTAAAGACCTGTCCTCTGAAATGAACACAGAACTTGAACAAAAGTCCTTTTAAAGATTTCATACAATGTAACAATTTTAACCAAAACAAGAGGAAAAAGGAGAAAGTCACTGGCACGTAATCTATGTGACAAATCTGCATGCCAGAGACACCTGGGCCTATTCACCACGCACACTACTACAATAGCAGGCATGCTCTGGGTCTCCAAAATTAAAAGGATGCAACTACATACTTAGATACAGTCTAGTCAATTTAAAGAGCACCACATGGATGCTGAAGAAAACACTAGGGTACATAGTAAACGGGTCATGCAAAGTGATTCGCCAGAAGAGTTGCAATCTGGGTACTTCTGAAACACAGCATGCTCAATTTAATCTCTAAATCGGAAGTAAACTGAATTTTCACTAACAATCACTAACAATAAAACCACACACATCCACACTCCAGGTAATAAACTGAGCCAATGCTAATTTTTACTCACCAAAAACTTGCTGATTCGTAAACCCAGTTCCTTCAGTGGTGAAGCTACATCTTTATTAGCTTTCACTTTTTCAGCTGAATTTGGACTATGAAAAGAACAATGAATCATTTCCTCATTCTCAGTGACCCTTGAGGTTTAAAAAAAATACTTAGAGATATTTTTACTACAGACCTTTTTTGGCCATATAGGTGACTACAAAATACATACACAGACACACATACACATTCAAGTTCATTTCTACAGACTTTATAACACAGAACTATTTATGCCTAGGTTATAATTATAGTATAGACTGGTTATAAATGATAGTTACAACAATATTATTTGTAAATTAGAGTTACATTATTTATTTTTGACCCTTACAACTACCCTGAAAGGTAAATATTACTATCCCCATTTTACAAATGGAATTACCAATGCTTAGAAAATAACTTACCAAAAATCCCACAGCTAATAAAAAGTTGAGGTGAAATTTAAAACCAGGTCTGTTAGTATACATACATGCTATCTAGCTCTGTCCACTGAGAAAGCCTAGAAGCTATGACACCCCACCCTCATCACAGCAGTGAGCACACCCAGCATTCAGATCTTGGGTTCTAACACCATTCTCTAATAAAAGGCACCAGGAATCCTTGGAGAAATGGTTCATCTAGAGTTGGAGTGGAGAAAAAGACTAGATGAGCCTGGAGCATCTTGTAATGCCAGAAAGCAAAGGAAATACTCGGAAAACAAAAGGAGGGGACATGTCAAAAGGTCACAGAAGCCAACCTAAAAAAACTCCCAATAGTCAAAGCTGGAAAAGGTAAAAACAAGTATAAAGTAAATATACATGAGTCCCAGTGATGGAAACGAGTAAACAAAACAAACAAACAAGTGAACAGGATAGAAGGGGAAAGCTTCCTTATGGAAAAAGTCCAAATAATACACATAGGTACCACCCCCTTCAGAAGGTGACATTTAATTCCACTGTACCCCTACCTTCAGAATGGGCTGTATTTGTGACTCACTTCCAAAAAACAGGGGACAGAAAGAGAAAAAAGTGACTTTACAGAGGAGAAACTTGGCAAATGCTACCTTACCCAAGGCAGCGAGGTTAACATCACCCGTGATTTCATATGGATAACAATTTCAATGTGTATCCTCTGTTATGATGTGGTAAGAATGGTACTTTACCCTTCTGAATTCTTCTCCAAAACCCACAACCCCAATCTAAATAATAAGAAAAACATCAAACAAATCCAAATTGAGAGCATTTTATAAAATATTTGACCAGTCCTCCTCAAAACTATTCAAGGTCATGAAAATCAAGGAAAGACTGAGATACTGTCACAGCTAAGAGCTAAGGAGACATGGCAGCTAAATGAAATGTGGTAGCCTGCACTGGATCCTAGAACAGAAAGAAGACATTAAAGAAAAATGGGGGGCAGGGTTAAATTCAAATAAAGCCTGCAGTTTAAAAAAAAAAAAGTCTGCCAGACTTCAAACCCCATGCTACCACAAAGGGAACTTTTGTCTTGAAACAAACTAATGCCCTAAATGTCTAGTCTGTGAACTAAAAGCATGTTGCTGTTGCTGGATTTTTATAGACTCTCACATTTCACAGAAAATCCACAACACAAAGGCTAGGATAAGGTTAAACAGTAAGCTCTGAAAGAGGCAACACAGAATGATGGTTAAGAACACAGACACTGGAGTAAGACTGCCAGGTTTGAATCCTGGTTCTACCACTTACTAGCTGTGTGACCTTGGGCAAGTTACTTAACCTCTTTGTGCCTCAGTTTCCCCATCTGTAAAATGGAAACAATAATAAAAGTACCTAAATGTGATAATATAGTGATTACCTTTTTTTTAAGTTCATATATTTTAGATACATAGTAAAGTATTTACAGATAAAATAACTGTAATGATGTCTGCGAGTTACTTCAAAATAATTACAGAAGGGTCAATAGATGAACAGAAAAAGAAAGTTCTTCACTAACCTAAGGCAGTGAAGATGGAAGGTGAAGATGTAATAAAATCAACAGACATTCGGAAGCAGAAGGGAAATGGGGTGGCCTGGGAACTACAATGCATAACAGAGTGAGATCTAGGCTAGGAATTAAGAGAAAAAGTCGAGTCCTTCCTACAAGGTGCATTCTCTTCTTTTTTCAACTACTTTGTATTTTATTTCTCCACTGTCCAGTAAAAAAAAACCATACATTCACCCCAAAAATAAAAACTGTACACTGCTATGTCCCAGCATTTGATGCTGACGGTGCTTCACACAATTTGGACAGAAATAAATATTAAATTAACTGAATGCTTAATAAGCCCTCATCCCCAGACACTAGTGCTATAATTGGATTCAACACTGTATCTCTAGAAGGAATTCCTCTTCCTTCAAGAAGACAGGTTTCCACTGGTTTCCTTTAAAGAGAGAATTTGGTCTTACTGGTAACCAAACTGCATTCTCTCTGATCTACCTAACCTAGCAATACAGTAAAAGCAACATGAAAACGGTTTCACCTACGCCAGCTTCCTCCCGGCACTACTCTAACCAGATGCACACGAGAGCCATACCTGGGAGGTTTATAGTAAGAAAGTCCTTCCAACAGTCGCTGCCAATGTTTATTCAGTTCTGCCTCAATCTGATTCTGGAAAAGAACAAGGAATTATACAAATGCAATTTTAATCAAACTAATCAGACTTCAGGATCACAATGATGACTACATATTCCTCTGAGTCTTTTCAAATGTGTTCTTCCCCACAGTTGAAATAATTTTGAATAGAGAATTCTGTGGCCTCCTTTTCTTTGCTTAACGTTCTAACATAATGATTCAACCTCATTATGAAAATCTTGATAAATATCCTTTAGTGGTTGCATATTTTATCAAGTGGCTAGATCATAATTTATTTATCATTCTTCTAATGTTAGATACACTTAAGCTGACTAATTCCTTATTAATATAAATAACACTCTGGTTAAGAGCTCTGTGCACAAAACTTTTCCAGGATTTATTTATTTTAAAAAATACAGCCCTAGAAGTGGAATTAACATATGAAGGCATATCAAAAAATGTTAAGGCTCTAAAAAAAAGTGTAACATCCCTTATATTAATTACAATAACAATAATAGTAATAGTTGAACGTCATCTTAACACTTTACCCTCACAGGGTCAGAACACCCGAGGATCAACATGAAGAACTGTCCTGTATTGATTATACACTTGAAAATGTCCTAGAAACCACAGCCTCTGTGACCTAAGGAGCTGGCTAAATGGAAAAGGAAGAAAAAGCAGGTAAAGTATGAGACAGAGAAAAGGCTGAGAATCTTTTTAGCCTGAGGTATCAGAACAGTATTTGTACCCTGACCCTCAGTAGCCAATCAAGCAGCACTGGTATCTCTTCAGAAAAGGAATCACTAAGGAACAAAGAAAGGTGGAGATTTAGAAAATCCAGACTATAAGACACACATTTCAGCAGAGACAATAAATGCATAATGTTTACATGACATTTTAGAATAAAAAATATGTTGTAATTCCTACTTCAAAGAGAAGTCAGTTTTTAAAAATAATATAAACTACACAAAGAACCACAGAATCCACTTAAGACCACCACACTTACCAGTTCTCTCAGAGCTGACCTTCCAAGCAGAATTGTCCACAGTTCCCTACTGCTCCTGAAAAATAACGGAAAGAAGACCGGGCTAAACTATCTCACAGCTATTTTGTCTATTTTCTAAAGCAAAAGGCTCAAAAGACACAACAATTTGTTAAAATTTTGGACAGTAATCCTATTATACTCTTAGAAGTTTGATGTTCAAAATAAAAATTAAGAAACTAAAATACAGCTTTTCTGTGCCCATAGCACTCTTATAAACATGGTAAACATTCCTAAAACCCACCAGAGTTTCTGTAAGAAGTGTGGCAAACATCAAGCCCACAAAGTAACACAGTACAGGGGCAAGGATTCTCTATGCGTGCAGGGAATAGGGAGTCATTACAGGAAGCAAAGTGGCTATGGTGGACTTACTAAGCCAATTTTCCACAAAAAGGCTAAAACTACGAAGAAGACTGAGCTGAGGGTTGAATGGGTTGAGCCCAACTAGATCTCAGAAAATGCTATTTTAATATGTTTTTACTGATTTCAGAGAGAAAGGGAGAGGGAGAGAGAGATGGAAACATCAATGATGAGAGAGTCATTGATCAGCTGCCTCCTACACACCCCCTAATGGCAATTGAGCCCACAACCCGGGCATGTGCCCTGACCTGGAATCAAACCTCGATCTCCTGGATCCTAAGTTGATGCTCAATCGCTGAGCCAGGCCAGCCGGGCGAGAATGTTAGCTATTGAGACATGAGCATCCTGAACTGGGAGATAAGAAGAGAAAGGGCCAAGTGACCCAGTTCTAAGCTTCACATTTTGTTTTATTATGTGACAATAAAAACTTGAGGATATGTTTGCTTCATAAAAAGAAACTAAAATATAGGACTTCAACCTACACCAATAGGTAGTGTGTTGAAAACGGGGATGGCCACCCATATTTCAACACACCTGGATGCCATTAATTGCAAGAGGGCACATGATTATTTATGCTCTACAATTCATCAATAAAAAAACACATTCTGACTTCAGAGATATCAAAGAGTAAAAAGAAAAGGATTTTAGAATTAATGAAATATATTAATAAATTATAGTATGTCCCTTATGCTAAGATGTCTCCATTTAGTATCTCTACCCCCTATTCTCATAAAAGTGCAGTGGCTGATGAAAAAGAATCTAGAAAAGGACTATGTGCATTTCAGGATCCCCATCACCTCCAGAAAATGTTCTAAATACATAATTCACTTTCTCAATCATAAGTCATTATAAATGTACTATGTTTGCCGGGCCAGCCGTGGCTCAGCAACGTTGAGCATCAACCTAGGATCCAGATCTCAGTTCGATTCCTGGTCAGGGCACATGCCTGGGTTGCGGGCTCGATCCCCAGTCAGGGACATGCAGGGGGCAGCCGATCAATGACTCTCTCATCATTGATGTTTCTATCTTTCTCTCTCCTTCTCCCTTCCTCTCTCTGAAATCAATAAAGATTTAAAAAAAAAAAATTAAAAACAGAGGCAAGCTCACTATTCAAAGAAACTCATAGTAAATTTTGAAAGAATGTCTTTTGTAAAGAGAATAATTATCGCCTAACTTGTCTGATAAATCTGAATTAGGAAAAAGTAAAGGAAGGGCTTTATTTAAAATGGCATATACTTTTACTTTACCAAAAATAGCTTCTGGTTTATACAAAATGGGTTAGATACCTATTATATAACACATAGCTAATAATGGGGATAACAGTACATGAAAATTAATGGAAAGAAATTTATCATTAATTGAAGGCTTTAGCATGCCTGAGCTAAATCATTCTTTCTTAATCATCCATTTTCTAATTTCAAAAACCTTGGGCACTTCCCTGGCCAGTGTGGCTCAGTTGGTTAGAGCATCATCCTATGCACAGAAGGGTAGCAGGTTCTATTCCGTCAAGGCACATACCCAGTCAAGGCACATATGCAGGTTGCGAGTTCAGTCTCCGGTCAGTGCATGTACAGGAGGCAACTGATCAATGTTTCTCCCCCCTCCCCCATCTACCTTCCTCTATCTCTAGAAACAATGAAAAACATAAAAATCTTGGGAATCAAAAAGCTTTAATTTATCTACATTTGCTTTGGCCCCTAACTAGCTAGGTAGCAGTGATTCCCAGGCTGGGCATGGGAAACGTACATTTTGAAGTGAATACACGAGTGAATCCCTAAACTGCTGATGCTCTCAGAGGAGCAGGTCAAACATCTGGTCACTGTAGACCCTCTGCCTTTTGTTTGATTGATTACCTTTTTTTGGGGGGGGGGGAAGATTCTGCTACTAAACAAGATTAGTGATTACGGTCCTTGAGTAAAGCAGTAACTTTTCTACTTCTCAAAAGAAAAAAACCCTATTTCTTTAGAAATTAAAATTTTCATTGGCAAAACTATGTCATGTTACGGTCTTTTTATTATGACAAAAACAGTAATGTTTATTGAAAATAAGTCTCTGATCCTAACAACAGCCAACATTTACTGAGCAGATGTAATATGTCAGGCACTGTGCTAAGTACTTAACACCTGGTCCTAATGAACACGGACAACTCTGAGGCAGATGCTGTTATTACCCCCGTTATCTGACCTGGAAACTAAGGTTTAAGGGTGGTTAGGTAACTTGCCCAACACCGCAAAGCCAATAGGTAATGGAGCCAGAACTTGAACCCAGGTGTGCACAACTCCAGAGTTTAATCATTACACACTGCCTCAAGCTGCACCAAAGAATTCATCCTGCAAGCAAGCACAGACTGAGGTAAAGCTTTCTGTTCTAAATGGCATACCATCCTCATAATACAGTGGCTGGCACATAGGAGGGGCTCAAAAGTATATGATGATGAATGAATACCAAAGGAAGAAAGGTGCCTTTTAGACCCACAGTCTAATTGGAAAAGGAAAATTAGAAAAGAACTTGTATGCGTGTGTGCATGACCCAAGGACACAGACAATAGTGTGGTGAGGATGGGGGTATAGAAGGGGGTCAATGGGGGGAAAAGAGGACATCTGTAAGTAACAGTTGCAACAATAAAGATAAATTTTAAAAAGAAAAATTAGGAAAAACAATTATCTGCAGAAGTGCCAAGGGGAGGCAGAATAAAAGAGAAAATGGTAGTTTGACGGGAAGGGAATTCTTGTGGAAATGAGTGTCATTGGTTCCTCAGTTCCTACACATTCACTGGTCTAGGAATGGGAACAGAAATAAATCTAGAACTTCACGATGCTCATACACTTAGTACTGGGAATGGCAAAGGTGTTAGGCACACATTACACAATCAGCAAAAAGGTAGAGAGTAATAAAGAGCTTGATCCTAACAAACACTCCAAAGGAATATAATCATCTAAGACAAAAAACAGAGTCAGAGAAGAGGGATCACTGGGAGCTGATCCAAGTACTAATGAAAGACTTCACCTCAAACAGGGACCTGAAGGCTTAAGGAGGGTGATTCTCAAGGCACAAGGCATGTCTGGAGCTGTGATGGCCAAGCCAAAGCCTCAGGGAAGCATCTTCTATATATATTTTCATAGACAAAATGTGTGCTATCATCTCTCATTTATTTGCACAATAAATAAATAAATTTGAGCTAAGTATTTGGAAGAGAAACTAAAGCACAGAAATAAAATAGCTTGCCTCAACAGTAAAGTTTAAAATTTTTATTGATTTCCAGTCCAGTGTTCTAGCAGACAACATGGAACCCCATTCCTAAAAGAGCTGGAGTTCATGGGAACTGGAAATTATCCTCCTTAGAGAGATCCCTGTGGCTGGAAACCTTTGGGCGAAAGCTACCGGGAGGTTAGGAATAACGGCGTCCACAGCGAGCGCCTTGGTAGGAAGCCGAGACAGCCAGCGCACTGCCAGCAGTCCTTTGAGAAACCCGGTTACAGCGGCTGGAGAGGACAGTGCGCTGGAGAGGACAGTGCGCTGGAGAGGACAGTGGGGCTGCCCAGAGATGCGCAGACTCCCCTCTTGCATGCTTTAAGCATAGCAGCAAGCTTTTCAAGCCACATTTTTGTCTTTCGCACAGGTGAACCAGTCAGGTGTCTATAAACACGTTAACTGAAGAGAACAAGGTACGACAAAAAATGCCAATATTCAGATTCAGTGCCTGCCAAACCCCGGCTGACCTTCCCAAAACCCTGCGTGACTCATTAGCATTGCTCCGTTTTTGACGAGCGTCAGCTCCTATTAATAACATGTGCAATGAGCCACCTCGACGCTCTTCTCAAAAGGATTCACATCTGGAGAAACAGCCCGGCTGGTCCGGAGGCACCTGCCATCAGCAGGCGCCAGGAACGGAACGTGGATGTTCTCCTCGTCCCGACCTTGAGGCGCAAGGAGGCTGCCCAGCGGGGCCCCAATCGGTACCTCGAGCCTGGGACGGTTCTCCTAACGGGGCTCGGGGCGAAGCGGCGCCTGGGGACCCTCGCGGCGTTTCTCGAGCCTTCGCGTGGGAGCCGGGGACGGCCCCAGGGTGCACGAGGCACTTTTCACGCAAAACAAAGCGTCTCCTCCCCGCTCGCGTTCCCAGAGCCCCTCACCCTGCCGGGGCTGAGCCTGACCCACGCGCCGCAGGAGTCCGACCAGGGCGGCGGGCTGACCACCAGGCTGACCACGGCGCCGCTGCCGGGCCTACAGGCTCACCGGGCCGCGGGCGGGGTGGCTCAATGGTCAGAGCGTCGGCCGTGCGCCCAAGGGCCCCGGGCTCGATTCCCGGTCGAGGGCACGTCCCTGGGTGGCAGGTTCCATCCCAGGCCCAGGTCGGGGCCTGTGCGGGAGGCAACCATCGGTGTGTCTCTCTCATCGGCGTTTCTCTCCCTCTCCCCCCCCCCCGCCCTCCCTTCCACTCTCTCCAAAAATCAAGGGGAAGATATCCACAGGGGAGGATGAAGGGAAAAAGGGAAAGAAAAGACTGGCACGCGTGAAACAGCCGAGGGGAGGGCCAGCCCCGAGGGGCCCGAGGGAGGCCGCGGGGAGAAGCCCCCCGGAGCGGACGGGGGAGGACGTGGTGCTGGGGCCGCGGCACGGACGCGACGGGAGACACGGAGGGGCGGCGGGACCACGAGCACGCGGGACGGGGGACGGGGCACGGGGCGGGCGGGCAGAGCGGGGGGCACTGCAGGCTGTGGGGCGGGGGGCGCGGGTTAAAGCGTCCGAGGCCCCGCTTCTGGCCGCTCGCTGGTGCCGGGCCGGGTCTGAGTCACCCGCGAACTGGAGGAGCCCCGAGAGGGCGGAGGGTTCAGGCGTGACGCGCGCGGCGCTGCCCGGGGTCCGGCGCCGGCGAGCGCCCCGCAGGGCGACCTCTTTCCAGCCTCCCGCCCCCGCGCCCCGCAGCCCGGCAGCGCCCGGGAGCCCTCGGGGGCCCGTCGGCGGACGGGACCGGCGCCCGGGAGCAGCGGCGGAGGGATGAATGAGGCCGCGCGGAGCGCGCGCGGGCAGGGGCGCGGCACCGCCCCTAACGCCCCTAACGCGGGCACCTGGGCAGCCAGGCAGCGTCGCCCCGGCGCCCGCGTCGCGGTGGGGGCTCCCCGGGCGACAGCCAAGCGCCCCGCCGCGCCCCGAGGGAGCGTCGCGCCGGACGAGGAAGGGGTAAGGCTGTGCAGGGATGGGGGGACCGAGGGACGCGGCCGCGGGGACAGGGAGGGGAGGGAGAGAGCCCGGGGAAGAGAGGGGGGCCGGCGCCCGGCGAAGAGCCGGGGTACCGGCCCCCTTCTCAGAGAAGTCGCCTCAGAGCCCCGCGCGCGCGGCGACCGTTTGGACGGAACCGCCTCTCGTCCCGGCGCCCGTCCGCCCAGCCCGGCTTCGCCGCGCCACCGCGGCCGCCGCGTCTCGCCCCAGCTGCCGCCCGGTCTCCCCTCGGCTCCCAGCCCCCGCCTCGCAGCCACCCCGGCCGACGCGGCCCGCTCCGCACCTCACACACGGCCCGCCGGCGGCAGCCGCCATCTTCGAGCGCGCGCGCGCCCCAGCCCCGCCCCCAAGGGCCAGGCCCACGTGACGCCGCTCCTCCAACGCCGGTGTGGGGGCGGGGCTTCCCGTCACGTGGCGGCGGGGCGGGGCCAAGATGGCGGCCTCCGGGCGAGGTTAGGAGCCGGCAGCTAGGGCCACCGAGGCTGGCATGACGGCGGCGGGCTGGCAGCCTGGGCGCCTCGGGGTGGGAGGCGGTGGAAGGTGACGGGGCCCCAGGCCCCAGGCGGCAGAGAGGCCCCCACAGCGGATCGCGCTCCCTCGCAGCCGGAGAACGACGAGGGACGGTGCCGGCCGGTGAAGGTGCGGCGCTCAGCCTGGCGGAGCTAGACGGGCTCAAAGTCCAAGGCGCCCCTAGTCACCCCGGTGTGCCCGGGCGCCCAGGTGCAGAGACATGGCCCGCGAGCGCGCGCCCCGGGCGCCGGGCACCGCAGCCGCGGCGAGCGGGGCGGTGCTGGCGGAGGCGGCGGTGGTGTTCGCGGTGGTGCTGAGCATCCACGCGGCCGTGTTGGACCGGTACTCGTGGTGCGCGGTGGCCCTGGCCGTGCAGGCCTTCTACGTGCAGTACAAGTGGGACCGGCTGCTCCAGCAGGGCAGCGCCGTCTTCCAGTTCCGAACGTCGGCCAACAGCGGCCTCCTGCCCTCCTCGATGGTCATGCCGTTGCTCGGGGTGGTCATGAAGGAGCGCTGCCTGGCCGCGGGGAACCCGCACTTCGAGCGCTTTGGCATTGTGGTGGCAGCCACGGGCATGGCGGTGGCCCTCTTCTCGTCGGTGCTGGCGCTGGGCATCACGCGCCCAGTGCCCACCAACACCTGTGTCATCTCGGGCTTGGCCGGGTGTGTCATCACGTACATCATGAGGCACTCCCTGAGCGTGGGCGAGGTCATCGAGGTCCTGGAGGTCCTGCTGATCTTCGTCTACCTCAACATGATCCTGCTGTACCTGCTTCCCCGCTGCTTCACCCCCGGGGAGGCGCTGCTGGTGTTGGGGGGCATCAGCTTCGTGCTCAACCAGCTCATCAAGCGTTCGCTCACTGTGGTAGAAGGCCAGGGCGACCCGGTGGACTTCCTGCTGCTGGTGGTGGTGATCGGGATGGTACTCATGGGTGTCTTCTTCAGCACCCTCTTTGTCTTCATGGACTCAGCTACCTGGGCCTCCTCCATCTTTTTCCACCTCATGACCTGTGTGCTGGGCCTCGGGGTGGTCCTGCCCTGGCTGCACCGGCTCATCCGCAGGAACCCCCTGCTCTGGCTTCTTCAGTTCCTCTTCCAGACGGAAACCCGCATCTACCTCCTAGCCTACTGGTCTCTGCTGGCCACCTTTGCCTGCCTGGTGGTGCTGTACCAGAATGCCAAGCGGTCATCTTCTGAATCCAAGAAGCACCAGGCCCCCACCATCACCCGGAAGTATTTCCACTTCATCGTGGTAGCCACCTACGTCCCAGGTATCATCTTTGACCGACCACTGCTTTACGTGGCCGCCACTGTATGTCTTGCAGTCTTCATCTTCCTAGAGTATGTGCGCTATTTCCGCATTAAGCCCTTGGGCCACACTCTGCGGAGCCTCCTGTCCCTCTTCCTAGACGAACGAGACAGCGGACCGCTCATCCTGACGCACATCTACCTGCTTCTGGGCATGTCTCTTCCCATTTGGCTAGTCCCCAGGCCCTGCACACAGAAGGGTAGCCTGGGAGGAGCAAGGGCCCTAGTCCCCTATGCTGGCGTCCTGGCCGTGGGGGTGGGTGACACTATGGCCTCCATCTTTGGCAGCACCATGGGGGAAATCCGCTGGCCTGGAACCAAAAAGACTTTTGAGGGGACCATGACATCTATATTTGCCCAGATCATTTCTGTGGCTTTGATCTTAATCTTCGACAGTGAAGTGGACCTAAACCACAGTTATGCTTGGATTTTGGGGTCCATCAGCATAGTGTCCCTCTTAGAAGCTTACACTACACAGATAGACAATCTCCTTTTGCCTCTCTACCTCCTGATCTTGCTGATGGCCTAGCTGCTGTGCAGCAGCGATGGAGGAAACAGGGACATGGGGAAGACGAGTGACCCCCCAGCAGGCAGCCACTTGGGCACAAAGAGGCAGAGGATGGGAAGCAGGTTTGATTTTTCAGTTGAGGGCAGATTCCAAATAAAAATTAAAGCTCTCCTGGCTTTAGTTTTGTTGATGTTGAAAAGCAAAAGGCTTCAAGGATGTTGCAACAACTCAAAGGACTTGAGTGTGCTGTGGGCCCTCTCACCCTGCAGTCCTCAGTGGGCTGGAGCGGAGCTGGAGGCCGTGTTGCACAATGGTTAGCATGTCAGGTTCTGTGCACACAGAATGGGTCCGTCCTTGGCTGTACCACTTCTTAACTGCACGAGTGGCCTAACCACTCCGTGCCTTGATTCTCCTGTCCGCAAGATGGAAGAAATAAGAGCGTGCGCCTCACTGGGTGTTGTGAGGATCTGGTGGGGTGAGGTGTGTACAATATCCAGCCCAGGGCCCACACATCATGAGCAATCAGCAAGGGAAAGTGTTATTACCCAAGGCCGGGCCTCTCAGCAAGTCAGTGGTTATACTTTCGTGGGTTATACTGGGAGACCAGAGTGACCTTGGCTTTACTTGGAGAAGAACCCGAGAGAAAATAGCCAAATGCATGTGGTGTCTCCCGTCTGGGCTAGGAAGAGCAGAAGGGGAGGCATGGAGTTGACTTGTCGAATGTGAGGAAGGGCTGCGGGGGAGGGGCAGGTTTCTCCCCACTCCTCACCCACCCAGCAGGGAGGAGCCTAGCAGGAAGAGGCGAGAACTTGGGCCCACTAAGGCCAAAAGCCAGGAGTGGAGCTCTGGGAAGTTCATGGAATTACTGCCTTGTCCTTTCCCTCAGAAAAGTGTTGAGACATTCCTTTGGGGCTCATAGGAAACTTGACAAACCCTTCCCTTCTCCCTGACTCGTGGCAAATGTCAGGGAAGAGCAGCAGCTTTGCTTCAGCGCCCTGTGGCCTTGGGAAAAGGCCCTGTCCTCTGTTGTCCACACATACAGGGGGGCTGGAAATCAAAGTAACTGCCTCTGAGGCCAGGCAGGTTGTGCAGTGAAGAAAGACAAGGGAAGCGAGATGCAGAGAGCACAGGCTCCTCTAAGGAGGCAGCTCCAGCCAGTCACCAGCATGCTCAACCACAGGCCCAGCGCTTTGGCCTGTTCTTTCAAGGAAGCTCAGAAATCTTACTGTGATATGAAATTGCCCAATTTTAAAAAGTTTTTGTAAAAACATCAAGGCCCAGACAAAACACATCTGTGGTCTGGAATCAGTTAGTAGCCCCTGATGTGCAACCTCTGGGTCAGACCTCGGCTAAACAGGTTCTGGATTTGGAATTTGTTCCTGGAAAAGGCCTGGGTGCCTGCCAAGCCATCCCACGCAGGAGGGATGCACAGAGGCCTTCGTCAGGCTCAGAGAGGAAGGGCCTGGCCCAGAATCTGGAACTGCATTCTCAGCCCTGGTCGCATTTTCCCCTCCAAGAGGTTAGAAGCACAGGCTCTGGATAAGGCTGAGCTCTCCAAGCAGCTGTGTGACTTGCACAGGTCACCTAACCTGTAAACGTGGATGGATGGTAAGAGCACCTACCTCAGAGGTCCATCGGTGTAAGGACTCAGTGAGAAACAACATGTGCAGCTCTTGGCACAGTGAGTGAGTGCCCACCAGATGTGACCTGCTGCTAGGAAAGTCACAAACCTCACCAGGCAGGGCTGGGGTACCTGGGATGATTTTCAGCAGGGCCCTCATTTTGACAAGTCTGCTTGGGAAAGAAGGATTGAAAGGCTGCGTTCGGAAGTCATTTTTATTCAATATCTTGCACCGTAACAGAGTTCTCTCTGAGAGAGGAAAGTAAGAAGCTGGCCGAGAAGTGGCCAGACCCTGTTTGTAGCTGAGAGGCTGCCTCTAGGGGAAGGTTGTGTTGGGGAGTGGGGGAGGGCTCCTGCCTGGCTGCCACCTCTTGCCGGCCCTTCTGCAGGACCAAAGGGCACAGACACTGGAAGAAGGAAAGCTCAGGAGGAGAGGTGTGACTTCCCCATTGCAGGTGCTGGTGTCTGCAGCCCACAGCTTCCTGGGAGCAGACTGTGCTCAGCCCTGCAGGAGCCTCTAGGTGTACAGTGGGGGAAAGGGCAGCTCAGCTGTTGGCTGGAGCCTGCAGAGGACAGAGGAGATGACCTCGAGATGTCAGTATCACTGCTCCCCCCAGCCTCCAGGACCCCTTTAGGAGACTAGGACACACCCTCCCTGCCACCTACCAGTTCTCCGGGCTCCAGACGGTGCCAGAGGCCTCCATGAGGTGGAAAGCGTAGGCCTGGCGCGAGCGGCCGGAGAGGTTTTGCTCGCTCTTGTGCACCACCTCTCCGTGGATTAGGACAAGGCCCCCTGGCAGGGACACAGCAGGTCAGGAAGGGACCCGGGGCCCCCTAAGACCCAAGTAGTTTTGTGGCCTCTTCACCCCCCTCCCATCCCACTCTCATCCCTGAAAGCTCAGGGGCCTGCAGCCTGCCCTGGGATCTGAGGCCAGGCTGTGAGATGTGGGTTCCCCAGGATCCTATCCCTTCTGCTGGGGCACCCCCTCCTGTGGTGTGTGCAGAACCAGGGAGAAGCTGGGCTGGGCAGCTGAGGTCTTGCCAGTGAATGCTGAGCTGGCATCTGGGAGCACTTGCTGTGCCACACAGGTTCTGTGTAAACATCTTAGATACACCTCACCAACTTCCCCACTTTCCGTCTGGAGAAACTGAGAGAGAAATTCAGTCATTTGCCCAAAGAGCCCAGAAGCAGCAGAGTCTGGAGTGGAGCCTGGTCGGGAGGCCTTGCTGTTAACCCCAATGCTGCCCGGTTTCCCAGTGTCCAGTGACCTCTCGTTCTGTGACTTCACAGCGCTCAGGTGAGCTGGGTGCTCAGAGCAGCAGACACCCAGGGCATGGCCACAGGGCCCCCCGCCTGCGCTCTGCACCCCGCCTACCTTGCTGCACTGGCGTGGGCACAAAGAGGCTGTTATCCCAGGTGGGGTCTGACCCCAGAAAGCTGGTTGCAGGCACCGAGCCTGCAGGGGCCCGGACCATCCTTCTGGACACTCCCCCTGCAGACCAAGATGGGGCCTTTAGGGCTCCTTTTCGCAGGTCCCTCTCCCGTGGCAGGTGGGGGAAGGTGGGCAGGGAGACGGGTCCTCACTGGTGTGGGAGCCAGGGATGAACCAGAGGCAGCTGTTCTCCACTGTGGCATCCTCCAGCGCGATCCACACGCCCAGCACCCGGCCCAGGGGCTCCGTGTGCAGGAAGGAGGCGTCCTGGTGAGGGGAGACTGCAGCAGGCCCCTGGGCATGAGGAGCCGCTTCACCCCAGCCTTGCTTCCCACCCCCAGTCCTCCCAGAGCCCTCCAGGCCCAGCCTTCCCGTGACCAGCTAGAATTTCACTGCTTCCTGGCCTGGAGACCCGGAGCAAGAGATGTCACCTCTCGAAGCTTCAATTTCCTAAGCTGTAAAGTGGCCCCAACACTAACCTGCCTCACGGGATTGCTGGAATGTCCCATGATGTGTGAGAAGTGTCGGCGCGGGACCGACATTGCAATTGCTCACTAAAAAGTAGATGCTGATTGGAGGTGAGAGAGGGCAGAGGGGATAAATGGTGATGGAAAAAATAAAACAAAAAATAGCCGCTATTGCCCACCTGCGTGGCTCAGCAGTTGAGCATCGACCTAGGATCCAGGACATCACGGTTCGATTCCCGGTCAGGGCACAGGCCCCGGTTACGGGCTTGATCCCCAGGAGGGGGCGTGTAGGAGGCAGCGGGTCAACGACTCTCCCGTCATTGATGTTTCTCTCTCTCCCTCTCCCTTCCTCTCTCTGACATCAATAAAAACATATTAAAATAAATAATTTTTTTTAAAAAACAACATATTTTTTAAAAAATATAGGATTCCCAGGCCCTGGCAGTGCTACCGACCCATGATCTCAGGGAGGGGTCCAGGAATCTGTATTTTTAACCAGCTAGGAGCTGCATCCAGGTTCAGGAAGCACTGTGCCAAGGGCTCCAGGACGCCCTCCCAATCCACTGTTCAGGGAAGGAAGGAAGGTGCTTCTCTTCCCTGGCCTAGGACATCGTGCAAGGCAAGTGCCTTCCCTCCCTCTGAAGACCCAACCACCACCAACGTCCCAGATCTCCCACTAAGGCCTTTGCTGGGCCTACAGTCCGCTGGGCTCACCTTCGCCACCAAGGTGAGGTTGCTGCAAGAGAGGGGAAGGGCCAGGTGAGACCAGAGGAGGGCAGGAGCGGGAAGGGGCTGCTGAGTCCTGTGGGAAGCTCTTCCCTCGCCACAGGTGTTTACCTCCAAGGATTTCCCATCAGCACCCATCTGTTGAGCACCTACTATGTGCCAGGCCCAGGAGGGCTGCAAAGAGAGGAACCACCCTCTCTGACACTCCCAGTCTGACTATGCACATGCCCAACAACACACAAGGCAGAAGTGAGGGGAGCAGGAGAAGCTGAGGCCCTGGCCAGTCCCTTCCTTCCCAAGGGAGCTGGAAGGCTTCCTGGAGGAGGTGGTACTGAGGGGGGTCTTGAAAGCTAGGAGAAGAGCATTTCAATAGCCAAGCAAGGGAGGAGGTAACCCTGGGGATCCCCTTCCCTCCTACCACTACATTTTAACAGCACTTATTAAGTGCCAGGTGCCTTAGCCAGAGAAGCCTGATTTTATGTGTTCTTCCCCCAACTTAACAACTTTTGGGAAGCAGTTTTTGGCCCATGGTAAGGAGGGGCTTGGTCTGAGCACTCTGCCCATTTTATAGAGGGTAAACTGAGGCCTGGGGAGGCGAGGGAGCTCACCTTAAAGATGTACATGCTCTGCACCACCACAGGCATCTGGAGGCCCAGACTTCTGGCCAAGGCCTGGAAGGGGGCAGGGGTCACAATGACAGCCTAGCCACACTCACTTCTGGCCCAGCCACCCACCCCGCCCAACACTCCTGCTCACCTGCATCTTGGGGGAGTGTGTGACACACTTGAAGACAGGGTCATGGGCGTGCAGAGCTGCAGGACAGAGGTGGGCTGTGGGCCAGTCCCCAGCCCGCACATGTCCCTGCCACATCTAGCCCTGGGCATTGAGACTCAGGCCTCGCTCTCACTGATTCTGTGTGCCTTCTGCTTGTTTGTAACCAAGGAATGGGCCCCACCGGCAGCGTCAACCCACCCTAGGCCCCATCCCACCCACGAACTTATTCTTGACCTTCTAGCCAACTGAGAATCACTCCAGCTCTGACTCCCCGCTCCTCAGAGGACAGAGGGCTCCAAGGGCCAGCGGACAAGTGGCCCACACAAAGGGCTCCAAGAGGCCCATCACGTGGCGGTAATCTCAGCACACCACTTAACTCTGTGTGGCTCCTCTCCTGCAAGCCTCAGTGTCCCCCTCTGCACAATGGGACTAGAAGACCTGCTGGCCTCCCAGGCAGCCTGGGACTCACAGGGCTAACTCCTGCAGCCACAGCCCAGGGCCCGCACTGAATAGTGGCTCCTCTCCCTATTTGCTATGTTGTTACTACAAAAAAGGGGGGGGTTGAAATGTTATGTGTTGCCCGGCCGGGCATGGCTCAGCAGTTGAGGCATCGACCTAGGATCCAGGAGATCGGGGTTCGATTCCCGGTCAGGGCACATGCCCGGGCTGCAGGCTCAATCCCTAGTAGGGGGCGTGCAGGAGGCAGCCGATCAGTGACTCTCATCATCGATGTTTCTCTCTCTCCCTCTCCCTTCCTCTCTCTGAAATCAATAAAGACATATTTAAAAAATAATAAGAAGAAAAAGTAAGTCTACAAAATAGATTACAATGAAGCATCCTGAAAAAAGAGTTTCCCAGCTTGGTTTGGGGTCTCAGAACAGGCGCCATGTCACACATTAGGTGCTCCTTAAGGGGGTTCCAGGAAGCAGAGGGACCCAGGAGCCCCCCATGCCCAGGGCCTGGATCATCCCCAGGCCAGGGGAGCTGAGGGGTCTGTGGGGGGGGCTCTGTGGACCCCTCTTCCCAGTGTCATGTGATTAGCATCACAAGCTGCAGAGGAGCAGGGCCGGAGGGGGCACTGCTGTCAGAAATGCCATTTGCTGGGCCACTAACTCCGCGCGCTTTGGGTAATGCCCCTGAACTTTCGGGCATCAGTTTACCCAGGTCCTTTCCCAGAGGTGCCTGCTTACCGTGGCCAATTTTGTTGATGGATTTCTCTGGGGGGACCAGGAAATTTCCTGTGGCACAAGACACAAGTAAAGGCTGAAGAGCTGGAGTCCAGCCTCCCCTAGGTAGCTACCCCCCACCCCGCCCGGGAGGCAGATACCCACCCGAGTCCTGTGTGCCCCTGCCTCTAGGGCCCCAGCTCCAAACCTTTCTTGTCAAAAACACCTTTCTCAAAGAAGAACCGAATCTTGTCCCCGCTGCTCAAGAAATAGTCTGTGCTGCCCTGCGGAGGGGGGACATCAGAGGGACCGAGAGAGCATGGCAGGGTTAGAGCCAGGCCTGGGGAGGAGGGAAGGGGACTCAGATGCTTCCTGCCCCCCCCCCGCCGACATGGGGCTACAGACCCCACCAGTGCTTCTCAAACCTGCCCAGTGAGGCAGAAATGAACAGGAACCCCACGTTCCTGGAAGCACAGCCAGAAGCTACAAGCGTGGGATTTCTCGGAAGCCTCTTAAGTCACATGATAAATATAAGCTATTACTAACCTTTTTGTGTTTTCTTAATAACCTCTCCTTGTTCATTTTATTTTTATTTTTTAAAATATATCTTTATTGATTTCAGAGAGAGGAAGAGAGAGAGAGAGAGAGAGAGAAACATCAATGATGAGAGAGTCCTTGATCGGCTGCCTCCTGCACGCCCCCGACTGGGGATCGAGCCCACAACCCAGGCATGTGCCCCGACTGGGAATCGAACCTCAGTCTCCTGGATCCTAGGTGGATGCTCAACCTCTGAGCCACGCTGGCCAGGCTCATGTTTTTTTAATTTCAAAGTCGTTCCCAAGATCAGCAGTGAGTACCGCGGGTTTGCTGAGCGCCAGGCCCCGTGCTGGGCACGGCGCATTGTAAACCAGGACACACACCTGCGTCTCCCGTCGCCCCCCACCCGCTCGCTGGGCCCGGGAGCCTTCTCGGAAGGCAGCTTGGAGGGCACAGAATAGAGCCCCTCACTCCTGGGAGCCTCTGAGTGACGCTGGACACAGGACCCCGTCCCTGCTTTCCCCACCCGGAAGGCTGGAGGCTGACGAATGAGACTATTGGGAGGAAATTATCATTCTGTGCCCCTTTCCCTCCTCACGTCCCTGTCCTGCGGGTTACCCGGCTTCGGTCACTGTGATTCCCTTGATGCCCATCAGATGGCAGGAGCTCCTTGGTGTGAGTGGTGCCCGTTGCGGGCCTGGACCACGGGCAGCCTTAGCTTGGGGGCTGGGTAGAGAGGGGTGTGGGAGGATCCCCAAGCCTCAGCGTCCCCATTTCCAACTGCACTGAGTCGTGTTGGGTCACTGGAGGGGAAGGAGCAGAGGTCCTAGTCTCCCTGGGGGACAAGCCCCACACAGGTGGGTCCATCAGCACCGCTTGGCTCACCGGCCACCAGGGGGCCCTCTGTGACCTGAGACGGGAGAACTGCAGAGGAAGTGCAGCTGGGCGCGGCATCGGATGGATCTGGGTTCAAATCCTCACTCTGTCACTTACTAACCCTGTGTTTTGGGGCAAGTGAGCCGAGCTTCATTTTCCCCGCCTGAGAAACGGGGACAATGCGTCCGCATATAAGGCACTGGGCCTGGAGCCTGGCACAGGGAAGGCCGGGGCCCGGCTTGTCACCCGAATGAGCCCTGGGCCTCCAGGCTGCTGCTCTGGCCCGGGACTGAGCCCCCCTCCCCCCATCAAAGACCAGGTTGCATCCTCACCTGCCCCAGGCACCCACCTGGGCTCGCAGCTGCTCCTCTCCCTGGGTGGAAAATTCTGTGCGGCAGTGCAGAGGGACATCCATCTGGGCCACTATGTCACCAATCCTCTGCTGCATGGCCACACACTCGTCCGCAGACAGGAAGCCTTCCAGCACCAGGAACCCATCCTGCTGGAACTGCAGGCAGGAAGGACCTCAGGCTCCCCGGCCCCCCGCCCTCGGGTGTTCTTTATGACCTCCCCCCCAAACTCTGTGAAGGCAGGACCAAGCGTCTTGCTCAGTGCTCTGCCCCCACCCTGGCACCCAGTGAGGAGCAATCAGCATTGGCTGGAAGGACGGAAGGAGGAAGGGGAAGGCAAGGTGCCCCCTTCACCCCCCCTCTGTCCGGTGGGCTTGGGTCACAGGGGATACAACCTTCCTCATTCATCCAAGTGAAACTGATTGAGCAGCCCGGCCGGCGTGGCTCAGTGGGTGAGTGTCGACCTGTGAACCAGGCTGTCACCCTTCAATTTCCAGTCCGGGCAGGTCCCCGGGGTGTGGGCTGTGGGCTCGATCCCCAGTAGGGGGTGTGCAGGAGGCAGCCGATCAATGTTGATGTTTCTCTCTCGCTCTCCCTTCCTCTGTCTCTAAAATCAAGAAAAACTTTTTTTTTTTTTTTTTTAAATAAGAAGTTGGAGGGCCCTGGCCAGGGGGAATCGGTTGGAGCGTCATACACAGAAAGGTTGTGGGTTTGATTCCCAGTCAGGGCACATACCTAGGTTGTGGGTTCGATCTCCGGTTGGGGAGCTTACGGGAGGTAACCGATCAATGTTTCTCTCTCTCTCTCTCTCTCTCTCTCCCTTCCTCTCTCTAAACATACCGTCAGGTGAGAATTAAAAAAATAAAATAAAAAGAAGTTGAAGGATTAGCAATAGGAGGGGCAAAGGTGAACATATGGGGGAGCTCAATGAGGCTTGTGAATGGCAGCAGTGAGTTGGAAATAACCTGAATGCTCAGCACAAGGGGATTCGTTCCACCAAGTGGGCACGGCCTGCCTGGGACACAACACAGCTGAGAAACACCATGTGGCAGAGAAATATTTACTGACATCGGAATATGTTCCTGATGAAAAAACAAACAAAACCCAAATGCAAACGAGTGTCCAGCCGTGGCGAGGGCTCGGGCGGGCGGCGAGCGCCCCGCAGCAGAGCCGCAGCTATTACCGGGCCCGCAGGAAGATGCCTGGCTGGAGCCAGGATACCGTGCCCGCCGCAGGAGCACGGGGCGGCTTCACGTGTCCTTTATGAGCTCTTCTGTGTTTTTCTCTGTTTTTCCTTTGTCATCAGGAACCATCAACAAGGGCCATGTCACTCTAACTCCCATGAGTTAGGCTTTTGTGTTTGAAAGCACCTTGGACCCTGGCACCCGAGCTTGGCTTTGGGAGACAATTTCTCAGGGCGCCCCCCCTCACCCCCCAATCACATGCCTGCGCTGGCTGATCCCGGCGCTTTATTGTGGGTTTTGGTCACACAGGCACACATCCCCACCCCCCTGACCCCCAGTCCTGTGGTCTGGACCCCCCAGGCTGTGCGCCCAGAAGTTAGAGGTCACGGTTGGGAACCAACCACTCTGGCTTTGCTTTCCTCTATTGAAAAATGGCGGGGGGGGGGGCGTTGAGTTCTCGGGAGTGGGGAGTCCTTTCCGTCCTGTCCCGAGGGTCTCCCTATTCTTACCTGCCCGGCCCGGCCCCACCCCACAGCCCCTACCTTCTGGAGCTGCGTGGGGTTCAAGCAGGCCATGTGGAACGAGGCTGGGCGTCCGGTGGCCTCGGTGCGGGGCCCAATGCTGGAGAGGGAAGGGTCAGGAGGGCAGAGTGGACAGAGCCTGGGAGGCTCAGGGTACTTAACCATTCCCTCCCCAGAGAAAACTCAATCCTTGCCCCACCCCCAGCCCAGACCAGCCTGACCCCTTTAGGCTAAACTCCAGGCTTTTCAGGCCCCCTCTGACTTCTGCACCTGGAGGGGCCCTGGCCTCTGCCCCCGCCCCAAACCCTGGGTCCATCTTCCTCGCTAATCCAGGATTAACCCTTTCTGACCTCCTTTAAGGCTTCTTCTGCTCCCCCTTCGCCCCCAGTGGGATGGCTGCTTACTAGGTGCTTGGAAGTTGAATTCAAGGAGTGTCCAGGTAAAGAAGCTGGGCAGACAAGAGGACACCTGAGTGCCAGCCCAGGTGCCACCGCTAACTGTGAGCAAAGTCCCCAGGGCCACCAGCCTCATGTCGGTGGAGGGGAATAAATACAGGTGGAGGCCTGGGGGACGTGCACACCAGACTGACCCTGACTGGCTTTACATTCCAAAGGTCTTGGGGAATTGTCTGGGCCTCTCCCAGCTCTGAAACTCCAGGTCTTGCGAGGATTACGGAGGGAGTGTGGAGGCCAGTCTGCAGCTCACAGGAAGGTAGAAGACAAGGGGGATCTTAGGAGGAGAAAGAGGCTGGACGTGGGGCCCCGGGTGTTCAGAATGAGGGGGAGTCACAGTTCCTGTTCCCTACCTCCAGGCCCAGGGTGTTTGGTGTCTCCCGTGAGGCTGGCACGGTGTGACGCCGGGGGTGGGAACAGCACAACCAACCGCCCTTCTGGCCAGCCCTGCTCAGCCCCGCACAGGGCCATTCATTCGGCTGCTGCTTCTGAAAAACCGTCCACTGGCCTTCCCTGAAATGACGGTTTCTGGATGGCAAAGGGACAGAGTGTCCTGGGAGTGAGCACGGGGACACAGCTCAGCCCTCAAGAGCATTGGCCTGGAGTCAGATTGTGTTTTCTGGGCCATTGCACTGGGAGTAGCTGCCCGGTCCCAGCTGCCCCAGGAGGGCCAGGGGAGGGGTGAGCCCTGCCAAGCTCCTGAGGCTGGAGGGAAGGGGGGGGGTAGGCTGGTAGAGGGGCTGGGCGGCAGAACCATGTGGGAAATACAGCCAATACTGGGCTCCCTGGCTGTCCTGGCCCCTTCCGGTGCAGCCACCCAGCAGATACAGTGACAGGTGCCAGGAGGGAGCACAGCGAGGGGCCATCGTGCGGGACTCACAGCTCCCCTGGGAACCTCCCCAGAGGCCTGCCGTGGAGGCTCAGTGAGGCAGACTGGGCTCTGTCTGCGCCTGGCCTTACTTTCCTCACCTGTAATTTGGGGGTAACAGAAGGAACTCTCTTGTAAGGAAGAAATGAATACTTTACTGCTAATAAAGAGCTTGGCACAGAGCCTGACGCTTAGTAAATGCCGACCCACTACTCAGGTTAGGAGGGGCTGTTCTGGGTAGAATGCAGGGGTATTTTATTATCTTTTATTTTTTAAAGAAAGAGGAAGGGAGAGGGAGAAATAGAAACATCATTAATCAGCTGCCTCCCGCACGTCCCCTACTGGGGATCGAGCACGAAACCGGGGCATGTGCCCTGACCAGGAACAGAACTGAGATCTCCTGGATCAGAGGTCAATGCTCAATCACTGAGCCACACCGCTGGGCAGAATGTAGGCGTATTTTATTTTTTGAACTTTCCTAAATTTTCCAATCTGCTGTTGCAATCAGAGAAAGGACCACCACTGTGGTTTTAAGTGGAGCATCCTGGGCTGGGTCGGGGGAGGGTGGGATGGGGAGGAGCTGGGTCTCCTGCGATTTGTCCATTTATTCTGCTCAGGTTTTGAGAAGTGGGTGGGTGGTGTTTGTTTTCTCCAAAAGCTAACCAGCTCCAGACCAAACACTACTGCTCTGGATCCTGGCAGGCCAAGGCTGGGGTGGGGGCGGGCGTGGGAAGTGGGAGAGGCCAGACCAGAGGAAGGGCCTTAGGAGGGGATCCAGGCCCAGCTGCTCGGCCTCCCAGTCAGAAAGCCCATGTCAGGTCCAGCCAGTGTGGTTCAGCAGTTGAACATCAACTTATGATCCAGGAGATCAAGGGTTGGATTCCTGGTCAGGGCACTTGCCTGGGTTGCAGGCTCAATCCCCAGTGGGGGGCGTGCAGGAGGCAACCGATCAATGACTCTCTCATCATTGATGTTTCTCTCTCTCTCCCTCTCCCTTCCTCTCTCTGAAATCGATAAAGACATGCTTTTTTTAAAAAAAGAAAGCCCACATCAGGGACAGAGAAGAAGAAAGTGCTGATGTCACCTGGGGGGAGGAGCCCATGGAGCAAGGACAGACTCTGGCCTGTCCCAGGGGAGGTGCCTGAGCAGCAGTTAAGGCCTCATCACTAAGGCCCAAGGTCAAACACAAGGCCATTTCTTCACCACCAAGACCCCTGCCCCAGGGCCCCCATGCCAGCCCAGCACAAGCCTTGCGGTCCAGAAGGAAAATGTCCTTTACTGGGTACTAGGAGCAAGGCCCTCTATGAAAACCCCACCTACCTGCATAGTCATCATGAGTGAGCCTCCAAACAATGCCCAAGGCTGCCAATACCATCCTTTTACAAACGCAGAAACAGAGGCCCCCACATCAGGACAGCAGGTCTAGAGTCTGAGGGCAACTCTGCCTACCTCCCTGAGCCTCTGCCCTTGACCCCAGCACCTTCAGCAGACCCCCAGAGGGGCTGGGAGCAGGTCAAACCCTCCCAGGGTCACTTCACTCCCACCTCTGCAGAGCCCTGGGGACTGGCTGTTGGAATCTCGAGAACCTTTGAGAGCAGAGGAAGTTCCCATTGTACAGATAGGGATATGGAGGCCCTGGAGGGAAAGGGTCTGCCAGCTTCATGCAGGGATGACCAAGCTGGGACACAGACCTGAGACCACTGGCTCCCATTCCAGGGCCCTCCCCTCGCTCTCCCTCCCCAGCAAAGCTCCCAAGGGGAGGGGAGGGCACCACAGGCGACTGAGACGACTTAGAATGGGCAGGCTGTGGAATCCCCGGCCAGGCTCACACCTGACAGATGACAGGTGCTCTGTCCAGCTCTGTCCATGTGGGGGGAGAGGAGCAGCCCAGTACACGGCCACTCAGAGCTGAGGGAAGGGTCCCCCACGACACGGACAACCCCAGAGGCCGCTTTCTGTTACAGGTTTATTTGATACTTGAACGAGCCTCACGCTCAGACCCGCATGGAAAGGATCGCTTCGTGTTGGAGGCTAGTGTGCGTTACTTCTGAGGGTGACACCCAAAGACACGACGCAGAGAACACACATGGACAGACAGACATGACTGCTGAGACGAGAGACGCTGAAATGTGCCTTAGTGTCCAAGTGGCTGATCTGGGGTGGGGACCCTTCTAGGAGGGGACCCTGGTGACTGACCTAAAGGGAGGCAGCTCCTCACTGCCAGGCGCCCGGGACGGAAACTGGAACCCAAACCTGGGGAGCCTGCTCTTCCAGGGGCGGCCTCCCCCCGCGGCCCCGCCTGGCGGTCTGTCTGAAGGACCAGGTGGGGCCCCGGCTGACGCAGCAGCTGGGTAGTAGTGGCACTGGGCACGTGACACGTGAGGTGGGAGAGCGGAGTCCGGGCGAGGTAGCTCCTCGCGGCTCCTTAACACTGTGACAGGGATGGGGAGGAGGGAGCACCGTTCTTTCCTGCTGGGGGATTAGCCAACCCGAGTCTCCTCCCATCTCGGCAGCTCTGGAACATTCCTTTTGGCCAACAGCCACAGCAATGGGCGCCTGCCAAGGCTCACGGAGGAGCAGGAAAAGACACTGAAAACAAAACAAAAAAGTCCCCACCCGAGGGGAGGAGAGGAACAGACAGAACTCTGGACCAAGGTCACAGTGGATTCGGAAGACCCCGGGGGAGGGAACACAACTCAGAGTCCAGGCTCTGTGCCTGCCCTGAGACTCCAGCTCACTGGCCTTTAGTGTCTTTTTTTTTTTTTTTTTTTAAGTTTTTTCTTTTTAATACCCAAACCCTCAATTTTCAAAGCTTAAAAAATTTTTTTACTAAAAAAAAAAAAAAAAAAAAATCTAAAACAGATGAGGCAAGCCCCAGACCCGGCCTTCCCTCCGGTGGCCTGCTCTCCCACGGGCTGCACCGCCAGAGCTTGGCCCGGTACCGTGGGGGCGCCCGGCCCACAGCTGGCTCACCCCGGGCCACTCTGCTGAGTCTGGGTGGGCACTAAATGCTGGTGGCATTGCCACAAAAGGAAAAGCAAAACAGCCCACCCTTCCTTAGACACCCCCACCTGAGCGGAACTTTCTTGGGAATGTGCCAGTTATCTGGGGGGGGGGGGGGAGAAATAAATACCAGGAGCTCAGGAGACGCCCCTGGACCTCTGGCATTGGCTCAGCCTCCGGGGCAGAGATGGCCTCTAGGGAGGCCTTGATTGTCCAAACACTGCACTCTGATTCAGATTATAGGTCTCTGATCTCCCCAGCAGGCACCTGCCCTGGGGGAGTGAGTCTCAGAGGGAGAAAAGGGGCCAGCCCCTCAGGTACTGTCCTGTCACCCGGGCCCAGCTCGCGTCCAACCCCAGGCTGCTGCCCTGGCCGAGGGGCTGGGCCGGCTGTCCTGGGGTTTCGGGGTTTCTGGGTCCCTGGGCCGGAGGACCTCCGGTGGTCCCACTGCCAGCCACAGCGGGCGGCCCTGCGCTCCCGGCCGCGGCTCAAGCCTGCTCCTTGTCGGCCCTCCACAGCCGCTCCTTCACCTCGGGGGGCAGCGTGTTGAACAGGTCCTCCTCCACCACCAGGCCGCTGCGCTTGAGCAGCGGGCACTCGCCCAGCTCCACGGGCAGGCACTCCAGCCGGTTGCCCCGTAGCTCGATCTGGGCGAGGTTGGTGAGCTCGCCCACCCGCGAGGGCAGCGACTGCAGCACGTTGTTGCCCAGGTGCAGGGCCCGCAGCTTCCGGCACTGGAAGAGCTCTGGGGGCAGCGCCTCAATCTAGGGCGGAAAGGGCGGGAGGTGAGGTGAGGTGGGCAAAGCTCAGGCCTGAGGGCTTCTGGGCCAAACGCTTCCCTTCCCTTCCCCCCTCCTGGGCACTGGCACCTTCTCTGAGGTCAATTTCAGCTCCCCGGGGTGGTGCCAGCACCAGTACCATCTGGGCCAAAGTCTGGCTCGCTCCCACCTCCTCCAGGAAGACTCCCATGACCTCCTAGGTAACCTACAGCACCCATGTGCCCCCAACAGCCCTGCTCTCTCGATGGTGAAACTGCTTGGTCACCCGTCACCCCAGGACTGTGAGCTCTGAGAAGGCAGGACCGGGTCCACCTAGTTCCCCAGTCTCCCAGCACCTGGCACCCTAAGAAGCTATGGCGCTAGCCAGCTACTGTCAACTCTACCCCTCCTCCACCGCCCAGGGCTCACCACGGGTCAGGCGGTGGTCCTGTCTGGCTTAAGGACAGTTTATGAGAGGAGAGCGGCACACGGAGAAAACCTGCACCCTTACGTGTTGCTGAGAACGGAGAGAGCCCACAGTAGGAGTGAGAATCCCTTTGGGGCCTCGGCTTCCTCATCTCAAGTCGTACGCTGCTTGTGAGTGTATGCAGCCCAGGAGTGGCCGTTCAGAGTCCCCTTTCTGACTTGGCAAAATTAGAGTAATGGGCAATTCCCACTTGCTTACCACACAGGCCGCCTCTGAGCACTCAGACCACTAACCCTTTTAGTCCTCGGAACTACCTGTAAATATTCTGTAAACACTCTTCCCATTTCACAGACGGGGTGACCAAGGCCCTAGAGAAGCTAACTTGCCCAGCCGTTCACAGCTGGAAAGTGGAGCCAAGATCTGAACCTGGTTCAATAGCCCAGGCCCTGCTGCGTCTGCAATGCTGGTAGAAAGGGGAGCACTCGACACACACACACACGCCGCCTGGGAAGAGCCACAGTCCCTGCTCCCTCCTTGCCCCTCTGCAAGTGTCAGCTATAAACCTGAGTTCTCACCAATCCAACCTGTCCCAAAACGACCTACGTCAGATGTGACCTACGTCAGATGTGATGGGCAGGAGGGACCCTGCCAGCGCTGACACTGCTCTGTCACTGTGCCCAGTATCCTGCCAAGGAGGCCAAGGCTTGGACAGTGAAACACATGCAAAGCTGCGGGGCCAGAAGGGCCAGCCGGCGCCCTCACTCAGCCCCTCTGCCGTTCCTCTCCGCGAATACTGCGGGGAAACCGCGGGGAATACCGTGCTCGCTCGGCAGTGCAGCCCTGGGCAGGCCTTTCCCTGCCCGGGCGGGATAAAGGGTTGGGCTGGGAGTGCCGCTGGGCTGGGATCGTCTGTGGCAGAGGACCTGTGGGCAGACGGGGACCTCCACCTAGGAGGCTCTTGCTCGCTCCGGCCATTTCTGGAGGACACTCATCCCAGGCGGGGGCCTTGTCCTGCCCAGTGGGAGAATCAGCGTGGCTGTGGCTGGGCAGAGGCCACGCTGAGGGACACTGTGACTGTTTTTTTTTATAAATATATTTTTATTGATTTCAGAGAGAGGAAAGGAGAGAGAGAGAAACATCAATGAGAGAGTTACTGATGGGCTGCCTCCTGCACACCCCCTACTGGGGATCGAGCCCGCAACCTGGGCCTGTGCCCTGACCCGGGATTGAACCGTGATTTCCCCAACCACTGAGCCGTGCAGGCTGGGCGACTGTGGCTATTTTAAAGGAATCTCCTCATGTGGGGCTTCTGAAACAGCCACTGCTATGTCCAGTGGTCAGGAATGGGGCAGAGGAGGCTCCAGGTATGAAGGTGAGGGGGCAGATGGGACATGTGCTCCAGCCGAACTGAGGGGCCAGAGTTTTCCAGAAACCTGACTCCCCCCACATGGCCCTTGTGATGACAGAGACAGTGGTCAGAGGAGCAGCAAAGGCCCTGGCGGACAGTGGCAGGGCTGGGGTTCACATGCAGAGCTCCCCCTGAAACCTCCCCAGGACACTCCCTGCCCCAGCTAAGGTGGTCTCTGCAGAGAAACAGAAGGTGACTTCAGGGGCTTAGTGCCCACCATGGCCACACCTGTCCTTTGCACCTGTCCTTCCCCAGATGTTGCTTGTCCCCAGTCCCGCTGTCCCACCTCCTTGGGGGCCTCAGTGGGTCCCCATCAGCACTGAAGTGGCCCCCAGTCTATCTGATCTTTGAAACAGACAACCTCCCAGGAGCCTCTGGGCTGCTCCATCATTCCAACCTCCCTGCAAATACCTGGGAAGATGCCACCTCCCCTCAGCCCACCGTGGTCCAGCTTCTGCCCTGTCCGCCCTGGAAACCCTCTGGCCAAAGTGACCAACTGTGACCCCCGATCCACTGGACCTGAACCCATTCTCCTTCCACCTGACTCCCCATGCGCCACGAGCCCACACTCCTGCCTGGCCTTGCTCTTCTGCTATCTATGCCGAAGGCTCCAGCAGACTCCCTTCCTTCCCCGAGCCCTGGGGTGAGGACACCTTGAGCTTCAGGCTGACTCAACATGGCCTCTTGGACGTCCCAGGGCCCCAGACACCCAACACGGGACATACGATCTCCTCTCTGAAAACCTGTGCCTCCTCCTGTGTCCTGTCTCAGTGACCATCCACCAACCCAGCAGCCAGGTGAGAAACCTCCAGCAGCCCCAGACCGCTCCTCCCCCTCCAACCCAGCCCACACCCTGTGGGTTCTACCCCCAAAGTCTCCGGGAACCCTGTCTCCCCCCAGCCGGCAGGTGTGGCCCTCCCCTGCTGCTGCACATGGTTTCTATGGGCTCCTTACTGCTCACCTTGCCCCGCCCCCCCCCCCGGCCCACCCCCAACGCTGCAGCAACAGCAAGACCACGCTCTACGCTGCGAGCCAGTGGGCTCCTCTGTTCACTCAACCAGCCAGGGTTCTGTGAACTTGTGAACTGAAGGGACAGAGCCAAGGTCCTTGCCCTGAGGGTTTATGGCCCCGTTAGAGGAATGGGCCTGAAATGAACGAAGACTGAAGATTCGTCACTGAGAGGGAAGGGGAAGAAGGGATGCTCCTCCGCCGGGTGCACAGCCTGGCCGCTGCCCTCAGGGCAAGTCCAAATTCCAGGGGCGGCTCCCTGCTCCTCCCACTTCCATTACCCCGGGACAGAACCCTAGGCTCCTTCCTTCTCCGCTGGCTACCTCCTCAGGCTGCCGGGCCAGGTGGAAGGGGCTTCCTCCGGGAGCCTCCCAACCCTGCGTTAGTCTCAGTGGAGGCCACTCTGCTCCCAGGAGCCTCGAGCCCAAAGGTAGCTTTTGTCACTGTGCCAACTGTCTTTCCCCACCAGACAGTGAGCTCGATGGCCGCCCGTGGGCCCTGTTCGTCCCCACACCCCACGCCGCACTCCATGCCAAGAGTGCTCAAAAACCATTTGCCAAGTCGACGAACGAATGGACAAATGAATGGCTGCCTTGTGGAGGTGCCGCTTGGTTAGCAGTCAGGGGCCTGAGCTGGGCCACACCCACCCCTGACGCCCTGCCTTCCTGCCTGCAGGCCACAGAGGCCAGGAGGAACCTCCAGGCTCCCGAGGAAGAAGAGGGGCTCCAGCCTAAGAGGAGGAGCCCGACTAGGACTGCCCCGCCAGGAGCTCTTTTCCCTATAAGGCCTCGGGCGTTCAGGGCGTTCAGGGCGGGGACAGGACATGATGAAGCGGCCGTAAGCAGCACATCAGAGGGGCTCCTCCCTGGGGACAGCCTGCCTGCCACCAACTCCCTTCCTGAGGGGTGGCCTCAGCCAAAGGACATGACCTAACAGGCACACTGGGGGTGAGCAGCTGGGGTGGGGGACAGGATGGGGAGCCAGGCTAGATGCCGGCAGCTCCCTCTGCCTGGTAGGAGGGCCCATCGAGCCCTGGGGCCGGCACAGCTCCCTGGAAAAAGCAGGTATTCCAAAGGGCCGTGGGCTGACCATGTCCAACCAAACCCCAGGGGCAACCTGGCCCAAGGCTGCGTTCTGGGGGAACCACCTGGTCCCCCCACATATTAAAGGGGCTGGGTGTTTGGTGGTCTCCAGACTCGGTTTCTCCGCAGGAGTCCCGTCTTCCTGCTCAGCGATTCTGTCCCGGGCTCTGAGGCAGACCCTCCCAGGTGTCCCTAGCTCATTCTCACAGGTACACCCACAGCCCTACTTCGGGGGAGGGGAACAGGGTGTGTCACCACCTCTGAAACATGGAGATGTCGGTTTGCAGTCACAGGGGCTCAGGGAAGGGGAAGGGTCTTCTGAGCAGCGCGTCCCTTCCTGGGCAGGGGCACCTCCAGCTGCTAGGACACCGGGGATGCAGGGAACACCACTGGGCACAGGGCTGACACACAGCCAGTGCTTTCTGACCAACTGGGCTGCTCTGCGCCACTGCCTTTGATGGAGACGCAGGGGTGGTGGCCGAATTGGCCCCTCTGGGTGTCCCAGCCCTTGGCCATGGAACTCTATTACCACCCACCTCACTACAAGTCTCCACCCTGAAAGTAGGGACCCAGACGACCTGTACTTTCCATGGTCACCCTCCCTGCAGGTCAGGTCCCCAGGAAGGTTGGGTAGGGGGAGGTCCCCTTGGGGGCTGTGGCTCTGCTTCTTTGGCAGAGGCCTGACCACAAAGCCACAGGAGCACCTGCCCTCAACCCCACCCACCTGCCTCTGCGGAGGGGCCTCGGGTGCGGTGCTTCCCAGGCCAGGCAAGGGACTGGTGCACAGGGGCCACCGCATAGAGACAGCCAACCGTCTCCAGGGTGTGGCCCCCCACACTTCCAGCCCCAAACGGTTTATAGTTTCCTCTTTGGAGAGGCAGGTGGTGACAAGTCAGCCCCAACCAAGCCCAACTCCACCCCCCCCACCCACATGCAGAGGGGAGAAGGGGTGAGAGCAGTGTGCAAAGAGTGTGGAGACGGTTTGGCTTCCCTTCTCGGGCAGCAGCCACCACATAGTTCCTGTTCCTGGTGGACCCAGACTGGCGCTTCAGCTCCAAATCTGGTCTGGGAAAAGGGGTAGAAAATGCCACTAGATCCAGGCTATGTCCTGCCTCCCACAACCCAATCCTGAGAGAGAGAGAGAGAGACAGAGAGAGAGAGACAGAGAGAGAGAACAAGAACCACAGGCCTCAGGTCTCCTGTCCCTGCACATCCTGCCTACGAGGAACCCGCACGAGGGCACCCAGGGGACAGACCTTGCCCGACCCCACCATCCCTCTCGCCCGCCAGCCCGCGAGCGGAGCCAGGGCCGGGCCACTCACCCGGTTGGCCGTGATGGCCAGATTCTGGAGGTTCTGCAGGAGGCCGATGTCGGCGGGGAGGAAGGTCAGGTTGTTGTGGCTGAGGTCCAGGTAGCGCAGCTTGCGGCAGTAGAAGAGCTGGGGCGGGATCTTCTCGATCTTGTTGCGGTTCAGGTAGAGGCGCTCGAGGTTGGTGAGGTTGCCGATCTGTATGGGGATGTAGGCGATGTGGTTGTACCAGAGCTTCAGGCAGGTGAGGCGGTGCAGGTGCTGGAAGCTGATGATCTCCTCGATGGTCTTGAGGTTGTTGTCCTTGAGGTCGATCTCCTGCAGGTTGTGGAGGCTGAAGATGGAGTGGGGGATGCGCTCCAGGTCACAGCGGATCAGCTCCAGCTCGGTCAGGTTCACCATCTTCTTGAGGCTGTTGAGGACGATGAGCTTGGTGCCCTCGTTGTTGATGGACAGCTTCTGCAGGTGCACGCCCACGTCCGTCACCACCTGCGGCAGCTTGCTCAGGTTGCTCTTGAGCCGCAGCACCTTGAGGCGCTTGAGCTCGCGCAGCCCGTCGATGACGATGTAGCGGTTGTTCTCGGCGCTCAGGTTGCCCGTCAGGTGCAGCTCCTCCAGCGTCTTCAGGCTGTAGATCCACAGCGGGATCTCCTTGATGTCCGTGAACTTGATGTGCAGCGCCCGCAGGTTCTCGCGCAGAAAGGCCAGGGCGGGCGCCTCGATCTTGGCCGCCGTGTGGTACAGCCACAGCTCCTTGAGGCCCGTGAGCTGGGCGATGCTGGGAGGGATGGTCACGTCCGGGATCAGCTCCAGCTTCAGCACCTCCAGCTCCACCAGGTCGAACACGGTGTCGGGGATGCCGCTGAGCATGAACAGGTGCAGCTCCAGCTTGTCCTGTGCGTTCTTGGTGAGCCGCTGCCGCAGCTTGTCCAGCGTCCACTCGTTGTTGAGGTTCAGCTGGCGCAGCTTGTTCTCACTGACCTCCGACAGGAAGACGGCGAAGCGCTTGGAGTAGAGCGGGTCGTACTGGTCGATGAGGTGCAGCATGAAGGCGAAGTCGTTCTTGACGTCGGGGATGTCGCTGTAGCTGCTCTCCTCGCGGATGGACTCGAACGAGTACTTCTTGAGGGAGCGGCGCAGCATCCACCACAGCGTGTACATGCAGATGAGGCCGTAGAAGATGACCAGGCTGATGTAGAAGGACGCCAGGATCTTGAAGAGCGTGGCCAGCGGGTGGGCGCAGCGGTAGGTGCGGTAGCCCGTCAGGCTCTCGATGTCCACGGTGCAGTCCACGTCGAACTGGATGCAGTGCACGTAGTAGACGGTGTAGCAGATGATGAGGACGAACTTGATGACCTTGATGATGGTCTGCCGCATGTAGAGTCGGTACACGATGTCGCCCTCCTCCACGTGGGTCCGGAACTTCTTCACCTTCTCGAACAGCGCCTTGGCCTGCTCCCCCTCCTTCTTGTCCAGCACGCCCGTCTCCGAGCGGTCCACGATGCCCTGCTCGATGCGGGACTTGGTCCGCTGCAGCATGGGCACGGTGGCCTCCACGTCCTCGCTGACCGTCGACGACTTCTTGTCCATGGAGCCGTTCATCTTGCTGAAGGTCGGCTTGGGGTCGCTCTCCTCGACCACCGTCTCTGACAGGGCCCGCGTGGTCCAGGGCGAGTCGAAGCACTTGAGCAGGATGGACACGAAGTGCTCCAGCTTGGAGCTGGTGCGCGGGAACTTGAACCAGAAGTTGCTGCAGGCCAGGAAGATCAGCGTGTGCAGCAGCACCAGGTAGGGGAAGTACTTGGCGAACCAGTGCAGGCGGTTCTCGTAGCACACGGCGTCCACGTAGTTGTACTGGTGCCGGTCCAGGTCGTACTTGATGCCCGTGGGGCCCGTGTCCGGGGTCGGCGGCACCGTGGAGTTGGGGTAGGCGGGCTCGGGGGCGGGGGCGGCCCATCCCCGGAAGGAGTCGTTGCAGGAGTCCCTGGTGACCCACTTACAGGGCAGGCAGATCATCTTGTCCTGGGTGACCTGCAGCGTGCCCCCGAAGACGGCGATCATCAGCATGACGATGGAGATGTAGTCGGTGAACACGTCCCACCACGGCTTCAGGATCCGGTACGCCGGCTGCGTGTCCGCAAAGTAGCGGAGCTCCGTCACTGGAATCATGGTTCAGCCTGAAAGGGACCCACAGGAGGGCGTTACTGCAGGGTGGCCTGGCTTTCTGGGACCCAGGTCTCGGGAAGGGGACAATGGATCCATTGTCCAAAGCCACCTCGAGTCTGGACAGGAGTCAGAGACCTGCCACTTGCAGGGCAGCCCACGGAGCAGCCTTTTTCCAGACACCACGTGGTCACTGAGAAGCTGCGGGGGGGGGCGGCAGGCGCCCTCCCCATTTCACAGACAGGAAGACTGAGCACTGAGATCAGGGCCCGCGCTGACAGGCAGCTAATTCGGCCTCACAGGAGCCCCCTGCATTCCAGCAAGAGCATCTGGGTACATCCAGCTGGACCCCACCCTCCTACTGACTGGGCTGACTGGAGGGGCTCGTGAAAACCGCCAGTTCCCTCCAGGACCAGCTGCCACGACGCTGCACCAGTGATCTGAAGAGATTTCTGCAAAGTGTGAGGAAAAGCAGATGTAGAAGAGGGGCCTTTATATGAACTCACTTTTGTGAACCCAACAGGGAGGTGTGGACGCCCCTGCGTGTGCAGGTAGTTACGTCCACACAGGATTCGGGGAGCACCAGAGAACACACACAGCAGCGTAACGACGGGCTCCTGAGGGAGGGGACAAGAGAGCAAGACCGTCTCCGCCGAGCAGGGTGACATGATCGTGAATAAGCACTTATGGGGAGTTATTTCTGGCTGTGCCCGTCATGTGTGTATAAAGAAAGTAAAAGTGGCAGCAGCAGCAGGTTCTCTCCCCGAGGAGTCCAGTTCCGTGGGTCTTGGGTGAAGCCGGGAACCTGATTTTTTTACCGCGTGGCGTTGGTGACACTAACGACGGCCCAAGTTTGGGAAATGCTACGTTAGAAGCCACACCGAGGAAATCCAGCCAGTGACAAACAGGAGCTGTGCAGCAAGACAAACGTGTGTGGGAATCTCACCCGGGGCCCTCCGCCAGGACGCATGCTTCCCGTGACGGGCACCGTAGGACGGCCGGGGTGAGGGAGGTACCCGGCGCTCAAGGAGAATGGCTGGGGAAGACACACAGCCCGGGGACAGGGATGAAACCCCCCGGAAAAACACCACCCAGGGCTACCCACAGGTAGCCTTTCAATGAGGAATGACCTTCTGGTCCTTTCTGCGTATACTTTAAAAAATAAAATTGTGATTTCACTTTACACCCTATTTTCTAATCTAGACTTTAAAGGAAGGTTTTCAAACCCGCGTTTTGACAAATGGATCTGTTTCTCTTGGGAGAGGAACAAGGGAGCCCAGGTAATGGGACTGAGCTGCCTTATTTTGATAACTGTTAATACAAATAATGACGGCGGCGATGGATGCTTCATAAAACAGGGCCTCCCTGCGACCTTGCCGTCCTGCCCTTCCAGGGCATGTTGGGATGGGTGGGGAGGACAGGAGGAAAGAACGGGGGCACTGAGACGGATGTGTGCCAGGCACTGAGCCAGCCCTGACCACGGGGCCCTCTTACGGAACCTCTGCGATGCCCGAACGCAGGGCCTACCTTCGGCCCCATTCCACAGGTGAGGAACTAGGCCCGAAAGGCAGAGTCACCGCCCAACATCATTCCTATAAACTGAGGGCAGAGCCGAGACTAAGCCCCAGCACATCCGTCCACCTCCCTGCTTGGGTCCTTACCACTGCTCGGCCTTCTCTCCACCTGCCCAGAGGCCCCACAAAGCAGCGGTGCCAAGACTGAGCGCAGGAGGGCAGCCACCCCACTCGCCGGGGCTCCCAGAGACCAGGTCACTACAGGGCCAGTAGACACCAGCACTGCCCTGGGTGGGTGGCTCCATCCAGGGGTCAGCCCCCCCCGATGAGGCCAAGAGGCACAGGCCCGGGGGAGTGCTCGCCACAGGAAGGCCCAGGCCCTCTAATGACCAGCTGGCTCATCGAGCCACCCACTCCTGGGGAAGTGGCACTCCAGGGAGGGCTTGCTGAATCAAGCAGCGGCCCCACCCGAGACACCCAGACACTCGTCCCTCCCTTCCTGCTCCCCAAGTCCACATCCAGGGGGACACCCAATGACTGGGGACAGGAGAGAGGAGGAACCAAGAGGAGAAGGCCTGAGGGCCACGGCAGCCTGCCCTGGAGAATCCAAAGTGACGGACCACGGCAGGATGTCCGGGGTGGGGGTGGAGGCAGCTATGACCAGGCAGGATGTGGTCGCAACCTTTTCAAGGGGCAAGGGCGTGTTGGGAGCCTCGCAGTGAGGAGGTGCCTCTGGGCTGCGATCTGAGCTCTGCAAGCTGCCCTCCTGCCCTGGCTTGCAGGTGGGAACGTTCACAGCGCCCTTTCCAGGTGAGGGAGCTCGCGGCTGAGGCAGGGAACAGTCCAGTACGTGCTGTCCCTGTAGGTCTGGCCCTTACCCCCGGCCCCACCCTCCAACCTGGTCTTGAAGCACTTCCTGAGCTCAGCTTAGCTGTTGGCTGAGTGACCCACGTGTGTCCCCTGCTGCAGGGGCCCCTGGGCCCAGTGTGATGTGTGGGGAGGGGCGGGAGGGACAAGGCAGGCCCGACACCAGCCCAGATGCTGGGCCGTGCGGGAGGGTGCTGGGCCGGTGCTGGGCCGCAGCGGAGATGGGTGCCCGCGTCGTGCTGGGCCTGGGTGAGCTTCAGTCAGGGGGGCCACAGGCAGCTCCTCACTGGCCTGCAGCCCCGGATCAGCACCAACACCCAGGCAGGGCACCCCACGGGGCTGCTGGGAGAGGCCCCCAATCTCATCTTTTTCTTTTAATCCTCACTCAAGGATATTTGTTCCAGAGAGGGAGGGAGAGGGAGAGGGAGGGAGGGAGGGAAGGAGGGAGGGAGAGGGAGACAGAAACATCGATGTGAGAGACTCATCAATTGGTTGCCTCCCCCACTCACCCTGACCAGGGCCGGGGATCGAGCCTGCAAGTGAGGTATGTGCCCTTGGCTGGAATCGAACCCGGTACCCTTCAGTCCTCAGGCCGATGTCTCACCACTGAGCCAAACTGGCCAGGGCCACAATCCCATCTTTACAGGGCTTAGTGCAGGGCGGGGTGGCACTCAGCGCTGGCTGGAGCCAGTCTCCTCAACCTTCCCGCCACCTGGGAGAGGATCGGAGGCTCCTTGGGGACAGGAGCCTTCAGCACGCAGTAGGTGCTCAATACATTCAGAGGGTCTCAGAGCAGCCCTGAGAGCGGGGTAGGGCGAGAGTGGGTGTGACAGGGAGAGGGCAGCCTCAGTTTCGGCTCCACCAGGGCTGCAGGGCTGCAGGGCAGAGGGAGGAAGCAGCCCAACCAGAGGGCCCTGGGGAAGGCGATGGATCCCCCCCAGAAGCTCCAGTGCAGCCACCACCCCAGGAGCCGATGACTCAAGGTGACTAAACACCTGAACACCGCAGGCACAGCTGCTCCCCATTCCCAGGCCGACAGCGGGGGGAGGGCCAAGCCTGGAGCTTCACAAGCTGGGGATGTATTCGTTGCTTTGGGGCCCTTTTTCCCCCTCAAACTTTTTTATTGTAGTAAAGTACATAAAACATAAAATTTACCATTTTAACCATTTTTAGGTGTATAGTTCAGTGGCATTAAGCGCATTCACATAAACTGTCCCCACAACACACTAACTCCCATCCTCTCCCAGCCCCAGCGCCTGGCACCCACCATTCCACTCTCCGTTTCTATCCATCTGACAGCTCCAGGGACCTCGTATCAGTGGAGTAGCACAATATTTGTCCTTCTGTGCCTGGCTTACTTCACGCAACATAATATCCCCAGGTCCATCTACACTGTAGCAGGTACCAGACTTTCCTTCCTTTTTAGACTAATATTCCTCAGGCCCATTTTACAGACAGGGAAACTGAGGCTCAGGGAGAGAAGCGACTTGCCAGCTTCACGTGCCTGTAAGTGACAAAGGGCACCTTCACACTCAGGGGGCCATTCGGATGGAGCAGACTCCACCTGACAGCTGCCCCTGGGGCACAATGGGTGTCAGGAGAGCATGGAAGGGAAGGGGGCAGATTTGGGGGAGTAGGGACCCTTTCTTCTAGTTATGGAAAGGCCTTTTCAGAAAGGTTCCTGCAGACAGTGCCTTCACCCCCTCCCAGTGCTTAGCCCTCCAGAGCCAGCACTGCCTCCGGGCAGGTGTGGAAAGGGCTTCTCTGCCAGGCCTATTTCCCTGTCTGGAAGGGAGCAGAGAATCCGTCACAGACGTGCCCATATTTTGTAAAAGGTGGTCAAGGTACCAAGGGGCGTGTGATCACAGAATAAATACAGAATTCCTAGAAATACAAGAAGACCATCAGGCCCTGCCCGGTGGCTCAGCTGGGGGGTGTTGTTCCACACACCGAAAGGTGTCGAGTTCAATCCCCAGCCAGGGCACATGCCCGGCTGTGCGTTCAATCCCCGGTCAGGAGGCAATGGATCGACGTTTCTCTCTTCTATCTATGTTTCTCTCTCACTTCCTCTTTCTAAAATCAATTTTAAAAAATCCTCGAGTGAAGATTAAATAAAGAAAAAAGAAAAAGACAATCAATTGGAGACAAAATGGCCAAATATGTGAAGAGACAATACAAAGGGGAAAAAAATGCAAGTGGAAATTAATGTATGAAGTAACTCTTAATCTCATTACTAATCAGGAAATGCAACCGAGTGGGCTCACTCCCCTGCGGCTGGCAACAATGTTGCATTCCTAGGCCTGGCAACAATGTTGCATTCCTAGGCCCTGAGTTATGGCTGAGTTAGGGCAAAGTTAAGGCGCAGGGCTGCAACCCCCAGGCCCCCCCCCCCCCCCCCCCCCGAGGGCATGAGAGTCGCTTCACACGCACATGTGAAGCCCCGGACCCGGCGCCTACCCTGCCCACCCTGTTCCTAATGGCAAAACTCCAGCGGCAAGCTAGACACCACCAAGGGGAGGAAGGACAAACTGCTCTAATCCTACAACTGAACAGGAAAGCAAAGGAAGTGAACGAACTCTAGCCACGTGGACAGACAGACCTAAAAAACAAGCTACAGACCGATACACACATCACATACGGTTTTCCATAATACATGCATCCACGCATATGAAGGTATAAAACATGCACGGCGGGCCCCAAAATCAAGGCGATCATTTCACTCAGCGGGAGGAAACAGGCCTGGGAGAGACTTCAGCTGTGCCTGAGATGATTCGAGAGAATCTGAAGCAATTATGGCAGAAACTAAGTCCTGGATATAAAACGATTTTCTTTAGTTTTATACTTTTCTGTGCACTTAAACTAGTTCATACAAAATTTACCGGAACAATCATCCTGCCTGGCCCCCCTCTGGTCCTCACACCTGCACCTGTGGTCTCTGAGGAACTGCCCCCTGCCCTGCCCCCAGGGAGAGGTGGAAGTGGGTGTGGTGCAGCCAGGCCCCTCCCACGTGCCCCCCCCACAGGTGGGGAGAAGGGGGCTCAGGTTCCTGCAGCAGGGCCGGAGCACCCCTGCTCCCGGAGTCAGATAAGCACCCCAGAGGCCCCCATCCCCTGCTTGGTGGCGGGCAGATCCCAGAGAGTGCAAGGAACAGGGCTTTGGAGTTGGGGAGACACAAGTTCAAACCCGGCTCTACCAGGAAACAATTCCATGACCACAGGCAAATTATTTAAAAACAGAGTTGCTGAGCCTCTGTTTTTGCAACTTCAAAATAATAATAATGCTGCCTACCTCAGAGATCTGTATACAGCGACCCAAAAGATGTCCAAGTGGTATTAAGCAATTTTTTAAAAAGTGCTGACAAGTATAAAAATTGATGAGCAGTGAAAGAGGCCAGTCACAGAAGGACAAAGACTGCACAACTCCACCGATATGAGTCCCTAGAGCTGTCAGGTCCATAGAGACAGAAGGGATGGTGGTGCCGGGGGCGGAAGGCAGACGAGTTCCAGCGACGGGCGGTGGCGAGGGCCACAGGATGGGAATGTAACTTAATGGTACCGGACTGTGCACCTAAAAATGGTTAAGACAGTAAATTTTATGTTATGTGTGTTTCACCACACACATAGAAAACCTAGGGAAAACAGTAGGATCCCATTCTTGTTTTTAAAGAACGGTATCAATAACAAAGGTACTACCGTCTGGAAAGATCGGGAGGGGGCAGCTGAGATCTCGCTTCCCGGCACTGTCGTCTGTTTTGTTTCAAATAAACTCTTACAAAAATTCCAAAAAGGAAACGGAAACTCTAGAAAGCTGTACAGAGAACTAACTGTACGTGGTTCAATCGGCGGCCGGGCGAGAACGTGGAGGGCTGCTACATCACGCATTCCTCTATTACTTAAACTCGGGACTTTTATAAGTAGGAGAAAATACTTGGGAAAAAGCCCACAGGCCTTCCTCACTCGCTGTGTAGTTGCTGAGGCTCGCCAAAGAGTTTACGAAAATTACCTGCCACCGACTAGGTTAGAAAAAGGATCGGCCCTACCCAGGTAGCCAGCACCCAACAGGGCGCAGTCCTCACCCCAGGGAAGTGGTGTCCCAGGGTGGGTGAGCTCAGGGCCATGGCTTTTCCTCTCTGAGCCTCGGTTTCCTCAACTGTAAAAGGGGACTATTACAGTTCCTGCCTCAGAGACCTATTGTGAGAACTACAAACAAGAGGATGCATATTGTGTCAGCCCAAAGTCTGGCACAGAGGCCGGCACGCTAGGGTGACGACACCCAGTGACCACACCCAGCTGCCACGCCAGGAAACCTCCCCAGAACTCAGTGGGGAGACACTCAGGTGAGGGCTAAGCTGAAAGCACAAATACCCACAGGCCAGGCCAGGCCCTTAGAGGCTCCTGGGACCACCCCCTGGGGGTCAAGCCTGGTCCCAGCTGTTGATTTCCTCCTGGAACTTCTTACAGAAGGAAAACCAGTCAGAGGAATGGTGTGCTGCCCTTCAGTCCCAGCTGCCCCTCAGTCCCTGAGCAAGACCACCCAGCAAGCTCCAGCCCTCCCCCCCCACGGCCCAGAAGATTTGGCTTTCACACCTAAGAGGTGGCAGCAAGCCGGGTAAACAGGGCACAGAGAGCCTTTTGTTCAAGCCCAAGCAGAGAGGCTGGGAAAACTTCCCAGGAAGGAGGGAAAGGGGGAGGCTGTCCCTCTGACACTCTCCCAGGGAAGGGGGCAGGGCCATTTCCAAGAGGCCCCAGGGAGACACTGGGTCACTGGCCTTATCCCAGGAGGGCTCTGAGCCTGTGAATCTGCTCTTTGGTCAGGGCCCCCAGGCCTCCTCTGGTCCCAGAGCCAGGAGGGAGGAGGTGACCCTGTCATGTGGTGCACACAGCCCCCACCCACCCAGGCACAGGGCACTGCCCTCCAGGCCCCCACACCCAGCTGGAGTGAGTCAGCGGCTGTGGGCTGGGGGTGCTGCCTGGCTTGGCACTCTCCAGGCAGAGAAAGGCACACCCTCATTTCCCCAGGAAAGGAAAAGGGGAGACAGTCTGGGCCAGAAGGGGGAAGGGAACAAGTTTCCGTTCCAAACTGCTCTGGCATCTGGGCTGGGCCTCCCAAACAGGCCGGTCCTCCTGCAGATTTGCAGGGCAAGGCCTGCCTTAGGGGTAAAAGGTGACAGGTAAGGGACACCCACCTCGGATTCTCCCACTGTGAGCAGGAGGCCACCTGGAGGTGAGGGCTTTCTCTACCCTCCCACCCCCTGGGCTGGCATTAGAGCAGCTGGTTACGGACAATTGTACCCAGCACTTCCTGTGCCTCAGCTCCCAACCTCCACGCAAACCAATAGGGTGGCTCCAGTGTTTGGCCTCAGGAAAGTGACTTTGCCCACCAGGACTCTGGTTTCCTCATCTGTAAACTGGGTGGATGTGTCCACTCCCTGCAGGGTGGTGACGACTACAGGAGGCACGGAAACTTCCAGCCCAGTGCCTGCCATGGCAAGACTCTGTAATGTCAGCTGCTGTTATTACTATGGTGAGTTTCATCAGTCCCTTTATGGGTCTGAAGTATGAGGCGCAGAGAGGGTAAGTGATCGGCCCAAGGACGCAAAGCTAGATGATGGGACAGATCACCCCAGATCTGACTTTCCATTGTGCCAATCCTCCTCAAAGGCAAGCTGGTATCCCCAGGCCCTTGGAGATCTTCCCTGGACAAGAACCCCTTTCCTGAGGGGGCATGGAAACAAGGTCTCTGCAGGGACCCAGCAGGCCATGCTCACGCGCTTCCTCTCTCAGGTACAGCTTTAAGGAAACCCTGGAAGGGAGCCCGGCTCTGGGTCTGGGCCCAGAAGCTAGGTGTTGGGTGTGGGCCCGTGGGGGCAGAGAGGCCTTAGAGGCAGGTCTTGATCTGCTATGAATACCAGCACCCAGCTGGGTGGCTCAGTTGGTTGGAGTGTTGTCATATACACCAAAAAGGTTGTGGGTTTAAAAAATGCCCTCAGGTGAGGATAGAAAACACACAACAAAAACCAGCAGCGCCTTCTGGACAGGTTACAAAATGTAGGCGGGGCACCCAAGGGGGGCTGCCAATGCACCCTCTGCTGAGATCCCAGGGGACTGGAACTGAGGGGGCCTGTCGGGCGAGATGCCCATTGCCGGGCTCCCTGAGCTGCAGGGGGCGGCACCAGCTGGGAGATGCCGCCCGCCCAGGGCACCTGTCCACAACCCGGCTGTCTGAGGGTGTCAGCCTGGCAGCGGAGCCTGAGAGTGTGCAGGTGGCCCGTGAGGGCTGTGGAATTTTACAACCACTTTTACCTGGTGGAGCTACCCCAGGCATGGGGCTACACTAGCTGTCTGTTTAATTTCGAGGCTTTAAGCCCTTAAGAGATGTTTAAATGTAGAACTCGCTCTGAGATGCAGTAGAGACACAGGGAGAGACAGCAGGGATGTCTGTGGTTGGGAGTGAAGGCTATTCTAAAGACACCAGCCCCACACATCCTTGAGGTGAGAAGGTTATATGTCTCCCGCCCCCAAACACACACACTGGGAGGTCACTAGGCCCCCGGTCCTGAGGGGCTCAGCGCCTCCCACACCAAGGGCATCAGTTCCAGCACCAGAGTGGGACCAGGGCTGAGAGAGTGGCCCTGGTCAGTGTTTCCCGGCATGGCCTGCAGACCACCGGCCTCCTGACCGCCTGGGAAGCTCCTTCCCAGTGCAGATTCCTGGGCCCAGTCCCCAGGCCCTGACTGCTGTCTGTGATGGTGACTCAGGGAAGCGGCATTTTCAACAAGCTCCCAGGACACTCTGAAGTCACCGCCCCCCCCCCAACCCAGCCTGAGAACCTAGAGAAAAAGAAGAGTGGTGAGTAAAAGCACAGGCTGCTGGCAAACAGCACCAGGTTCGAGTCCTGGCTTTGCCACTAAGGCAACTTTGGGGAAGAGCCCTTGTCTCTCCATGTCTTGGTCTCCTTGCCTGTAAAACGGTGACACTACCTCACACGGTGGCTGTGGCAGATAAGATACAAATGTATGTAATGACCTAGCAGGGTGCCTAGTGGCCACTGAGGATGAACACAGGACCAGGGGCCCTGCTGCTGGAAGGAGGGAGGGGGGAGAGAAGCCAACTCTAGGCCAGCGGCCCGAGACCTGCCAGGTGAGGAAGACTTCCCGGGCACAGATCCCCTCCTGGGCACTTCCCAGGAGGATATCCTCCCAACCCATTCTCCTGGTTCCACGAAACCAGGCTGCCAGGCCCAAAGTAACCCCTGCTGACACCCGGCCTGAGGTTTTTGTGCCCCAACAGAGCATCTTCAGACCCAGGCCACAGGGCGGCCCCTCCACCTTTGTGCCTACTCACCCTCAAGGCTCACACCTGACAGAAGCACTGCATGGGGATAGAGACCGAGGTTTCTGCTAGGAGCTGCCAGGGTAAACTGAGTCAGGGCCAGACTCAGGCAAGCACAACAATTCATGTGTGTCCCCTCAACCTCCCAACCGGCCCCCGTCTCAGGCAGACAAGAAGGCCAAACCTCTGGCTGGCCCATGGCAATCCCTCCCCACTGAGCGGCCCCTGGCACGGAGGAGGGATTCTGATTTCAGATAAGTAGGACCTGCTGCTTCCTGCTCATGGTGGCCAGAGACTCCAGCTGAGGACTCCCTCTCTGCAGGACAGGGTTCCTCAAAACCAACAGGAAACTCCCACAGGACAGGGCCCAGATTTGCTCACCCCGTCTCAATAAACAGGAGAGTCAACAAAATCATGCACCAGGCATTCCCCACCCACCTCTGCTGCTGCTGCGAAGGCCCCGACACACTGCTCAAAACCCCCACGTGGGGAGGGAAAGGAGCACTTGGGGTGGGGGAGCCGGAGCGTCCGGATGTTCCGACAGGACACATGCTCAGATCTCCCCTTGCCTGGGAGAGGGGCCCAGGAGCAACCATGTGGAACAAGAGCAAGCTGTAAACAGCAGCTGTAATAAGACATGATTTTGGATAAATAAGCAAATAGTAGTAATGCACGTGGGAGAATATCCCCTCCCCGTGCTCCTCTGGGGAGAGGGGTCACGGGAGACTTCCACTTTCTGTACAACATCAAAACCAAGACGTTATAAAAACGTAGTGAACGTGCAGCTATGTTGGTAACAACAAAGTAACAATGATAACAACAAAAATATTATTTCTTTTAAAATCCAGGCTAAGGAGGGCCAGTCCTTCCTTAACAATGAGCCGAGGTGGGAAGAGAATGCAGGGAGGCCTCGGGCACGGAGCAAAGGACCCTGGCCCAGGACCCCAGGATCAGGTTCCAGTCCCATGTCCCTACCTTCCTTCCGGATGAGTTTGGGTAAATTGCTTCCTCCCTCCCAGCCTCAGTTTCCTCATCTGTAAATAGGATGAAGGGCCTCTGCTCCTGGGCTTCCCCAAGTGACCAAAAAAGATCATTGGTTAAGGGTGTGTTTTCCAGATTATAATGCAGTCTGTACACACCCCGCTATGATCAGGGGACATGTTCTGGGACACGCTCAGCTAAGTGCCTGTCCCAGTATCAACGCACTTAATATTCAAAATACCCTAAAGGGAGGTAAGGCACTGATATTACCCCCTTTCTACTGACGAGGAAACGGAGGCTCACAGAGCAATAGTGACTGGTCCACAGTCACTTGAGGGAACATGAGACAGCTGAACTCACACCCAGGTCTGACTACAAGGTGCTGGTCCTAACCAGTGCTTTCTCCTGCCTTTGGGAACTGTTTTCCAAAGCACAGGTCACGGAACCCCAGTCCCCAAAGAGGTCCATCCCCATGGTCAAGTGAGTGTGGGGAAACACGACTTGCTAGCTCCCTCTCCGAGACTCATCATGCTCTATTCAGTGCATTCAAGGCTCTGAGAAGTCCTGTAGCAAGGTCAGGAAGTTGTTGTTCCCAACTGTGACCAACACCAAGAAACTGGTGTTCCCAGGAACACACCTTGGGAAATGTGGTCCTGAGACCGTATCTGCAAGCCAGACTGACAAGCTCTGGGCTGAGGGGGGAAAAACAGAGGTTGGCAGTGAAATTCAACATTGGTATTTGAAGGGTCCAGCAACCATGAACCACTCAGCTGGCCACTGAGTCGGGAGGAGCAGGGAGAATTCTGCCTCTGCCACCTCTGCCCCAGATGCCCGGACCTACAGTGAGAGGAGCAAAGGACTGCAGAGACGGAGGAGATACTACCCTTTGCTCCCCAGGCTGGGGAAGGCACCCGAGCCGAGGCTGTGGCTGGCCCAGAGGGAGAGGGGCCCGTCCTTACCTGGGGGCCGGCTCTGCTATCTGCGTGCTGGCCGTCGGTGCTGAGGCTGGCCCACTTCTGTCTGGGCAGGGTCCTGGCATTTCTTTCGCTCCATGGAAGCTGCCTCCCTACGAGGAAGCAAGAGCTACTGTCAGCAGGGATGTGTGTGACTATTAGGGTTACCTGCTGTGCTGCCAACATTTTCCAAGGCCTGCTTGGTGCCAGGCTCTCAGCTGGGCTCTGGGGTGACAAAAGGGAATCAGACAGTCTACTGGGGAGATGCCAAGTAAACAGTTACAAGTGGTTCTTGAGAGCCCAGGGCTCAGCTGCGGGGCACCCAGACACTATGGGGACATAGAGGAAACACTAGACCCACACTGATGGGGTCCAGGAAGGCTCCCTGGAAAAGGTGCTGAGTTGACTGCTGAGGAAGAGGAGGAGCTGGAGAAAGGGCTTCCAGGCAGAAGGAACAGCACGTGTTTGCCTGGAGGGGAGAGAATGTGGCATCTAGAGAATGCTAAGTGGGTCAACCTGGCTAGATCCAGGGCTGGGGGTGGGATGTGGAGAGAGGCGAGCTGTTGCGAGGTGAGCCAAATCCAGGAAAAGACAAGTCCTCAGCCCAGACACGTGATTTTGACTCAAACACAAAACCCAACCATTACCTGTTAGTCAAGGAAGCATTTAGTGAGCATCTACTACACGCCAGCACCCTGCTCAGAAACATTCATAAAAGTGAACAAGTCAGCAGGGTGGGGACAGAAGTGTCCTCGGACTACAACAGGAGCAGGAGAAGCATCTACATCAGCGGGAGCTGCGCGGGGCCCAGCCATCAGGGAGGCCAAAGAACAAGCAGGACTTAGCAGGAAGGAGGGGGCGGAGTGGGGTGGGGGGAGGAGTGCAGGCAGGCAAAGGAACTTGGACCGTTCGAGGAGGGACTGGGAGCCTGTTAAGCGTTTATGCCAAGGAGCAGTTACCACACCTACACGGTGCGAGGCACTGTGCTGGGAGGAGAAGCAGAGGATGGCCTCCAGGCTCACGGGGAGACAACCACCCGCAATCCCACACAGGGTGATGGCAACTGGGCAGAAAAGCACTCAATAGAGAAGCACTAGGCAGAAGCCACAGGGGCCACCTAAGCTGGCCTCTACTCCCACCTCAGCAAGGATGGGGATACCCACCAGGCAGTCTAGTCACCTGCCTGTGAAGGGTCCAGGACCAGAACTCCGGCCTCTGGATTTCCTGTAACTGATTCTTCTCTGCCTTCCTCTTCTAGGAAACACAGTGACCCACCCCTACATATCCACCCAGAGCCAATGCCTTTCCTCTGGGCTGCCTCTGTGACATTTCTATTAATAAGCTGCAGAAATGTTTTCCTGTCCTGTCTGCCTCTCTTCTGAGACTGCAGCTCAGAGGAGACCAGAACTCTGCTCTCCCAGCACCGCTCCTGGGCCAGGCCAGGCTCTTACTAAAGGACAGCTGAGTGAATGAATGAAGGAGTCAGTGATGGAGAGAAAGTGTGCTGGGCTCTAGGGTGCCACATCCATCCCACCTGACTCCTCACGAGGTCTTAGACCATTTGCCTGTGCCTTGGTGTCCCCACCCAGTGTCACCTCCACTATCAGGAGGAGGAATCAGGAATTGGGCTGATTCTTTTCCTTCCAGCTCCTACCGGCGAGGTGCAGGCCAGGCCAGGCAGCAACCCAATGCCCAGCCACGGCCCCAAGTTCTGACCTACTGGGGTAAACCTCAGGAGTCCCACTGTCCAGCAAGGCCACTCCAAGGCTGCAGAGGAAACCGCTTCCTCGTGGGTGTGTCCAAGGGATGGAACACAAAAGCATCTGGTTGAGTTCCAGGGCAGAGTCACAGACATTTCTTGAGCCTCTGCTCTGTCCCACAGCCCCTAGAAGGCAGAGGGGCACCAGGCCCAACGCCAAACTATCTCTAATACTGGAGAGACAAGGGAAGTGGAGGGTCATGTCATTTACGCCCCAGCATCTCTCCAGAAGCCAGTCCTCCAGCACACGTCGCCTGCCCCTGCCTCCCCTGGTGAGCCTGGGGAAGACTTGACCTTCACAAAGGCAACGCCAGTGTGAATGAGCCACGGGCACTGCCCAGTCTCTCTGAGCAAACTCCCACTCCTCCAACCTCCTACACAGGAAGCGGTGCCAACAGCAGACCTCCCCGTTCTGCCTCCAGTCTGTCTGTCTGCCAGTCTGTCTGCTCCGAGGGCAGTATACAGTTTGGCAGGATAGTTACAGGGAGAGGCCCTTGGGAGGCCTTCAGGTCCTCCAAACCCTTCCTCCACAATGCAGGCCCAAATCCCCTTTTCCTCTTCCTCACACCTCATCCTCAAAAAGGCTTCCTGGGGCAGGGCGGGGAAGAGGTAGGTCAGCGCAATGTGGTCACCAAGGGAAAGCCCCACCCTCTCGGCCAAGTCCCTACCAGGAGGAGGCCGCCAGACACCCCCGACCATCTCTCCCCCTTTCCAAAAAAGGCAGCAGTTGCATCAGCTGGGACCAGCCCAGTCCTGGTTCATTCCAGCCCGGACCATGGGGAAGGAAAGCAGTCAAGCAAAGGAGCAGAATCATCCTGAGCCACAAGCACCCGGGGCCGCGCGCCTGCCGCCCGGGCCGACTCCCCAGCTCGCCCACAGCGGCCCGGCCCGGCCCGGGCCCATCTGCCCTTCAGGCCCGTCTGTCTGCACGCGCAGGACGTGGGCAGGCTCCCGGGAACCCCCGCCCAGCAGGCCCCGAGCGCCTGGCCAGCGACCCTGCCCCCCGGTCGGGACACGGTTCCCGCCGGATGGAGAGAAGGGAGGGGCCCACGGGGGAAAAGGAGGGGTCGGGAGCCCGGGAGCAGGGAGCAGGGGGGGAACCTCTGAACACGAACGGGAGCTGGCAAGGCGGGAGCGCAGCCGCGGAACCTCTAGGAAGGGGGCAGCGTGCGTGTGGAGGGGCGAGGATCTGGGGGGACCCGGGGGACGGCCAGGGGACGCGGGGAAGCCGAGGCGGAAACTCCGAGTCTGCGGCGCGCAGGGCGGCGCGGGGTGCCCGGGAGGGGGGCTCGCGCGCCGCGGCGCCGGAGAGAGGGCACGGCCCCTGAGCCCGAACGATGGGGGAGCCGGGCGCGGGCGGAGCTGACCCGCCGCGGGGGCCCCGGGCAGCCCGCCCGGCGCGCGGAGCCCGAGCTGCGGGCGCCCGGAGCCGGGCATCTGGCCGGGGGCGTGGAGCGGGGGGTTCTGAGAGGTGACAGCTCGCGCCCCCTTGCCCGCCCCCCCCACTCACCTGGGCCCGCCGCGCCCGGCCGCCCAGCAGGCAGCCCCGGGGCCCCCGCCGCTCAGTCCCGCCGCTGGCCGCCGGGCCCCTCCGGCGCCTCCTTTTGTTTGTCCCTCACTGCACCACTCAGCCTCCTCCGCCCCGGAAGTGACGTCACCCCGGAGCGTGAACGCGGCGGCCAGGGCGTCGCCATCTTTTTTGAGGGGAGCGGCCCCCGCGCCCTCAGCCCCTCCTCCTCCTCCTCCTCCTTCTGCTCCTCCTCCCGCCTCCATGTTGTTTGGGGGCGGAAGTAGCGGCGCCCTTTTGGGGGCGGAAGTAGCGGCGCCCTGGCCCGGCGCCTTTAAAAGGACAGGCGCGGCTGTCACCTCCGCGGCGTCCTTGGCGACTCTCCGCAGGCGGCCGGCGGAGGTGAGTAGCTGGTGGTTGCTGGGCGGTGCTGCCCCGGCGCCAGTCCCGAGCTGCAAGGTCGGCGCCGCTGCGACGGCGCAGCGGCCGCGGGAAGGTGCCCGGAGCCCGGAGCCCGGAGCGCCGCCCGCGGGAATGAATTGCGCGCGCTTCTCGCGGGCCCGCTTTCTGACACCCGCACCGCCGTCCCGCACCCCCCGTCCCGCGGTCGTGCCGGCGGGAAGGTGGGGCCCGAGGGGACGCGGTAAACTGCGGGCAGAGCCGGGCCAGGCCCCAGCGCCGCAGCCCCGCGGACGGCGCGTCCCCGCGGTTCCCAGGCGGTTCCCAGGCTGGTCGCACCTACGTGACACCGACCCCGCAGGGCGACTCCGGGGAAACCTTAGGCGGGAAAGAGAAGGGGCAGGAAAAAAAACACAAAACCTGCAGCAGCTGAGCAGCGTGCGCGGCCGGGCCCGCAAGAGGCCCAATGCTCGGGGGGACCCGGGACCCACGACCCCCGGAGTTTGTGTTTGAACTTGGGAGCCTTTATTAGCCGGCCAGCGGCTGCGGTTGCGGGGTCTCGCCCATGTAAGAGCCGAACTGCAGCCCCAACCCGCAGTTTCTTCTCCCTTTATGCTCAGGAACCACAAAGGCATTGCAGTAAAGGGGTTTCCAATAATTTGTCAGGCTGTCAGCTTTTGGTACAGGAAACAAGGGGGGACCTTTAGCAACACAAAAGGAACGATTTAAACACAACATCTTACAATGAGTGATGGGGCTATGCTTGGCCGGAGTGTGACTGGTTTGTTCTTTCTATGGGAACTGGGGGGGGGGGTGATTATTGGGCTGGCTTGTGGGGCCTTGTCCTATACAGTAGGGATCTTGCTCTGCCTGTACTGTTAGTTCCTTAGGTGTGTTCTTCTGGCCATGGCGGCCAGGACAACAGGTGGCTCACTGCGGGGGAGCCTGGGAACCCGCCACTCCGTGCATATCCCCCAAACAAGGCGGTGTAGGTGGTAACAGTTCTCTGGGTGCCGCGCTGGGGCCCAGTTTCAGCTCCCCTGGGGGGGGTCTTCCTTTTCCAGGGGGTCAGACCCAGAGCCCCAATAGGAGAGGTGGGCGTCTCAGAGGGACCTCGCAGAAGCTGCGGCTTGAGCCCTGGAGGGTTTTCCACGAATGCCCACAGGCCTGGCTTACCCACCCCCTACTGAGAAGGGTTTGTTTGTTTGTGTCTTTATCAAGCACCCGACGCCCATCGCCCACCCAGCCCGGAGCAGGTGTCCCGGTAGCTGTTTCTTGGTCGGTTACTAACTGAACCCGTGGGACAAACAGGATGGAGAGAGGCCAGCCTCGGAGGCCGGGCTCGAGGCTGGAGTCCATGGACTTGCCCGCTCCGGGCCTGGCACTGTGGACATGGCAGGGCCCTTCCTGAGCCCCCATGTCCCCAGCTATGAAAACGACAGCCGGGGCCACAGTGGGCGACACAGTGCTGCCACCTGCCCTGCTTTGTGCTTTATATGCAGATGAGCCCTGTTTTACAGATGAGTTAAGTGCAGAGAAGTTAAGGAAGTTGTCCCAAAAGGGTCCCCACAAGGCCTTACTGGTCTGGTGAGGGTGACAGGCCCTGCAGTTAGCACGGGGATGTCAGCACCTGCGTGCCCGCGGGTCAGGCCCCGCTCAACCCGGGTGGGGCCAGAGCAGGTCTGGTTGAGTCTGAAGGATGCATAGATGTCTGGCAGGAGAGATGATGAGGCCAGAGCAGCAACTTTCTTTCTTTCCTTCACTTTCTGATCCTCATGTGGGGAGTGAGGATATTTTTCCCATTGATTTTTAGAGCATGGAGCCGGGGGAGAGACATGGACGTGAGAGATACACGGGGCCGGCGCTCTCATCACTCGAGAATGTGCTTTTCAACTGCTGTGGTGCAAGAATGTTTACAACATGCAACACCTCACTGTTCAGTCAGGGGCACTGGCCTCTTTTCCCTTAGATTGTCAGGTTAAAAAAAAAAAAGACAGCGGCCAGCACAATAGCCATCCAGTGTGAATGAGTTGAAATTATACTTTTTTTTTTTTTTTGGTCAGATGGGCAAAAAATATATTTTTCGGTGTGCCGCAGAATTTTAGCAATTAGTTTACGTGTGCCGTGAGATGAAGCAGGTTGAGAACCGCTGGGCTGGAGGCCCAGGCAGAGACTCCCTCATAGCTGCAGGTGACTGACAAGGCAGGAGGGGACCAATGCAGGTTAGAAACGTTCCGCCCGGCTTCTGTGGGAGCCGCTCTTTCCTCCCAGAGTATTACTTCCCAGGGCAATCTGTGGCTTCCCACCCTCCACTCCACGCTTACCTTCTGTAACTCCAAGGAGTAGGACTCTGATTTTATAATCCAGGTGGGGGTGACAAACAACAGGAGAGTCAAGAGCAATGAGGGAGTCCTTCCTACTGATGCCCCCCCACCACCATTTGGGCCCACAATAACAGCCAACTTGCTGCCACTCTGCCCGTGTAAATAGACATGTGCGCACAGGAGGCTCCTGGCTGTCTTCCTGGCTGCCTTGGCTCACCTGGCTTCTCAGGCTGCCAGTGTGCCTGGACATCTGGCTGGGCATGGCTCCTCCCTTCTGCAGCCAGCAGGCCAAAGTCACTCCAGCTATAGCCAGAGGGGAGTCATTCTGCCCTAACAAGACCCCGAGCACTGCCAACTCCCTGAAAAATCTCCCAAACACACATCTTACTCTCTCACCCTGGGACAGTGGTTCAAGCTCTGAATTTACCCTTAGGGTCTGTCTGTGCTTTTCGAGGACTCTGATTTCACTTAAGTCATTTCCCTGCTTCGAGCCTCAGTTTCTCCATCTGTAAAACTGATGTGACTCTCTCTGACGTTTCAGGCACTGAATATATATACATATATTTTGCCCCTCGTGAAAAACTGCCCTAATGAGTGAGATTTCAGTTTTGCATCTGGGTTCTGTGCCAGGAGGAATAAGGAGTGGAGTACCTACCTACTGTGTCTCAGGTCCCCACCCGCCAACCCTTCTGCTGGCCCCAGAACCTGCAGTCTAGACTCCAGAAGTCATTTCTCCTTGGCCAGTCCCCAACCCAGGGGGCCTGTGTATGAGTCAGTGTGCTTGTCAGAGCTCCCCAGACTGGCTGCCATCTCCCTCGGTACAGAACCATCGACTCAACAAGTTTTCACCAAACACTTGTCTTATGGGGACCCTAAAAAAACAGGACTCATTATCTGACAAGACATTTTGCTATTCTGCTTGGTTAACTAAATTTTACGGAAAGACTTCTAGGTTTAAATATTAACAGCTTGTCATCATTACAGGTCACTGTGGGCCAGGACCTGTGCTAAGCACTTTTTGCCAACGATTGCATTACTGTCCCCATTCTACAGACAAGGAAGCTGAGCCTAGGGAGCACCCAGGTTCTGTAATGAGTTCAGAGTGCAGCTGGGAACATTTTGTCCAAGCCTAGGTCAGAGTCTAAGCTTTCATCTTCTATGACTATTCGAGTAACAGACTGGCCCTGCCTGGGCATTGTACCCCTCTCCGGGCCCTTTCTCCGGAGGTCCCGAGGTTGGTGTTTTCTCAGCAACCGGGAAGCCCCTGGCATTTTAACCCCAGGAACACTATCCATCCTGGACAGATCAGCCCAATGCAGAACTGAACCACCTCAGATACCTAGTGTGAAACACGAAAACCAAATGTCCTTGTTGCATAGAGATGCTTTGGTAATGTGGGGCCACCCTGCAGGGCAGAAGTCACCTTGCCTATCCTTGCAAGCCGCTGTGCAGGAAGGAGGCTGGACGAGGCATGACCCCTGTCCCCAAGGGCGGATGGTCTCCTGCAGCTCCCATCTCCTGAAAGAGGGATGTTTGGGGAAAGAGTTTGGACTTTGGAAACAGGGGAACCAGGGCTTGAATCCCAGCCCAGGCTCTCGTGGCTGAGGGAACTGTGTTCGCTCTCCTCTCGGGAGGTAACGGGGATCATGATGCCTTCCATGCAGGCTGCTCTGAAGATTGGAGAAGTTAGTACAGAGGTCAGGTGCACAGTGGGTGCCCTCGGAGTTCAGAGAAGGGCCCAGGTGGACACAAGGCGCCAAAGAGGAGGCAGAGCTGGGGCTGGGCCCTGCCGGGGGACTGGATTGGAGGGCCTGCCAAGCAGGGGTACAGCCTGAGCAGAGGTGGGCAATGTCTGTCCAGAAGCAAAGGATTTATGTGTTCGGAAGAGGAGAGAGCATGGGAACTGCAGAGTCCAGAGCCAGGCTAAGAGGCTTTACCTGGTATCATCGCAGGCTGCTTGCAAGGCCAGTCCAACAGGAAGTTAGCGCACGTCACAGTACTGGTCACTGCGGCATCTCCGGCATCTCCCTCGGGGTCATTCACCTGTTGGTCACCAGGCTTGGTGCCTTCTGGCCAAGAAGGTGGCCAATAGCTACTCAGGCTGATGGAGGCGTGTGTTGGGGGAGGATACTAGCCACTGGCCACCAGCCCCTGGCTTGGCAGCAAGGAAGCCGGGCTCCTAGGTGCCTGGGAAGCTGCACTAGAAGGACTCCTGAGGGTCACCTGGGGCCGTCCCGGCGGGTTTGGCCTCCTGAGTGCTGCCGCTGCCCCTGAGCTGCCGGCTCGGCCTCGCTTCTCTCCAGACTGATGTTTAATAATAATAATAACAGTGATTACATTGCTGAACATGGGTCTGCCCAGCGCTCCCTAGGGACCCCTGTGTTGTCTCGACGAGGTCTCGCTGCAGCCCCAAGAGGCAGCTACTGTTGCCGTTCTCGTTTCAGACGGTGTTCTCGGAAAGGCTTAGTAGTTTGCCAGAAATCGTAAAGCTAATCAGTGGCTTCAGCCCACATTCTGTCTGATTCCAGAGCTTCACAACCTTATTTAAAAAACAAAAAACAAGACGCAGCCGGTGTTGCTCAGTGATTGAGCATCGATCCATGAACCAGGAGGTGGATTCCCGGTCAGGGCGCAGGCCTGGGCTTCAGGCTCGATCCCCAGCGGGGGGCGTGCAGGAGGCAGCAGATCAGCGACTCGTCATTGATGTTTCTATCTCCCTCTCCCTCTCCTTTCCTCTCTGAAATCAGTTTTTTTAAAAAAATCAGACTGTATAGAAGTTTATATGACCCCAATCCCCCAAAGAATGCCACGACTAATTTAGTGGTCTCCCCCAAAACGTCCTTCTATGCAGCCAGCCATATATGTAATTAAGCAGTCCTTGCTTTGCACGGTTCTGATACAAGTGAGTTTCAGGTACCACCGTTTAAAATAAATTTTAACTTTAATTTTTAGCTAAAAAATTAACTTACGTTCATCGAAGGACACCAGTCCCTGAACACAATTCGAATTTCAGCTGCCGTGCTGTATTCGCTACGAGTAATTGCGTAAGGTATGAGTTTTGCCGCTAGGTCTTCGGTCCACGAATCGACATGGAGTAGCAGGTGTGCGTAAGGCCCGAGACCAATCCCATCACTTCGTTCAGAGCCCGTCGCCGGGTGGCCCCCGTGCACGTTACTCCATTCAGTGTCCAGACAGCAAAGTATGTGGCTGTGTTGCCGCCTGTCTCCCAGAGGTAAACCCAGATCACATTTTACAAAAGTGGATCATCCAGAGAGGGGGCCGGCCAGCGAAGATGGAAGTGCAGCAAAAAGATGCAGAGCGATAACACGGAGAGTGAAACTTCTTTTTTTTAAACCTCACCCAAGGATATTTTTTCCGTTGCTTTTCAGAGAGTGGAACAAGGGGGGAGAGAAACATCAATGTGAGAGAGAGACATGGACTGGTTGCCCCCTGCACATGCCCCAACCAAGGCCGGGGATGGAGCCTGCAACAGAGGTGCATGCCCTTGGCTGGAATAGAACCTGTGACCCTTCAGTCCTCTGGCCGATGCCCTAACCGCTGAGCCAACCAGCGGGGCTGACAGTGAAATTCGAATCCAGCCCTGGCCTGGTTGCTCAGCTGGTTAGAGTGTCGTCCCTGTACGCTAAGATTGTGGGTTTGATCCCCAGTCGGGGCACATACAGGAATCAACCAATGGTGCATAAATAAGGGGAACAACAAATCGATGTTTCTCTCCCTCCCTCCCTCTCTCCTTTCCTCTCTCAAATCAGTTTTTAAAAATCTGAATCAAACATAAAAGCAGTGATAAAAGAAATAGCTGACTGTAGGAATGTGAACACCGCAGCTATTTACTGTTCCAGAAACTCAAGATACGCTCCAGAGAAACCTGGCCAAGGCAAGTTTATTGACATAAATGACGAAAGTTGTTCTAGCAGAAAGGATACGTTGTGTCCACTGGTGGCATTTAGTGTATTCACAGTGTTGCACAACCACCGCCTCTCTCTGGTTTCAAAACTCTTCCATTACCCCAGAAGAACAGCCCATACCCCCTAAAGAAGCATTCCGCCCTCCTTCCCCGGTCCTGGCCCCCGCCAGGCTGCTTCCCGACCCCGTGGGCTTGCCTGTTCTGGGGAGACATCCTGAGGCGGTGTCAGAGGGAGCGCGGCGTGGGCCTGGCTGCTCTCACGTGGTGCAGTGTGTCTGAGGTCCGTGCACCGTGTGGCGTGGCTAGCAGCATGCTCTCTTCCACGGCTGGATAACTCCCACTGTACGGCTGGCCCACCGCCCGTGGAAGGGCTCTGGGCGGGGGTCCTCACCTTCTCGCTGTTACAAATAGCGCTGCTGCTGACGCTCGCCTACGGGTTTCTGTGTGAGCATGCATCTGCGTTGCTTCTCACTGTATACCCAGGGGTGGGGTGGGCAGGCCGTAAGGTGAATTGTGTGTTTGGACTTCATGAAAAGTAACTTTCGTGCATCCAAGGACATCATCAAGAACGTGATCAAGACCATTGATTCATTTTTTAGTTAGTTTTTGTAAATGGACCAAGGTAGAGATCTAACCTTCCTTTGCATGTGGCCATCCGGTTGTCCTGGCACCATTTGTTGAAGACATTATCTTTCCCCCATTGAATGGTCTTGGCACCCTTGTCAAAAATGAATTGGCCAGAGATGTCTGGGTTTATTTCTAGGCTCTCAGTTTTATTCCATTGGTCTATCCCTATGCCGGTGCCACACCGTTTTGATTACTGTCGCTTTGTAGTAAGTTTTGAAGTCAACATGCATTTTTCATGTAACCTGAGTATCTCTTCGGCCCCTCGTTGACAACGTCGGATTGTCTCTGGTTTTTCCCTCACATACAATTGAGTTGTGCTCCAGAAGGTAGACCAGTGAACACCCTACCTGGTGCTTTCCAGATTGTGGACTCTGACTTTTAGTGCATTGTGGTATCAATACGGCGGCTCAGTATTCTTATTCTCTGCCTATCTGAGCGGCAAAAACAGTGTTTCGTTTTAGTTTACATTTTATTAATTATAATAAGGTTCAGCATCTCTTCGAGTTGATTAACTATTCTGTGTGTGTGAATTTATATCTTTCTCCCACTTATTCTCTAATTGAGATGTTGGTCTTTCAATCCGTGAGAATCTTTTGCATGTTAAGGCTCACACTTTATTAAAATGGCCTGGATACTTGTTTGCCTCCTTGGATTGTAGGCTCCTCAAAGGAAAGGTAGGTGTGTCCTGTTTATCCTTGTGTGCCTGGTGGCCAGCACAGGGCACAGCATATAATGGAACTTTCATACATATTCTCTGAAGCAGTGAAAAGGTAGCACCCACTATGTGGCAGGCCCTGTGCTGGGTGTTGATGCAGAAAGATGAACAGAAAGAGGGTCCTTGTTCTAGTGGAGCTCACAGTCTGGGGAGAGACAGACATTCATTCCCGCATTGAACCAAAGTTGACTGAGCAACTCACTCTATGCGGGTGCGTGATGTCCATTGGGAGAGCCAGCCTGCTGGGATGAGAAAATGCCAGGACTGTGACAGGTGACCGGTCCCTGGGGAGTCTGTTCCCTTCCCTGGCCTTCAGTATCCCATCCACAAAACATGAGCGACTGGCCCAGATCCCCTCATTCCCATTGGGCACCCATGAGCCCATGCTTCTCTGATGCTTTCTGGAAGTGGGAGTCAGTGGCCAGGGATCCATCATGTCCCTGCTCAGAGCCTCCCCTTGTCCCACAGTGGCAGTGAGGACTGAGTCCTGAGCTCCAATTCCACTCTGCCACCTGCCAGCTGTGGCCTCGGGTGTGTGACTTAGCCTCTTGGATTAAAAGTGATGGAACTTACCTATAAGGTGCAGGCAGGCTGCTTGGCACAGAAGAGTGTACAGTAAATAAAAGCTATTGTTATTACCCTTAGGACAGACCTCAGGGTAATAAGAGGAATGGGCCAAAGGGGCCCTGCATCCTGGAAGAAGAGGGGTGAGGCTTGGGGAGCTAGAGGTAGGAGTGGCCTGGGAAAGGCTGCCTGCCAGGCCCCCAGGTGCCTTTGAATGAGTGCCAGTGAATGAAGCCCTACTGGATGTCCCTGGGTCAGCCCCAGGCAGAGGGAGAACTCTGGACAGGGAGGCCAGTGGTCCCACTTGAAGGTGGGTCCACGCTCCCCGTAGTGGACCTACTCTACCAAGCGAAGCCACTGTCCCCTCCTGCAGCAAAAGCCCGGCCCTGGTGTCCAGCCTCAACCCCGGGGCAGCGAGACTGGGTAAGCATGTCCTTGTCCAGCACAGGCTCTCCTCACCCTCTGTGGAGCCAGGTGGCCCAGGACACCTCCGGCCCCAAGAGCTGGCAGTGCCCAAAGAGGTGGGGGGCTGAGGTTGTGGCAGGGGAGTGGGTAAGGCCAGGAGCTGGGATCTTATCCAGTGTGAGCGTTTTTCTGCCTGTGCTGGACACTGGGTGGTGCAGGCCCCCCTCCGACCTCGAGGAGCTCAATGTGGGTATTATTATTTTATCATTGTTACCAGTGTCTTTGCGTATTAATGCAGGTGAGGATAACACCTGCTTCCAGGGCTGTTGGAAGGGCCCGATGACATGTGTACAGTCCTTCCCGTAGTGCCTGGTGCAGAGAGCTCAGCACATTAGAGCCAAGTGTGTTCCTATGATTCCTACCACGTGACCCAGTGAGATGGTAAAGGCCTGACTTAGGGCTGAGTAGGTTAGCCGCTTGGAGAAAGGGCAGAATTGATGGATGTGGAGTGTATGGGCGAGGACGTCAGAGAGCAGCCAGTGGCACCCACAGATTTTGAACCAGGCGGTGAGAAGGTGCAGTGGAAGTTCCCTGTAGGACTGGGTACTTGTGCTGGGGAGAGTCCCTGTAGGACTGGGTACTTCTCCTGAGGAGGGTCCGTGTAGGACTGGGTACTTCTGGATCATCCAGCAGGATGTCAGCCCAGGACAGGAGCAGCCAGCCCTGCATTCTCCCAACCGAAGGGGCCCAGCCATCCCCATCGGCCCAGGCTGGTCCCCGATTAAGCCCTGAAAATCCCATGTCCCGAGAAACCCCTCAGTTCTGGGCAAGTGGGCCAGTTGGTCGCCTTAGAACACAGGGCACCCACTGTGGCCAGCACTGGGCTCAGACCTGGCCTTGCCCTCAGTCCCCTGGGTGAGTGAGGCTGACACACACCTACGCCATCTCCTGGCGAGATGCACTGTGGACTGTCCCTCCTCCCATGATAAGCACACTGCCCTTTGTTGCTCCGGGCTCTGGTGCTCAGCCACGGGGACCAGGCAGTGCTTCCTGCAGGATTTCCCCGGGAACTGACTCCATTCTGAGAAATGAGGGTGAACTCTGGCCAGACGGACCACTCAGCTCCTGGAATCTCCCGGCTCCCTTCCGCTCTGGCTCCCTTCCCCTTTGCACCGCTCTCTCCTAACTCCTGGGTTCTGGGCAGGTGCCCACAGTGCCCTCCAGAGCAGCCCCCTGACCCTAAACACTGGCTTCTTTTTCAGGGCTGGGCCTGACCCCCTTGGAGGAGAGAGGAAGGCAGGAAGGCAGGAGGGAAAGTCTTGGACTGCAGTGCAGTTCTTAGAAAGTCCCAGCAAAGGCCATGGGAGTCCTGGAGAGTGGGCATCTCCCAGCCACAGCCTGTCTCGCTGTCCCTCAGGCCCTGCTGGGAGCAGTGTGGAGGTCTGGCCTCGGTGCTGAGGACACAGCTGTCCCCTCAGTCACACCGGAGAGACGCATTCCCATGGCCACCGCAAGGGCACTGCCTCTTTTTTTTTTAACCGTGGCAATTTTTAAAAACAACTTTATTGAGATATAGTAACACATGCACCATGTAATCCAGCCATTTAAAGTGCACTCTTCGATGGTTTTTAGTACATTCACACGTGTGCAGTCATGACCACAGACTAATTTTAGAACATTTTCTTCAGGCCAAAAAGATACCCCAGACCCATTAGCCAGCATTCTTCATTCCCATCCCCCCTCCTCTCCCAGCCTAGAGCCATCAATCGCTGATCGACTCTTTGTCCCTATAGGTTTGCCTGTTTCATATCAATGGAATCATACAATTTGCAGCCTTTTGTGACTGGCTTCTCTCACTTAGTGCAGTTGAGAGATCCATCCCCATTGTGGCAAGTATTCCATTTCCTCTCACTGACGGATACTCTGTCATACGGATTTACCACATTTTGTTCATCAGTTGGTGGGCATTTAGGCTGTGTCCACATTTTGACTGTTACAAATAATGCTGCTGTGAACACTCATGTACAGGTTTCTGTGTGGACATGTTTTCATTTCTTTTGGGTCCCCACCTAGGAGCGGAATTGCTGGGTCGTGTGGGAACTCTAGGTTTAACATTTTGAGGAACTTCTAGTGTGTTTTCCATTTTCCACTTCTAGATGCAGTTACAAGTGTTCCGACATCTCAGTGTCTTCAAACCCTTGTATCGGTCCATCATCATCTTTTTGTTAACCCTCACTCAAAGATGTTTTTCCCCCATTGCTTTTCAGAGAGAGTGGAAGGGAGAAAGAGAGAGAACCATTGATTGGTTGTCTCCCACACACACCCGCATCGGGGCCGGGGATGGAGCCTGCAACCAAGGTATGTGCCCTTGGCCGGAATCGAACCCAGGACCCTTCAGTCCTTGGGCCGATGCTGTAACCATTGAGCCAAACCGGCCAGGGCTGCTCCGTCCTCTTTGTTACAGCAGCTGTCTTACTGGGCGTGCTGTGGTAGCTCACGGTGACATTTCCCTGGTGACTAATGATGTTGAGCGTGTGTTCATGCGCTTATTGGCCATTTATATATATCATGATCTTCTGGATAATTTTTCCCTCCATTAGAGGTGATTTACAATTTTAAAGGATCCCCCTGGTTGCTGGGGTTGGGGAGGCGTCACAGGGTGGTTTTGAGGACTGGAATAATCCTGCAACAAGCACTTACTGCCACGCCTGGTGCACTGTGGCCACTCAGTAAATATTAGCCCTTATTGTTGTTGTTATTAGAGCTGTGTGTGAGACCCAAGTCCTGGGCTCGGAGCCGTTTTCTGGCCAGGGTGCTCCCCTCTCCTCTGCCCCTGGAGGAGAAGTCGTCAGTGCCCTGTGGCTCTAGGAGGCATGCTCAGGAACTCGGCAGCCCTGTGTGTGCGTCTGGTGGGGCCCCTCCAGAGAAAGAAGGCTGGAGCTCCACTCAGCCGGTGCTTGCACCAGACTGTAAGTGCACTCTGCCACCTGCAGGACCCAGGGCCCCTGGGATCTGGCTTGGTCCCGGCTTCAAACCTGTGCATGAGCTGCCTCTTTCAGGAAGCCTTCCCTGCCTACACCCTGAGTGTGGGTCCCTCCCTTGCCCTTGCTTCTAATCTAGAACTTGTAGCTCTGCATCTGAATGGCTGCTTGGTGCTGCTGGCTGCCCATCGCCCCCTGTGCCCGGCCCATGTTGGGCCCACAGTCAGTACTCAGTTCGCTGAACAAATCCATTATGTAGAAGCCTGAGAACAGGCACTGCTGCCTCACCGCCCAGAGCTGTGACGCTGAAGTTCACTCCTTCGAGCACCCCAAGTTTTTGCAGTCTCCCCACTATTTTACCTCCTTCCTAAACTCATTCCCCTCCTTTTTTCTCTCTCTGTGCCCCTGAACCCCTCTACTCTTTCCTACCCCAGCCCTCCTCTAACTTCCCCCACTCCAACTTCTACTCCCCCCACTGCTCCTGACTCACTTTGGGTTACTTATTCAATACGATGCACCCCTAATTCAGAAGTAATTTCTTGTATCATTGAATCCATATCAATCATGAGATGAACTGCTATTTTTGGACTAGTCAAGGGGGAAAATGCCAGACTCATGCTATGATTGTAAGGCATCCAGATTCAGAGAAGGGTGGTGCAAAAAAATGCACACATCAGAAGCCATTGACAACGGCATGACCTCCATATAAAAACCCTGAAAACAGGAAAGCACACATGAGCCCTGGCCGGTGTGGCTCAGTGGGTCAGAGCATCGTCCCACGCACCAAAACGGTGGCCGGTTTGATCCCGGTCGGGGCGCATGCAGACTGACTGATACTTCTCTCTCTCTCCCCTCCCCCTTCCTCTCTCTCTCTCAAATCAATCAGTCAATTAAAAATTAAAATGATTTTGACGTGTACTGAGTGCCAGGTGATGGGTGTCAGGAATTTAGTGAAGGGACAGCAAAGCACCCACTAGGTGCCAGTCACTACGCTGGGCTCTCTTTGAATTGCTCCCATTGGCAGGACCCCCAGGCTATGGAAGAACCTGGCCCATATAGAGATGGTCCCTGGGCTGGGGACAGGGGCCTGGTGCTGGCAACCCTGCTGTTGCTGCTACCTGACCAGGGTCCTGTCCAGCTCCTCCTCTGACCTTGGGCAGGTCCCCGACACTCTCTGAGCCTCATGTCTTCATCTTCAGAGGAGAACATCAGAGACCTGACTCTGCTCTCTGCCAGCTGGGAGACTCATAGACCTGCTGAGAGACCACAAAGCCCATGCTCCCATTATACTGGTGGGGAGACTGAGGCCAAGAGGACCTAGTCACCCAGCCATTGTCACCCAGCCAAGGCGGCCCTCGGGCCTGGCCGATGTCTGTACACCAGTGGATGAGGGGAACACGGGGGAGGAAGGGGTGGCTGGAGAAGGGCCCTTGAGCTCCCCAAAGCTGAGCAAGTTCACCTGGGTCAGTATATGGCCTCATCTCAAACAGGTCTGAGTGTCTTTGTTGTGTGACCTTGAACACATCACCCCACTCTATTCTCTCATCTCTAAAATGGGCCCAGCCGATTGCCCTGAGACGTGAATGAGGACCTTAGCGAGTCCTCTGCCCTCGGAAGCTGCTGCTGTCACTGTTGCCATGATCCTTCCCTGCTCCCACCTCCCCTGCCTCCTGCTCCTCCCCATTCCCAGCCACTCCTGAGCAGCCTTTAGCCTGATTGTGTCGGTGGCTTTGTCTCAGGACCTGCCGGCCAGCCGGGCAGGTGGCAAGTCAGGCCAGTGGACCGGGAGGAGCCAGGATGGAGTGGGGAGGAGTCAGTGAATGGGAGGGGCCAGGATGGAGGGGGAGGGGCCAGGCAGAATGGGGAGGAGTCAGGCCAGTGGAATGGGAGGAGCCAGGTGGAATGGGAGGTACCAGGCTGAAACGGGGAGGCACTGGGCACTGGGAGTCCGCAGAGCATAGGTAGGGGAGGCAGGCTGGAGCCCAGCTATCTGAGAGTGCTGATCTCCGCCTCCTCCCTGGGAGTGGACGGGTGGCTGGGGCTGTGTTGGGGGGTGGAGGGATAGCTGCCTGTCTTCCTGGGACCGCAGGCTGCGGCACATCCTCCACTCTGACCTTCCGTTTGCTCTGTTCCAGCTCACCATGGCCAAAAGGCTGCAGGCTCGAAGGCTGGATGGGATTGACCACAACCCATGGTGAGCTGGGCAGGGCCGAGGAGGTGTGTGGGTGTCCCTCTGACATGGGGGGCAGGACAGGGCTAGGGTACTGGTCCCTGAGTCTGCTGAAACTCAGTGTTACCCAGGACAGATTTGCAGCCACAGTCCACGAGAGGCGAGAACTGAAGCAGGAGGTCTGGGTTCCAATCTCAGCTCTGTACTCTTGGCTCTAGAACTGGGACACGTGCCTAGGTTGTGGGTTCAATCCCCAGTCGAGGCACATATGGGAGGCAACTGATCAATGTTTCTTATATCAATGTTTCTCTCTCAAAAAAAAAAATCAATTTTAAAAGAATAGATGGTCCTAGCTGGTTTTGTTCAGTGCTTAGAGCGTCAGCCCATGGGCTGAAGGGTCTTAAGTCTGATTCCTGTCAAGGGCGCTCACCTCCGCTGCAGGCTTGATCCCCGGCCCCGGTCGCGGCTGTGTCTCTCTCAACATCCATATAAATCTCTCTCTCCCTTCCACTGTCTCTGAAAAGGAAAAAATATTCTCGGGTGAGGATTTTAAAAAAATGATTTCTCACTATGGATCATGGTTGAGGTTTGAAGGTTTGAAAGCCCCTGGGCTGAGACATGCAGTTGGCACAGTGCCCAGCCACCTGATCAGGAGCCTGACAGATCTTCAGGCCAGGGCAGTGCCAGTGCCATGTTTTTCTTGAACGAACCCAGTGCATTGCTCACCCTGTCCCAGAAACAGGCAGAAGTCCAGGTCGGCGTGGAGGGCCGAGCTGAGCTGGTGCTGACCCTCCATTTGTTGCCCAGGGTGGAGTTCATCAAATTGGCCAGTGAATGTGACGCTGTGAACCTGGGACAAGGCTTCCCTGACTTCCCGCCTCCAGACTTCGCCTTGGAAGCCTTTCGGCAGGCTGTCAGTGGGGACTTCATGCTCAACCAATACACCAAGGCATTTGTGAGTCTCCCAGCCTCTCCCGGGCCCTGGACACAGGCCTCTGATGGGACCCTGGGGGAGGAAGGGGAGAGCCCAGATAATTCAATCCTGCCATAGTTCAGTGTTCACTGAGTATGTCCACTGTTTCAGGCTGTGGGACAGCTCATGGTCTGGGGAAAGGCAGAACAAAAACAAGGAAGAAACCCAGAAAACAAAGGCACTTGATATGCTGTGATGGAGGAAAATGGGGCAGGAAGAAGGGGAGATCAGGAAAGGCTTCCTGGAGGAGGTGACACCTAAGCCAAGCCCTGAAAGACAAGCTACTAATTGATTTGACTCTAAATTCAAACTCTTTCTGTAAATGGTCACAGTAAATATTTCCCAACCCTTGGAGTAGACCAGTGGTTTTTAAATGTTTATATGCATCTCCTTTCAGGGGATGTTTTAGGTGTAGAGTTGCCCCTGCTTTGAGCACTGTATTGGGCTGTGCTCCATGAAGGCACGTGTTCTCGTTCCCCACCATATCCCAGCCCTGCGCACTGGACTGGCACAGAACAGGTCTCATGGCAGGTGTCGCAGGGGGGATTGAGGAACTTACCCCACAGGAGCAGACTTGGCCCTGGGCCCACCCCTAGAAGAGGCTCAAATTGCCTGGATGCAGCTGAGCTGCTGGGTGGGCCCAGGCTGAGCCTGGCAGCTGACCCCTCTGACCTGGCAGGGTTACCCACCACTGACAAAGATCCTGGCAAGTTTCTTTGGAAAGCTGCTGGGACATGAGATAGATCCTCTCAGGAACGTGCTGGTGACCGTGGGTGCCTATGGGGCCCTGTTCACAGCCTTCCAGGCCCTGGTGGATGAAGGAGATGAAGTGAGTGGGGCAGGGCCTGGGTCGGGTGGGGTTGAGGGGTCAAGGTGACACTGACCCCAGCTAACTTGACCCTTGTACTAGGTCATCATCATCGAGCCTTTTTTTGATTGTTATGAGCCCATGACATTGATGGCGGGAGGTCGCCCTGTGTTTGTGTCCCTGAAGCCGGTGAGAATGCTGGTTGGGGTGTGGGTGGGCAGAGGGGTCCTAGAAATATGTTGTCTTGGACCCTAGGAAATGGGAAAGAAGGAAGGAAGTGAAGGAAGCCAGTTTCTCCAGGATGGGGGAGGGTGAGGCAGATGCCTGGGGGGAAGGGGGGTCAGATCCCTGGCTTTGACTGTCAGGTAAGTAAGGGTTGCCCTCCCTCTTGCAGACCCCCACCCAGAAAGGGGAACTGGATTCCAGCAGCAACTGGCGGCTGGACCCCGCGGAGCTGGCCAGCAAGTTCACACCTCGCACCAAAGCCCTAATCCTCAACACACCCAGCAACCCCCTGGGAAAGGTACTAAGACCAATTTCTGGGGACCCCTCTGGACTGGGTGCAAGTCCCCACTCTGTTACTGATTACCTGCCTTGGGGCCTCGGTTTCTCCCTCTGGAGTGGGAGAGCTGTGCGGACTGGGCTCCTGGAGGTCCCTGGGACAGGGGCAGCAGTCCCCAGGGAAGGTATGAGGGCTGCTGGTGGAACGGGATGGGTGCCCCCATTCTTACTTCCCCATGACCCCAAGACAGTGACTTCACTGCTTAGAGTGTTTTCTCAGCTGTAAAATGGGAACGTCACAGAACCAATGAGAAGGGAAACCCGGTCTCACTCACGCACACACACACACACACACACGCACACGCACACACGACTACCACACTCACACTTCTGACACCAGATATGTGGATTTTCCCCCCACCGCACAATTCCACAACACCAGCTAGGTGTCCTTCACTTTAACTCATTGTAATTCAGTTCCTGGGGAGAGCATCCAATCCCACAGGCTGAGGGCTCAGCCTCACAAGACTGCCCCCCCCCCCACTTCAGATGCCAGTCCCAAGTCCAGGTGGTCACCTGCACTTCTTACCAATGGGCTGTGAATCTGAGCTTCCCACAACCCCCTCCTTGGGTTCAATTAATTTGCTAGAGCAGCTCACAGGACTCAGGGAAACACTCATGTTTACCAATTTATTAAAGAACATGATAAAGGACTCAGATGAAGAGGTACACAGGGCAGGGTCTGGGAGGGTCTCAAGCACAGGCGCTTTGGTCTTTGTGGAGTTGGGGTGCATCACCCTCCCGGGTGGATGTGTCCACCAACCTGGAAGCTCTCTGAACTCCATACTATTGGGGTGTTATGGAGGCTTAATCACATAGGCATAACTGATCATTAACTCCATTCCCAGCCCCTCTCCTCTCTCTAGAAAAGTGGGGTGGATAGTTCTAGGCTTCTAATCATGGCTTGGTCTCTCTGGTGACCAGTCCCGTCCAGGAGCCCACCCAGAGTCACCTCATTAGAGCAAAAGGTGTTCCAAGTGCACTTAGCCACTTAGGAATTAACAAGGGTTCCACGAGCTCTGTGCCAGGAACCAGGGGCAGAGACCAAAACATATATTTTTCTGTTATCTCACAACCAACCTCACAGAGTTGGTGTTGTGGGGAATAAATAGGATGGGGCAGAGAAGCACCGGGGTTGGCCGGATCCTCTTATCTCTCTGAGCAGCCTCACTGTTTGGGGACGGTCCCCGCAGGTGTTCTCCAGGGCAGAGCTGGAGCTGGTGGCCGGCCTGTGCCAGCAGCATGATGTGGTGTGCATCACGGACGAGGTCTACCAGTGGCTGGTCTTCGATGGGCACCAACATATCAGCATTGGTGAGCCCCAGTGGCCAGGGTGTCCCCTTTCCCCTGGGCATTTGTGCCAGGGCCTCGAGCCTGACCTAGGAGTCAGTGCAGGCCTGAGGCTCAGGACCAAAGGGTCTGGAGGTGCATAGGTCACGTGACCTAGGGCAGGGAGCACCGTGGCACCCAGGGTTGTCCCGAGGACAGTCCCAAATAGGTCCTGTAAATGGCACTGATTGGAGCTCCAAATGTGAAGGGCTCAGGTGCCCACTAGGGTCCAGCCACCACCCCTTCCCTGCCCCTACACCCCTGTCTGAGCAGCTGCTTTCTTTGGTCTTGAGCAGCCAGCCTCCCTGGCATGTGGGAACGCACTCTGACCATTGGCAGCGCTGGCAAGGCCTTCAGCGTCACTGGCTGGAAGGTAAGCTGATGAGGTTAGGGGGTCACCCCTGCCCCCTGACCTCTGGCAGGAAGAGTGGCCCGGGAATGAAGGAAGCCTCCAGACGGGCCCTGAAAGGCCTCAGCCCCTGCCTGTGTTTCTGTCTAGGTGGGCTGGGTCCTGGGCCCCGACAGCCTCATGAAGCACCTGCGTGTCGTTCAGCAGAACTCGGTCTTTCACTGCCCCACGCAGGCCCAGGTGAGGGGGAACCCAGGCTGCACCTCGAGGAGGGGAGGGCCTGGCTGGCTGCAGGCTCAGGTCAGCATGATTTCATCCCCTCCCTGCAGGCTGCAGTGGCCCAGAGCTTGGAGCGGGAGCAGCTGCATTTTGGCCAGCCCAGCAGCTACTTCGTGCAGTTCCCGCAGGCCATGCAGCGCAGCCGTGACCACATGATACGAAGTGTGCAGTCCGTGGGCCTGAGGCCCGTGATCCCCCAGGGCAGCTACTTCTTTGTCACAGACATCTCAGACTTCAGTGCGTGGGACTGGCCAAGCTGCGCAGGGTATGGGGGGGCTGGAGGCCTCCTGGGGCTCAACATGGCCTCTGTCCCCCAGAGAGCAAGATGCCTGACCTTCCTGGCGCTGTGGATGAGCCCTATGACAGACGCTTTGTCAAGTGGATGATCAGGAACAAGGTGGGCGGGGCCTCTTCCAGGGCCCCTGCTTGTGGTTTTACAGGCTGGGTGCTGCTCAGGGGCCCCACCAAGGAGCTCAGGGGCCCAACTCCAGCCCAGTCTCTGCCATGAGTGTTCTGCCCGTTCAAGCAATGGGGAGCCTGTTCAGTTTGCACGAAGGTGCCATGTGGACTGGCAGGAGTGAATTCCTGGCCTCCCAGGGCCTCAGTCTTACCATCTGTACAAAGAGTTGGCCCATTAGCTCTGAGGGCATCCAGCTCAGAGCTGTGAGTCTCAGGCTGATTTCTCTGGCTCTGCTTTGACCCCTCTCTTGGCCCCCATGTCCCCTCTGCACACAGGAGGGACTTGGGATGATGTTCTGGGATTCTCTTCCTCTGCCCCTGACGTAGCACTGGGCGGCACCGCACTGCAGCTAACTCTCCTTCCCCCGCGCCGCCATGGACCCTCTCTGCCCTGGGAGCCTAGGCCTGCTGGGCTGGGAGGCCCTGTTGAGACACGGCTCCTTCCTCCCCAGGGCTTGGTGGCCATCCCGATGTCCATCTTCTACAGCGTGCAACATCAGAAGCTCTTTGACCACTATATCCGCTTCTGTTTTGTGAAGGTAAAAGGGCTGTGGGAGAGGAGGCCTCCCCAAGCTTCCCGAGGCCTGCTGGGGTGTGGGGACAAGAGCAGGACCAATCTATGTTGGCACAGGATGAAGCTACACTCCGGGCCATGGACAAGAAGCTGCAGGAGTGGAGAGATGAGCTCAGGGCTTGACATCGCCCCTCGGCCCTGCCTCACTGGGTTGGGCTCTTTGTCCAGGATTTAGTCATCTCCAGGTTGGGGTAGATGGTACTGGTGAACCCCTTCTCTGTGGCACAGACCGTCTCCAGGAAAGAGCTCCCCTTAGTCTTGGGGAAGTTGGGAGCACCTCCCCGTCACGCCTGCACTCCTGTGGTAGAGGTTGGGGAGGCCTGACATGGGCCTCTTTCATGCCCCTCCCTCGGTCAGGTCACAGGGTCTCGGGTCCCTTCTGGCCTCACCAGACTTGGCTGGGACTCAACGGGCAGAATCCAATAGTGGACTGGCCTTGAGTCCCAGCTCTGACCCCAGCAAGGCTTAGGCAGCCCTCCCTTTCCTTATCTAAACTTGACCTTGGGAAGGTGCCTTAGGCTTAAGTCCTCAAGCCTGTGTGCTTTTGCTCATAATAAAAGTTTAAGTTATTCAAACCTTTATAGGCTCCACTCTGCTTCACACTGGCACCGACCACTGATGGGGACCGTCAGGGTGGAAGGTGCCTTGGTGAGCCTCGCGTCCTAGCCCCTCTTTGTACAGATGTGTTTTGTGGAGTAAAACAGTCCCAGAGCCCTGGCCAGTTTGGCTCGGTGGTTAGAGCAGCACCCCCACCCCAAAACTGAAGGGTTTCGGGTTTGATCCCAGCAAAGGGCATGTACCTCAGTTGCAGGCTTGATCCCCGGCTCCAGTCAGGGTGTGTGCGGGAGGCAAGCAGTTGATGTGCCTCTCACATCAATGTTTCTCTCTCTCTCCCTTCCACTCTGAGAAGCAACGGAAAAAATATCTGGTGAGAATGAAAAAAAACAAATTAGCTATCAAGCCTCAAGAGAAGACATGGAGGAAACAAATACATATTGTTTAATGAAAGAAGGGAGTCTGAAAAGGCTACATACTGTCTGATTCCAACTAAGTGACACGGAAAAAGCGAAACTGTGGAAACTGAAAGAGCAGTGTTGCTCGGTTGGGTGTCCTCTTGTGCACCAAAGGGTTGCCAGTTTGATTCTGGGTCAGGCCACATGCCTGAGTTGTGGGCTTCATCCCTGGTGGGGGGCGTGTAGGAGGCAGCTGATCCATGTTATGCTCTCACGTCAGTATTTCTCTCTCTCCCTCTTCTTTCCTCTCTCTCTAAACATCAATAAACTATTCTTAAAACAAGAAAAAGATCAGTGTTTGCCTGGGGCCTGGAAGGGCGTAGGTGGAGCACACGATTTTTAGGGCAATGGAACTATTCTCTGTGGTACTGTGTTAGTACCACATTATGCATTTGTCAAAACCCATAGAATGTACAACACACAGAGTGAACCCCAATGTAAACAATGAACTTTAGTTAATAATAATGCATCGATATTGGTTCATCAACTAACAAATATACAGACTAAGGCAAGATGTTAGCAACAGGGGGACAGAGGTTAATGGGAACTCAGTACTATCTGCTCAGTTCTTGGGAATCCTAAATCTAGTCTAAAAAATAAAGTCTAGCCTGACCAGGTGTGGCTCAGCGGTTGAGCATCGATCTAGGATCCAGGAGGTCCCGGTTCGATTTGGGGCCAGGGCACAGGCCCGGGTTGCAGGCTGGGTCCCCGGGTCAGGGGCGTGTAGGAGGCAGCTGATCAACGACTCTCATCATTGATGTTTCTCTCTCTCTCGCTCTCCCTTCCTCTCTCTGAAATCAATAAAGATATCTTTAAAAATAAAGAAATAATGAAATCTATTGATGAAAAGAGAGTAAATGAAGGAGTTTGTAAAAGAACCGGGTTAAATGATCTCCAAGGCCATGTTCAGCTCTGAATCGCGGTCCAGTTCTGGGCCTCAGGTTCCGCACCTATAAAACCGAGTGGAGGTCTGAGCGCGCGCTCGACCGGGGCCGGAGGGCGGCTCGAGTCGCCGGAGGGTCCCGGACAGGACGCGACGCTGCCCACCCGGCCACTCGGGCCGGCGGAGCGCAGCCCGACCCCGCGCTCGGAAGCTTCCGGGCGCTAGGCCACGCCCCCGGCCCGCCGCCTCTCCCATTGGACGCCTCGGAGGCCCAACTTCTCCTGCGGCTTCCGGGCGCTAGGCCACGCCCCCGGCCCACCGCCTCTCCCATTGGACGCCTCGGAGAGGGTGTGGCCGGAAGGGGTAGTCTGATTGGCAGGACGTGGTCGACAGCGTGCGGCGATGGCGGAGCGCGGGAGGAAGCGGCCCTGCGGCCCGGTAGGCGGCGGGACGGGAGTCGGGCTCCCGGGGTAGGACGGGTGGGGGCGTGAGGACGAGCCGCGTGGGGCCACGGCGGGGCCGGGCTGTGCCCGCCGCTCCCTCGTGTCGCTGACCGAGGCCGGAAGCCGAGGCGACGCGCAGGGTGCCGCGGCACCCCCCGGTGAGCAGCGGGGGTGGGGCCGCGCCCGGGCCTCCCGCGGCTCCGCTGCCGGGTGGCAGCCCGAGCCCTTGGCGCGCCTCTCCTGACTCCCGACCCGTGCCCTCGCCAGTGGGAACGCATGAGCACTGTTTAACATTTCTATTTATCGGCTGATTGATTTTATAAAGAGAGAGAGACATCGGTTTGCCACTTATTTGTGCGTTATTGGTTGATTCCTGTGTGTGTCCCGACCTGGGATCGAGCCCGCAGCCTCGGTGTGTTGGGAAGATGCTCCAACCGGCTGAGCCGCCCGAGGCCGGGCCCCTCGCTCAGCTTCCTGTGTGCCAGGCCTGGTGCCAGGCGCCGGGGACAGCAGCGGGTCCCTGCCCCCCTGGCGCCGCCTGGGGCAGCAGTGTGGGTGGGTGTCCATTCCCAGCTGCCAGTGGCACCCCCTCCCAAGAGTGACCGTTCAGCCTCACTCCTGTACCTCCTCCCATTCCTCCAGGGTGAACACGGCCAGAGGGTGGAGTGGCGAAAATGGAAGCAGCAGAGTAAGTAAGGGCTGGGGGCGCGGGTGAGCCTCGCCGACCGTTCCCCAGGCCTCTCCGCCATGCAAAGCTAAACTCTGGGGAAAGCCACCAGGCTTGTCCCCTGTGGGAGGACGGGGTCAGGGGCCCCGGGAGGCTCCTCTGGCTGCTCACCCAGCACCACTGAGCACCCAGGCTGGCCTGTGCTGAGTGGGAACCCTGACCCCGCTGGAAGGTCGTCACCCCCCAGACAGCTCCGAGGCCCTCTCCCTCCACGGCCCTCTCACCTCCGCCTATGGGGATGTCTCCTTGACCAGAGAAAGAGGAGAAGAAGAAGTGGAAGGATCTTAAGCTGATGAAGAAATTGGAACGGCAGCGGGTGCAGGAGGAACAGACCAAGTGCCAGCAGGAGGAGGAGGAGGCAGCCGCACAGAGGGAGGACCGGGGTGAGAGACGGGGCCCTGGGCAGGGCAGAGAATGTCGTATCTGGAAGGGACCTTAGAGACCAGCGGGTCCAGACATCTTTTCCCGATGGAGAAACTGAGGCCCAGAGAATGGCAGAGGCCGGGAAAACTGAGTCCTAACCTCTTACTTAGGTAGATTTCAAGCCTATGGATGGTAAGCGTCACATATCATAGCTTTATGCCTCCAGGATCTCATCATCGTGATAGTTATTTTTAATTTTTAAAGATTTTTTAAAAATTGAGTTTAGAGAGAGGAAGGGAGAGGAAGAGAGAGAAACATCAATTCGTTGCCTCCCATATGTACCCCGACTGGGGATGGAACCTGTAACCTGGGTATGTGCCCCGAACCCCCCACATTTTGGTGCATGGGACAATGCTCCAACCGAGTCAGCTGGCAAGGGCTATTTTTAAATTTTTTATTGAGCACTTTCTGTGTGCCTTGACTGTATTTTTTATGTAATTGCTTTCATTTCATAATAAGAGTGCCCTTTTTTCCTCTTTAAATAATCTGTGCTCAAAACAACACGCCTCCCCCACCAACAATACAAAAAACTATAAAGCAGGAAGGAGGAAGGCAGCGGACCCTGCCGTCTTTCAGGTGTGATGTTACACATCTGAAGATGTTCTACATGGAGACGCAGTTTTAGAAAAAAGTGAGACCACTTTATCCACGTGCTTCTGGGCCTGGTTTTTCTCACTTCACGTTGCGTCCTTGATGTCCTTCCACGTCAGTACGTGTGGATCTACCCCAGCAAACTGCCTTTTCTTTAGCTAGGCCTGAAGCTCTGGAGGGTCAGGGGCCCTTTCATGCCCTATAAGCCCAGTGGCTACCAGTGATGGTGGTGGCAGCGGGGACAGCAGCTGAGCACGCCAGCTGTTGTAGACACCAGAGAAGCCCTTGATGGGTGTTATCTCCAGTGGCTCCTTTTGGATGACTCAGAGGGAGTGTTGTGGTCCCTCTGGAGCCAGACGGCCTGAACCCATATCTCAGCTGTCCTGCCTTTTGTGTGACCTTGGGCCACATATTTGACCTTTGAAGGGCATTGTAGTTTCCTGGGGTTATGGGAGACGTGGGTGCACATAAAAGGCACTAATAATAGGTAATAGCTCGTTATTACCCCATCCTACAGCTGGAGCGCTGGGACAGTAAGGGGTGGAGCGAGGAGGTGAACAGCCAGTGCCTCTGACTGCTCCCTGGCCTCGCCCGGTGATCTGCCCTGCTCGTGGTTGCCTTAGGGAACAGAGTCCATTTTCCTCTTGGGGAGATTGGGGCCTGGAGAGGGGAGTTGGATCTATTTTGCTAATCTCAAAATTCCTCCCAGTGGGCTCTGGGACAGGAAGGAGGGGAGAGCATAGTCCTGGCCACTTGGACTGACCATGAACACCCCTCCTCTGCCCAGGACGGCCCTACACCCTGAGCGTGGCCTTGCCTGGCTCCATTCTTGACAACGCCCAGTCGCCCGAGCTTCGCACCTACCTGGCCGGCCAGATTGCCAGAGCCTGTACCATCTTCTGTGTGGATGAGATTGTGGTGTTCGACGAAGAGGGCCAAGATGCCAAGTGAGGGGCCATCCTACGGAGTACCGGGGCTCAGGGAGAAGGGAGGGCCTGCCAGGATTGGCTTGGGCTGGACCCCTGCCTGAAATGCCTCCACTGTCACCGATGGGTAGAGTTGCAAAGCAGGGCGCAGCAGAGGTCAGGTTGGGTGGACGAGCTCTTGAGCGCTGTGTTTCTCCAGGACCGTGGAGGGGGAATTCAGGGGAGTCGGCAAGAAGGGGCAGGCGTGTGTGCAGCTGGCCCGGATCCTGCAGTACCTGGAATGCCCACAGTAAGGGGGAGAAGGGCAGGCTTCCTGAGCATGGGGGAGGGGAGGGGAGGTGGAGGTACAGGTCAGGCAGAGGTAGCCTCCCTGGGAGCTTCCTGAGATCGGTGTCCTTTACTAGGTACCTAAGAAAGGCATTCTTTCCCAAGCACCAGGATCTACAGTTTGCAGGTAAGGCTTGGGGGTGGGGGGCCTGTGTCTGGTGGCAAGTAGCAGGTCTGTGGCAGAGCAGGACCTTGGACCAGGGTTCCCTGCCCCACCCCATGTGTTTTTCACCTCCTCTGACCCCGCCTCGTCCACAGGGCTCCTGAACCCCCTGGACAGCCCTCACCACATGCGGCAGGACGAGGAGACGGAGTTCCGAGAGGGCGTCGTGGTGGACCGGCCCACCCGGCCCGGCCAGGGCTCCTTTGTGAACTGTGGCATGAAGAAGGTAGGAACTGGAGTGTGGATGAGGCCACACAGGCCGGGTGTACCCCGGCGATGGGCAGGTGGGGGGGTGAGTGGGCAGCCCGGGACCCAGGCATCTCTGCCCACCAGTCCCCCATTGATGCTGGTTTGGACCAGAGAAGTGTTTAAGTCGGGGCTCAGTAGGTAAAGCCTGGAGCAAATTTACTGGTTTTGTTTTGTTTTGTTTTTTAATTTTTAAAATATATATCTTTATTGATTTCAAAAAGAGGAAGGGAAAGGAAGAGAGAGATGGCAACATCAATGGTGAGAGTCACTGATGGGCTGCCTCCTGCATGCCCCCCATGGGGATCGAGCCCCGCAACCCGGGCATGTGCCCTGACCAGGAATCGGACCGAGATCTGCATCCTAGGTGGATGCTCAGCCGCTGAGTCACGTCGGCTGGGCTGGTTGTTTTTTTAAAGCAAATCAACAGATAATGGTCCTTGTGCTTTTAAAAACAAAACAAAACCCTGCAAAGACAAGTTCAAAGTCATTCTGGGACTGCTCCAGTGTGATGCAGGCCATGCTGGGGATTGGAGCCGTCCTTTGCCACCTATTTACTCTCAAGGGTCCTAGAGTCAGAGGCAGAGACATGTAAATGTGTGGGGTGCCCTCCCCTCAACAGAGCAGATCAGAACTAACTGGTTAAAAGCAGACCAGGAAGACCCAGGAAGGGATGAGTGAGGAAAGCATAAGAGCCCCCAGAAGCGAAAGACAGCACCCTGTCCCGACTCAGCATCGGGTCGGAACATTCGTGCTCATTCATCCCGGCTCCCGCACACCCGGCCCTGTGCAGCGTAACAGTAGCTGTTGTTCCGGGATGTTTTCTGTTTGACAGAGGAAACTGAAGCTCAGAGAGGTTAAGTGACCCACACAAACTCCTATGACTAATAAGTGGCGCAGCCACCAAAATGTAGAAAACATCTCCACGAATATTTACCTCCTACTCTGCCAGGCCCAGAGCGTGCGTTTTTTTTTATGTTAATCTTCACCTGAGGATATTTTTTCCCATTTTGAGAGAGAGTGGGAGGGAGGGGGGAGGAGGGAGAGTGACAGAACCATCGATGTGAGAGAGACACATCGGTTGGTTGCCTCCCACCCACGCCCCAACCAGGCTGGGGATGAACCTGCAACCCAGATACCTGCCCTTGACCAGGAATCAAACCCATGACCTGTTGGTGCTCGGGACACTAACCACTGAGCACACTGGCCAGGCCCAGAGCATTCATTTCCCACCAGTGTCTCGTGGTAGTCATTTTGCAGGAATGGTGCCTTGTAAGCTGATCTGGCCCAGGTGTGGGGGCAAAGGTCGCCCTGGACCCCTTAAGGCCCTTGCGGGCCACACAGATTCGCCGGCGACTGGGAGAGCGGTGACCCCTGCTGGTCCCGTGGGGAACCACACCCATTTCTGGCTTCTCCCCAGGAGGTGAAGATTGACAAGAACTTGGAACCTGGACTTCGGGTGACCGTGCAACTGAGCCAGAAGCAGCTCCCAGGTACCTGAGAGCTTCCAGCCCGAGGGTCAGAGCCTCCTCCTTCCACCTCTTTGTCCCCTCACCCGTCTTCACAGCCTCTCTGCTTCCCCTCCAGAAAGCAAGACCTACCGTGGGAAAGTCGTGTCATCTCAGGACCCTCGCACCAAAGCCGGTCTCTACTGGGGCTACACGGTCCGGCTGGCCTCTTGCCTGAGTAAGGACAGAGCTTCCTTTTATGAATCTCCTTCCTCTCTCTGTGGCGGGCCCCAGGGAGCTGTGGTTGCTGTGTGTCCTTGGGCAACTGCCTTTCCTGCTCTGGGCCTTGGTCTTCGAGTGCTCTGCCTGGGCGCAGTTAAAGGCTCCAGAGGAAAAGTGCCATGACCGTTTACTGATGTCACTGTGGGTTGGAAATGGGGGCAAAGGACCATAGTCGTCAGAGGTGCAGAGCTGCTCTCAAAGCTCCTTCTTGCCCACTTCTGCTTGGCTTCCAATCTGGCCCAGGTGTGGCCTCTCCCTGATGGTCCCTGACTTCCCAGGAACAGCGGAGGGCCTGGGTGGCTCCCTTACCTGAGTCCCCTTCTCCACACCCAGCCCACCCAGTATTCACAGTCACAGCCAAGCAGCTGTGGCTTGAGGACAGCAGGGCCCCTGCTGAGCTGATCTTGCCCCCAGGTGCTGTGTTTGCTGAGGCTCCCTTCCCAGACGGGTATGACCTGACTATCGGGACATCAGAGCGAGGCTCAGATGTGGCCTCTGCCCAGCTGCCCGGCTTCAGGTGGGTACAACCTGGGGCAGGGCGGCGGCGGAGGAATGGAGCAGAGGACGGACCAGTCTGCTGGGGGCAAAACTACAGACTGGGCCCCTGCTGTGTATGGGGCTGGAGCTGTGGGGGCTGCTTGCAGTGCAGCCTTGATGAGCCGTCAGTGATCCCCTACTGTGGTGCCAGGCACGCGCTCGTGGTGTTCGGGGGCCTCCAAGGACTGGAAGCCGGAGTGAGTGCTGACCCCAACCTGGAGGTCACGGAACCCAGTGTCCTCTTCGACCTCTACGTGAACACCTGCCCCAGCCAGGGCAGCCGCACCATCCGCACAGAGGTGAGCCTGCCCACCTCCCGCGTCCAGCCCCGGGCTGTCCAGAGGGGTTGCAACTCCCCCTGTGGCCTCCCCTGCCTGAGGCTGCCCTCAGCCAGCCTTCCCTGGAGATGATCTCCTCCCCACTGCAGACCTGCAGGGACAGGGTACGAGTGAGCTGGGGGCAAGACTCCTGGGTGCTGGTGCCCGTCAGCTGCTCCCAAGCTGGGGGGCCCAGGAGACCCCACCCACCCCTGCTCTGGGCCTCCACTTCCTTCACTGATGCTCAGCCTCCCACGTCCTCCAGAGTGACCAGGGCAGCCCTCTGCAGGGGCAGGATGCCACCAGCTGAGAGCCTTGGTCCTGGGCGTCCTGGAACCTGTGGACTAGTTGCTGGGGGATGCTCCGTTTCTCCTTCAGTCTCAAAGGTGGTGCCTAACAAGTGGCCTGCCTCAGTCTACCTGTCCCCAAGAGCCCTGCTGGGGACAGGTGCAGGGAGCCTGCCAGCCGCACCCTCCCAACAGAAACCCCGGCTCTCACTCTTCCAGTACCTGTACCAAAGACTGAGAGCTGCTTATCACTGACCCTGACGCTAGGAGGCAGGTAGCTGCACAATCATCCCCATTTTACAGAGGGACAGACTGAGGAACAAGGAGGGAAACCCTTCCATGGCAGGGCTTGCAGCCAGCCAGTGGCAGGTCAGCAGAATGACACTGGGCTGTCCTTACCCTCAGGGCCCTGCTGAAGCCAGTGGAGCCCAAGGGACTGGGTCCTGGGCAGTCAGGCACTAAAGACAGGATGGGAGCCGGGGCCCCTGCCAGCCTCGCGGGCCCCAGCCCATCGCTGCCTCTCTTCCAGGAGGCCATCCTCATCTCCCTGGCTGCCCTGCAGCGTGGCCTTGCCCAGGCAGGCGCCCGGCCCAGCTGAGGCTTCCGTCAGGCACAAGAGAAAGAAGCAGCAGTGGTGAGGCCAGAGGTTCCTGAGGGTCACCGAGGACGGACACAGCCAAGACTTTCTCCAAAACTAACCACCTTTAATGCAACCCAGCCCCACACTCTCAGTCTGGCCGGGCTGCCACCCTCACTTGCTGCCCGCAGTGATGGCCTTGAGGCTGCCCGCCCTCGCCAGGATGTTCGGCACGAAGAGCAGCCCCGAGGCCCGCTCGATGCTCTCGATGGGCACCAGGAAGCGCTCCAGCGGAATTGCCTCGTCCACGGGTGCGTTGGGCATCACATAGGAGCGGAGTTCGATCTGCCCGCCTGCTGCCTCCAGGATCAGAACCTTGAAGAAGTGGGTGGGCACTGCCACGTGGTTCTTGCCGATCACCTGGTACTTCACGTAGGACTTCCCATCGGCCTCCGTCCTGTGGGCAAACCCAGGCACACGTGGCCTTTCAGGGCTCCCAGGGAGCCTGGTTAGACTCAAGGCTGCCGCCTCCAGGAAGCATTCCTTGACCTGACACCTACGTTGTATCGAGCAGCAGGAACACCCCCTCGTGAAGCTCCTGTGCCCTCCGTGGCTCCCCCAGCAGGCTCACCCTTATCCTGCTGTCCTGCTGGCCTCATGCCCCAACACTGGGTCAGGCAGAGTGAGTGGTAACAATAAACGCTGCTGGGAGAGGCCAGCCTTCTTCACGTCTCTGTTCATCTGTGTAGACACCTGACTGCCTGTCCTCCCTGGGGATGGCGAACACCAGTAGGCCAGGGTGTGACAGCTGGGTTCCCAGCACAGGGCTGGGTGCACGGCACGTGCCCAGAACACTGCCCTGTGGGCCACCTGGGCTAACCCTGAGTCCACCCCACTAAGCAGGCCTTTGGAGGCACTGGCTCTTTAAAGCTGATCGGTGCCTCGGCAGCCCATGTTGAGTCCTCATGGTGACCTCACTGTCCCACTCTGTCGCCTAGACAACCACAAGGGAGGTGATGGGTATTCTCCCCATTTCCTGGGAGAGGATGTTGAGGTCCTTTGCCTGTGGCACCAGAGACTAGGTGACAGGGCCTGGGTCCCATCCCAGCCTGTGGGCCCAGAGCCAGCTGCTTCACCACAGCTTGTGGCATCGCTCAACCAGTCTTCCGTGGGCCAGAAAAATCACTGCACATGCCCAGAGGACACTCAGTCCCTTCTCCCTGGGAGGCAGGGCTGCAGAGGGACAACACGTCAAGTCTCGGTGCGGAAGGGTTGCTCCCAACAGGAGACACTGAAGATGAGAGCCTCACACAAGGGTTTCTGCCTGGGCAGAACTCAGGGGTGGGTGGGTGGGTGGGTGTGGCAAGAGGTGATGTAGGAGAGCAACAAGGGGGTGCAGGGACTGGTGCCCATGGGCAGAGGAGATGTGGTCTAGGCGGGTACCCTGAAGGTCTCTGGCTGTAGAAGTGAATTCAGGAGCCTGAGGCTGGGAATGGACAGGCCTGCTAAGAAGCCAGATGACCAGTGACCTGACAGTGTTGACCCAGAGCCTGAGACAAGCCTGGATGAGGTAAGTGGGAGACCCTGGTGACCCCAGCCCCCCCCCCCCCCCCCATTCTAGCCTTACTTGGGCAGGAACAGCGGCCCTGTGCAGACATAGACGTTTTGGTAGGTGCGGGTCAGACTCCGGCTGTACTTCTCCAGGTTGTTCCAGGCATTCTGGTTGAGGTGGGGCACCTGGTGGGAGAGGGGGCTCAGAGACTGGGCAACCCTAAGGGGCGGGCACTGGCACCAAGCCCAGCGATTCCAGCAGGGTGGAGGGGACAGACCTGCAGAGGGAACTGATTCGAGGAATGAAAGTCACTCCTTTAGGCCACTTGGCCATGAGGGTGGGGCCCGGGCAGAGCTCAGTGGGTGCTAGCGGCCCCTACCTGGAATGGAAGGACTGGCATCCCAGAGCTCAAAGCCCTTTCTCAGCTCCAAGAGCCGCCCTTAAGGAAAGGGGACATCTCCCCCTTCCAGAGCAACAGGCCCGCTCCCAGTCTCTCCCTGGCCCCCGTGCAGGGCCAGCGGGGACGTCGTGGACCTGCTCCAACTCCACCTGCTCCAGTCCTCAGGACTGTCTAGTCCCATGGGGAGGGCGCTGTGCCGCTGGGAGAGCCCGGCCAGGTCGGGCTCAGGCCCCAGGGGTTCACCAAGGCCCCCCACCCGCCTTCACCCAGCGGGCGCCAGGCCCTCGTGGGAACAGGACGGGCAGGAGGGCAGCGTGCCCGGGGCGCACAGTGACCGCGGCTAATGGCTGGCTGCCAGCAGGTGCCCTTCCCGTTCCTCCCGTCGCTGCCTCCGCGAGCCCCGGTTCCCCACCACAGCCAACACTCGCCCCGGGCCCGGGGCGCGCTCAGCTTCCATAGGCGCCGAGCCCGCGGACCCCGCGCCGCCCAAGGAGGAAGCGGCGAGCCCGACGCCCCCGTTTACAGGCGAGGCGAGGAGGCCGGGGCCCCGGGGGCGCGCGGCGGGCGGTTCCTGCAGCGCGGGGCGAGCACGCCCCCCAGCGCCCGCGGCCTCCCCTCCGCGGGGGGCGACCCCCACCCGGGGCCCCCGGGGCGCGAGGGGGCGGTTCCTGCAGCGCGGGGCGAGCACGCCCCCCAGCGCCCGCGGCCTCCCGCCCGCGGGGGGCGCTACCTGCGGCGCCACGTTGCTCAGGTAGAAGGTGTCGTCCATGGCCCTCTGGCTCCAGCGGTGGTTGGCGGCGGCCGCCAGGTGGCCGCGGTCGAAGCCGCTGCCGCGGTAGTCGGCGTTGGTGGCGCGGTGGTAGGCGTGCACCGACTCGTCCTCGCGGAAGTCGCACGCGCGCCGGTCGCCGTCGCCGCGCAGCCGCTCGGGCCGCAGCTGCTCCACCACCCAGAGCGCGCCGCGCGTGCGCGGGTCGTAGCAGAGCACGTAGGACTCGCGGCTCTTGAGCTGCGCCAGCCCGGGCAGCCCGTACTTGGCCAGCTCGCTGGGCGCCGCGGGCACGACGGGCAGCTCGGCCGCCGCCGCCACGGGCAGCACCGGCAGCCGGCCCAGCAGCCCCGGCGCCGGCCGCTCACCCGCCCGCTGCCGCCGCCAGCCTTCGGCGGCCGCGCCCAGGCCGGCGCCCAGCGCCAGGGTCAGGCCGGCCCGCAGCGCCCGCATGGCCGGAGCGCGCCCGCAGCGCCGCGACCTCGGGCGTCCGAGCGGCGAGGCTCTCGGAGGGGCGGCGCCCCCTGCAGGGCCCTCCGCGGGGCGGGGCGGGGCGGGGCGGGGGCGCGAGCGGGCGCAAGGCCGGTCCCTTCCAACCGCAGAGGTCCGGGGGCTTACGGCTCCCGCGGACGGGGTCGGGTCCGGCCGCGAGCGCACGTCCCGGTGCCCTTGCCTTGCCCTTTAAGGGGCGGGCCTGAGGGGCGCGGCACCGGCGCTTTGGCTCGTGATTGGCCGCCGCCCGGGCCGGTCCCGCCTCCTTAGGGACTCCGCCCAGCGCCTGCTCTGCGCCTGCGCTGGGAGGGTCGGCGCGTGGCCGCGGCGCTCGGGTCGCTGCCCCTTCAGTCGGGACGGGCCCGTGGGGCAGAGCGCGCGCGGCCGCGAGTCCGTCCTCCCGCAGCCGCCCCGGACGCCGGCGGCTCTCAGGCCGGGGGCGAGCGGGACGCCGGCGCCGCCGGGGTGGAGGCCGGGCGGCCCCGGGCGGGGGCTCTCCGCGCAGCGGGCGCCGAGCCCACGGCCACGGGCCCTGCCGAGGGCATCGCCCTGAATGGAGACCGACGCCCGGCGCTGTCGGCGGCGGACAGACTCGCGTGGAGCCCGTGAAGATCGCGGCCCGAGGGCCCTGGCTCACCGCGCAGCGCGCGGGCCCGACGATGCTCATCTGCGCGTGTCCAGGCGACGGCTGCGCATCCCCGGGATTCCGGGCACGAAGCGAGGTGTTCGCAAAGGCCCGCGCGGGGCGGAGCAGGGGAGCAGGGGCCGCCTGCCCTGGACCCTGAAGTGCACAGCGACTGGGTGTGTGTAAGGTTTCCTGATGTCCAGCTGCAAGTTCACTTGAGCAGCAGACCTGACAAGTATCCGAGGTCAGAACCCTACTTGCATTTTTAAAAAGTTACCATGTTAATAAAAGTACTCATTTGAACAACAAAAAAAATTATGTAACAAAAATTACATCTGCAAAGAAAGGGCTAACATATGGGCAGTGATTTCCTCCGGATTCCGGGGTATGAATGACTTATTTACATGTTTTTGAATTTTCATAGTTTTTCAATCTAAAAAATAACTTGCTGTGAAACACGAGGTCGCATCTGTGTCCCCTGCCCACCCCTCCTCCCCACAGCTGCTAACTGCAGGCTGAATGAGTTAAAGCAGGTTGTTCCAACTAGAGCTCCCGGCCTTTCCCCCGACAGTAGCCTCCTGACTCCATCCCTGCTCAAACTTTTCCCTGCTCTGAGGTCTCAAAGGCCTCAGCCCATTACAGCACCAGCGCCCAATGCAAAGAACACATGATTTATTAAAGACAACTTGTCATCAACAGCATTGATTCAAGAAACAAAACTGATTAAAAAAAAAAAAAAAAAGCAGACCGACACTCTGAACCCCTGGAGTGAGACCTGCTGAACTCATACAGTGAGTGTCCAAATCCCTGTGGGCAGCTTCCCACGCAGGAAGCTTGGGCACTCCGGGTGTCTGGGGTGGAGGGGGAATCGCCACGGGCAGGTCCTTTTCTCAAACCCAGGCATGGTCCCTGTGCTCCTGACCTTCATCCCAAAGTCGAGGAGAAAACACTGGACTCAGGCCTGCCTCCGAGGCAAATTAGATGCAGTGATTCAAGTAGTAGGGCCCCAGGCTCCCCGGGAAGGCAAGGGGACAGGCGGGAGGGATGAATGTTCCGGAGCTGGGCAGTGTCTGCTGGGCCCCAGGCTGTGGCCAAGCCTCTGGCTGTGCAGTTGAGCTGGAGCTGAACAGGCGCCGACAAGCTCTGGGAAGGTGGGCGGGCTGGCGGGACGCCTCGCTGTCCTGTCCGGGCAGGGGTCCCGAAGTCTCCCTTAGGCTCAGTTCTAGTACAGAGCTCAGCGTGCTCCCAGCCAGGATGAGCTGGAGAACCGGGAGGGCTCCAGAGTCGGGGGACAGGATGCTGAGTCCCAATTCTTTTCTACCTTCCAGCCCCTCCCTCACCCCCAAACCAAGCACTTTCCAATCTGCAATAAATAACCAGCAGTCTGAATAAATAGTAAAAATCTCCCAAAAACTGTTATGAGAGGAGGTGGTAAAAAGGCAAGTGCAGGAAGTCCCAGCAGCATCCAAGGGACAGGAGGAGTTGTCTGGGGGAAGCAGTTCCTGGCCCGAAGCCTCACCTATGTGGGCAGCGGGGCACCTGCCAGCCGTTTGAGGATTTGAGGACCCTGGCTCCACTACCCAGCCCCCCAGACCCAAACCATAGGCCTCCTTACAAAACGAGGGGACCTGACCAGAGTAAGCGAGCTCCTCCCACTGCCCAGCAGTGGGCACAGCCAGCAGCTCCTGCTCTAAGTGCACCTGCCCCCAAGCAGGTGACCAGAGAAGGGCCAGCACCTCCTTCAGCCTGCTGGGGGGGCCACGCAGCTCCCCTGGCCAACAGGACCCAGGGCCTCTGGGCTCAGCTCCGCCTGGCCCAGGGAGGCTCCCTTTGGTCCCGTTTGCCCTTCATGGGACTCGCCTCCCTGGAATGGGCCCTGGAAGCCACAGGAGTGACGCCTCTTCTGAAGCACTAGGATCCCAAACCCTGGGACAGCACCACCGTAGCCCTTTTCCTTCGGGGAAAGCTCCGGAAGACTTGGCTCTCCCTCTCCCTCCAACATCCCTGGGCAGGAAGGAGGGTAAGAGGCTCAAAGCCTAATGGGTTTCTCAGCAGCTTTTGGTTTCCAAGGTTTCGGGGGATGGGGGCAGGTTCAGGGCCCTCTAGTGAGGCACTGTGGGCTCCCCCCCAGTTGGAGGGACCCGGGAGCCCAGGGCTGGGGGAGGAACAGGGCGCACAGGCCAAGGAGGGGGGAGTGATGGGAAGAGGCTGGGGGTAAGGCACCCCAAGAAAGGGGCAGAGGCAGAGCAACGCTAAGGAGCAAAGGAAGTCACACAGCCTCTGCAAAAGACCTGGGGGGGGCAGAGAAAGAGAAGCTGAGACCCAGAGGAATTCAGACACCCTCCCCACCCCACGTCCGCATGGACAGACATACAGAGGGGCGGAGACCTGGAGGACAGAGACAGACACACAGACACACTCTCGGTGAGCAGGGCAGGGCCTGGCCGGGGCCTGCAGCTTCTGAGCTGCCTCAGCGTCACTTTCCCCCTGGACAAGCCCAAGCACCAACCGCCAGAAGAGGTGGTTTCTGGCTCATCTGCCAAACACCTTCCCCAACAGAGCAGGGGAGGGAGCAGCAGAGCAGAGGCAGGGAGGGGCCTCTGCAGCCCCCAGCGCCCCCAACCTGCCCCAGCCCCAGGAAACCACTTCAGGAGCTCAATCTTGCTCAGCAGCCTGAGGAGAGGGTCCCAGGGTGCAGAGTGGAGAGCGAGCCAGGGCTCAGGGCTCGGGGTCAGGAAGGAGCGTGGCACAGTGGGCCCCCAGTGGGAGCGGCCTACGGGGAGGGAGCCAGGTGGAGGCCTGGAGCGGGCCAGTCCTGCAGCTTCCCCTCGGCTGGGATCCCAAAGGCTTCTTCATGTCCCAGAAGCCAGGGTACGGGGACCGGTGGTGGCTTCTCTCCCAAACCTGGGCCTCCTGCTGCCGGGCTACTTTGAGTCTTGGAGTTCCTTGGCCTTCTGTAGGATCTGGCAGACATCTGTGATGGGGTAATCCTGGGCACGGGAAGGCCAAGAGAGACCTCGAGTCAGCTCAACCTTTTCCACCCGTCACACCTGTGCTGTTCCCACTGGGACCTGTCACCACGCTGGACCTTGGGCCTCCAAGGCAGGGGCCACAGGTTATAACCCCCACGTGAAGCTAACATGGCACTCACCGCAGCGCTAACGTGACCGACCCACCCAGCAGCGCCCAGAGGTCTCCCAGCCCCTCCGGAGGACCAGGGCCACTCTTGCCCCACCTCTCCCCACCTGGCGCCGGGCTGGACACTGTCCGTATATTAGCTCACAGGGGCACCTCAAAAGCCCAGTGAAGGGGTTGTGATTAGCCCATTTTACAAATCTACTCAATGAAGTTGTTGAAAACCAACCCTGGGGCAGGTGTTGGTGAGAAACTGAGGACTAGAGAGCTTGTCACTTGGCTCAGGTCACCTGACTAGCAAAGCCAAGCAAGGATGTGACCCTGATGCTGCCTGACCGCTCAGCCCATGTTTTGTTTTGTTTTTTAAATGTTTTTATTTATTTCAGAGAGAGAAAGGGAGAGGGAAGGAGAAACATCGATGAGAGAGTCATTGATCGGCTGCCTCCTGCATGCCCCTCACTGGGGGGTTGAGCCCACAACCCAGGCATGTGCCTTGACCAGGAATCGAATGATTTCCAGGTTCGTAGGTCAACGCTCAACCACTGAGCCACGCCGGCTGGGCAGGGGTCTAGACTCTAAGCCCTGCTACACTCTGCTGTTCCGACCCCAGCCTGTCATGGCGGCTGGCATGGGCTGAGTGCTCGGTGAGTGTCTGCCTCGTGCTAACACTGAGCTCGTGCCTCTGAACTGAACTTGTTTACCTGAAGGAGCCGCATGTTCACAGTGAAGTCCCCTTCCAGCAGCTGCTCCCGGATCAATCTAAGGAAACAAGCAGCAGGCGCTGGGACCTGGGCTGCGCGAGAGCAGGTGGAGCTGGCCCTCCATGCTCATCCTCGCCACCCTGGTGACTTTGGATCCCAGTGGCCCCCTCCAGCCTGGTGAGAGCAGCACCCCCCCGCCCCCCGCGGCCACTCACATGAGCATGGCGCAGCAGACGAGCAGGAGGAAGTCAAAGCGGCTGTCGTCAGCAAAGAGGGAGTCCCAGATGCGGATGACGTCGGGCAGCAGGAACTCCTGGGACAGCAGCAGCGTCAGCCAGCGGAAGGCAAAGAACTGGGGCCTGATGTTCTGCTCTTGCTGGGGAGACAGAGGCGTGGGGCAGGCGCAAGATCCGCGTTGGCTGGTTGCCATGTGACACCACAGTCTTTAGATGTGAATTCAGATAAACAGCGGGCCCTGAACCTACCCGAGGAGGCAGCAGGCCAGGGGTGAGTGCCAGGCACACCCAAGGGATGGCACGGGTCCCTAGAGAGCCTCACTCAGTTAAACAGGCAGCTGCTTGCTGCCAGCCAATGCTGTCATCTGGTTTTTTCAAAGCGAAGCCATAAACCCAAACTTATATAAGCTCTCTAGACTTATGACAGCTCAGATTTCTTTAAAACACTGCACAACCCTGGCCTGTGTGCTCAGTGGGCTGGTGTCATCTGTGCACCAAAAGGTTGCTGGTTCGATTCCCGGTCAGGGCCCGTGCCCAGGTTGCAGGCTCCATCCCCAGTAGGGGGTGTGGAGGAGGCAGCCCATCGATGTTCTGCTCTCACGCTGATGTTTCCCTTTCTCTCTCCCTCTCCCTTCCTCTCTCTCTCAAATCAATAAAAATAAGAAAAAAATTATAAAAACAAAACTGCAAAAACATAGTTCCATATTTGTTTAAAAAGACCTTTATATAATTTTCTTATTCCCAAAACTGTTTCTGTTTATATGTAACTTTTTACTGAAATGTTTTCTGAAATATGAAATACCCCTAAAATTTTTAAAAATTACTCTCAACTTTTAAAAATGAAATTCACCCATCTTCTCTCAGGGGATGAACAGGCTGAGCTGGGCCTGTGGTAAATGGCTCGCCCTGTGCCCGGCACACGCTGGGCACCACATTGACTCCCCGCATTGCCAGCCTGCCTGGTCCCAGCACCTGCGCTGGGTCTCAGCAGTGGGCCAGGGCTCCTCAGCAGCAGCCACCGCCACTTCCAGTCCCCAGACTCAAGCAGAGCTCGCCCTGCACAGCGACGCTCAGGGTGTGCTCTCCTGTGCCCCGGCCCCCCGCCTGGCCCGCGCGGGGTCCTCACCAGTTTCAGGTAGAGCTCCATGTCTTTCTCCTTCAGGGTGGAGTAGACCTTCTCCATCTTGTAGGTGATGCCACACTGCGAGTCGTCCAGGCTCTTGATGAAGTTGTCCCGGATCTCGGCCATGAGGTTGGTGAAGCAGAAGAAGGTGTCGGCCTCGGCGTGCTCTGGGAGGGCGAGACGGCAGGGTGGGGGTGGCCAAGGGGGAGCCGGTGCCTCCTGAGCCCCAGCCCACCCCTCGCCTGCAGGAGCCTCCCCTCCGTCACTGCTCAGTCTCACCAAGTCTCCGCACCCCATGGCTTCTGTCCCCAGACTAAGGACAGCGCCTCTCTCTTCTCCCATCTTCTGGCAGCACTGTACCCACTTAGCAGGTGATTACATGCTCTTCCGATGACGCTTTTCAAGTTGTTATTTACTTAAATTCTATCATTGAGCTCCCTGTATATACAGCTCACCTGCCCTATGAGAAACTCAGTTACAAATATCAAGAGAGCCGCACACTCCCAATACTCTAGAAAGTCTGAGCCAGAGTGGATCTGAGAGAGGACCCAGCCAAACCCCCTTATCTGACGGGGAGAATGGAGGCCCGGAGAGGGGATGTGCGTTGCACAGCCTGACAGAGCCCATCAGCCTGGCTTTCCTTGGCCTGGTTTTTTAGGGAGCCGGCCACAAGGGGTGTGGGCAGCCCAGAGCTGTTACCTTTCCACTCGCTGTTGGGGTCGGTGGCAAAGGTGTAGTAGAGGGGCCCCACAATCTCATTCATGCCCTGCACGTAGGCGATGCCAGGGTTGAGCTTGGCATAGATGAACAGGATCCGCTCCACCACCTCCCAGTGGGCCTCGCAGCCATTGGGCAGCAGCTCATACTCATTCAGGGAGGACGGCGCCGCGTTCTTGTGTGGGGAGCTCATCTGGGGAGAAGGGGGGCCCATTAAGACGACGGGTGGCATTCGGACAATGTGTTCTCCCAGCACCATCTACCATTAAACCTAAGCTTAGCCTCCTGCTTATGGGAAACGCAGGGCACAGAGGAACCCGTCCGCCACCACCAGGAGGAAGCGAGCAGACAGATCCAGAGTGTGAAACATTCTACAAGACAGTGGACTGAAATCTGACCTACGGACATAAACAGTGCTTCCCTCCCGGGGAGGGGACTGCCTGGCCGGGGCACCTCTTGGTGACACAAACACTCTGTGTCTTGTTCTGGTTGGCAGTCACACAGGTACATACGTAAGAAAAATCTTGTATTCCCGAGATTTGTGCATTTTACTGTATGTAACTTATACTTCGATTTAGAAAATAAAACCTTAAATATGTCAGAAACAGACAACTGGCTAAGAGTCTTCAGGAAGCGCAATGCTGTGGGGCTGGGGGAGAGAGGAGGCCTGCTCCAGACCAAGAGTCTAAGGAAACAGCCCCCATGTGACACAAAAACCTGGACTGGGTCCCGGCGTGGAAGTAAAAACACGTATATATTCTTCATGCGGCCAAGGGCACGATGCGCTCGTGGGGCAGATGGCTGCTCATCTCCCGGATGCGCCAGTGTCGGGAGGAGCTGCCTGAAGTCCTCCGGGAGGAGGGCAGACACCGCACCCTACTCTCTAATTGAAAACAAGGCAAAGAGCTAGCAGTGCTACACTGAGGTGGAGTGTGCAAGTGTGCATAGTACTCTTTCCTCCACTTTTCTGAATGTTTCGAAATTTCCGTAAGAAAAAGCCCGGAGATGAAGAGGCTAATCCCTGCTTAGAGCTCCTGCAACAGAGCAGAGGCCCCAACGCCAGTGCCCATCGGGACCCTCGGGGGCTCTGCAGACTCAGTGCCTGGGGTCACCTGTACGAGAGCCACAGGCCAGCCCGGGCGGGACGGTGTGGGACCGTCCTGGAGTGCAGGCCCCTGGACGTGCACGTGTTCGTACACATGCATGTACATGTGCGCACACACGTTGCTAATATCTGCGGAGGAGAGCTGTGTGTGCAAGGCAGCGCTCCGCAAGCACACCTCCAGGGGAAGCTCTGAACCACCAGGAATACTCTCTCAGCATCACTCTCACGGCGAGGAAGCACAGGCTAGAAAAGTTAGGTCGTGTCACCTCTTGCATTAGGTGGTGGCGCTGGGATCTGGTCCCAGCCTAGCTGACTGCGGCGCCTGAGGTCCAGGCCTCCTTCCCAGCTCTCCAGGAATCTGCACGCCATGGCCTCATTCATCTTGGCAACTCAAAGCCAGGCAGGGCAGACATGATCACACCCAGTTTACAGAAGAGGAGGCGGGGGCCCAGGAAGGTAAGCCCAGGATCACTTGCCCAGAGTTAAATAGACGGTCAGCATGAGCTCACACTGCCCTGCCATGGGTCCAGAGTCTAGGAATGAAGCTTTGGTCAGGTGCTCTGCCCCCGGGACAAGGTCCAAACCTAAAATGGGCAGAAGCATGGCTCTCAGCCCCCAGTGGCTTTAGTGAGGTGAATGACAGAGGCCAGGTCCTGCAGCCAGGTTGTTGGCAGCCAAGGAGGGCTGCCCACACCCACACAGCAGGCCCTGCGGTCAGCTAGCCAAGCATCCTGCACCTCTAGCACACCCAGCTGCTACAGGCACACGGAGCCCCGGGACCAGCTGTCACTGCCCGTCACCCCTGCAGCGGGAAGTGGCTACTCTCCTGCAGAGCGCACCTTGGTCAGCCATCCGCTTAGGGGAAAAGCCTCCGCAGCAGCAACTGTCTAGCTTTTTGCAGGTTGCAGAGGATTTTTCCATTGTTGGAGGGGAGTGAAAAGTTGTGAAGAAGTCAGAGCTCCAGGGACCAAAGCAGTGAGTATGTGTTAAAAATAAGATTATACACCTACTTGGCTAGTTACAGGAACCTGTAGGAGATGGTTCACACTCAGGGTGACCTGTGCAGCACAAGTCCTATCAGTTCTACCTCCTCAGTCCCTCAGATCTGTCCTCGTTCCACCCCAGCCCCAACTCCCACCCGTTCCTGCCTGAACAACGCAGCCACCTCCCCGACACCCTCTCCGTGATTCCTGCCCCTTCCATCAACACCCACAGCGCCAACAGTGATCTTTCACAAAAGCAGACCATGGCCCTACTCAGAATGCTACAGGGCTCCCCAGCCCTCAGATTAAGGCCCCGTGTGGCCTCCCACCACCAACCTCTCCAGCGTCCTCCAGTGACCCTCTCTCCCTTCCCCTCTGCCTCTAGCCACACTGGACTCCTCCATCCCTTGAACACACCATGCTCCCTCCTGCCCAAGGACTTCCACGTCTGCCCTCCTCCCCACCTGGGGAGTCCCTGGGGCCCCCAGGCTGCCTCTCACATTTGTGACCCCGCTCCGGCTCCGGGCCACTGTCTGGGACTTCAGTGTTGTCTGCTCCACCCGCTTACGAAGGGTCTCAAACTCATTCTGAGGGTCCAGAATGAGGAGGCAGGGGTACTCGGTGGCCCTCTGGAAAAATGATATGTCTGGGCACAGCCTCCTGCCAGAAGGAAACGGGAGAGAGTGCTGTTACTCAGCACCCCAAAAGACATTTATTAAAAAGTTAATAACATTTTATTTAAAAAAGCATTACAGTTTTTAAGAGGCATTATAGCCATTATTACATATAGCCACATCCTCACGCGTATTTGCGGACAGACACAGGCGCACCACCAGTGTAAGACAGACCTGCTTCCCCAGAACTGGGTTCAGAACATGCTCTCAACTCAAACAATACCATGAAAACCTGACTCCCCAGATCTCAGCGGGAATCCTGCTTCCTCAGGCAGGGCATCCCGGACAGCCTGAAGCACCCCGAGCTCTTTCCTCCCCGAGCTCATTTACCATAAATGCTAGTTACACGAGCACATTGAGCGCCTATACCCCTCTTCCCCCCAAGGCTAGGCTCCTCTGGGAGAGGGACTGTATCTGTCTATTCAGTGCTCGACCCTGAGCATGGCACTGGGATTGCCACACAGCGGGGGCTCACTACCCATCTGCTGAAGGAACGGTCGGATGAATCTACAAATGCCGGGACCACCGAAACGGAGGCAGGGAGGAGAAGGCCGGGCATGGGCAAGCACAGGATCCCCCCCATTCTGATTGCACTCGCCAGCCCGTTCTCAGGCCCCGCACCACTGGGACCTGGGCCCAATGTCCCAGAGCACCCAGCAGCAGCTCCTCACACCCCCACCGACCCCGTGGCCTGGGCTGGAGGAAAACGACAGACTGGGACACCCTCCGGAAGCCCCAAGGGCCCCCCGCCCGCACCCTGCTTACCGGACGTCCTTGTCGATCTGCAGCAGCACCTCGTTGTCCCTGAAATACGTGTTCCACCGGCTGTCAGGGTTGGGGTTGAGGGGCTGCAAGGAGAGAACAAGCTGCCATCCTTGGCCTAGCAGGGTCCCCAGAGGCAGACGCCAGTTTGGAGGCCGGCGCAGCAGCCTCACACCCACAATCCCGTCCGCGGCCCAGCTGTGGCTGAGACGGCCTGTGAGCTGCTGCAGGAGCAGCACGGGCCTCACGTGGCCCCCCCCGATCCCGTTCCAACTCCATACTGACAGCCAGGCCCTGCTGTCCACTTGGAGCACAGCCTGCCCGCAGGACTCTGTTCTCTCCACTGCTCTGGCTTGGGAATGCTGCATACAACAGGTGCACACTGAAGGCTTGTTGACGGAATGAGTAGATAAATCACTGTCATATCTCGATGTCTCTCTGAACCTAACTCTAACGCATCAGTGCTTTGAGTCGCCCACTGCAAACCCTGGAGGATGGGCCTGGGTTGGCTCCATCTCCACTGGCCACACTGCGAAGCTCCCAGGGCGGAGCTCAGTGCTGGAGGAGGAAGGGGGCTGCCTCCCACCAGAGAGAGGCGGTCTGTCCTCACTCCCACCCTGCTCTGGCCTCTTCAACCATCAAATCACAGGCCCTTCGTCAGGGAACAGGGGCGAGAAGAAAGCCCCAGCTTCCTTAGCAAGAGTCCCAGCTAAGCCTTATACTCCTGGCTGGGCCTGGGGAGAGGAGGGGAGAGACAGTGGCTTTCAGGGGCTGAGCAGCCAACTGAAGAAAGGAGGCACCGGAGGGGCAGAGGGGAGTGAGACCAGCCGCATCCCCATCAGTGGGAGGACTCTGGCCACTCCCAAGCCCACACTCCTCCCTACTCTGCAGCCTCAGCACCTGCGACTGGCCCCTACTCACGTGGTCCTCAAAGGTCACGTCCTCCCTGGACACACCCATGTTGGCCTTGGCGATGCCAGGCTGGATGATCATCTCCCTCAGGAACTGGGAGTACAGCTCCCTGCAGCAGAGATGAGGAGGGAAGCGTGACTCCCAACAGTCGGGCCCGGGGAGCCCAGAGCAGAGAAGCACCCACCAGAGGTAGGACAGGCTCGGCCCCACCTGTTCTGTCTGATACAAGACCCTCCCTTCCTCCCGTCACCCCTTCTCTGGGTCTCACCTCTGCTTGGCCAGGATGGAGGTCCATGAGGCTCTCTCCAACGGGAGGTAGTTCAAGAGGATCTGCACAGAGTGAGAGGAGCAGCACTCTGGTGACACCCCAGCCCCACCCTGGACAGTAGGCAGAGGCTGACAGGTCTCAAGGAAAATGTCTGCTGATGCCCAGAGGAGACAAGATGGGCTGCAGCCCTGGAACATGGGCACGAGCTGGGGGAGCCTCCCCTTTCCTCCCCGCTGCTCCCTCTTTTATCCCAACCCAGGCCCTTCCTCTTCTTTCCCTCACACAGACTCTTCCAAGTGATAAGAAGACCTAGTGCTCAAAGTGGCTGGAATCTAGGATACTGGGCTCCCACCGCCACATCACCTAACAGTTTCGGACAAAGCCCAGCCCTTTTGTCCCAGTACACATCCATTCTGCTGCGCTGCTCGGAACCAGGACCCAGAGGGCTTCACTGGCATCACAAGGTGTTCCATCCCCAGAGGAACCAAAAACCCAGGGCTTCCCAGAAAAGCTTCCCCAGACAAAGCAAGTAAAGGCGCAGAGTAGAAAGAAGGGGCTGGGGCCGGGGGCAGCCCATGCGGGAACCCAGGGACTCTCGGCAGAGCAGAAGCCCCACCCCAGGCACACCCACCTTCCAGCAGAGGCACCGCAGTCCGCCCTCACAGGGGATGCCTGTGGACACAGCAGGCAGAGGTCACGCCCTAGGCCTGAGTCCCAGAACCCCCAGCCCTCCACCTTGGAGCCAGTCCGCAGGGAGCAGAGGGAGCAAGAAGTAACTCTTCAAGGACCATTTTCTGCCACAAAGGTTATGAGACTGGATGCTAATCCTGTGTGTATTTGTCTTCCTGCCCCAGCCCAGAGCTCTCTTTCTGAAATGTTCTCATTCTGGATATCCCTCCTCTGTACCAACCACCACCTCTTCCCAATCAGCCAGGTCACCCGCTATGAACAGTGGCTCCATGGCTTCCTCAAAGCATCCATCACAACTCTGACTGCATAACATAATGTGTGTACTCATTTAACATCTGTGACCCTTACTGCCGGGTAAGCCCCAGAGAGACAAGAACATCTGCCTCACATTCCCAGTGCCTGGTGCAGGGGGCTGCACACCGAAGAAATTCCATAGGTACAAGCAGAATTAAATTAAGCTACAAATGCTGACTGCTTTGTGCTCTATGGACCTAACTACACTTAATCCTCATTATAACCCTAGTAAGTACGGAAGATCAGCATCACTGTCGTCATCTTACAGATCAAGAAACTCATGTGACCCGGCTGGCGTGGCTCAGCAGTTGAGCATCGACCTAGGATCCAAGAGATCGAGGTTCAATTCCCCGTCAGGGCACATGCCCGGGTTGCAGGCTCGATCCCCAGAAGAGGGCGTGCAGGAGATGGCCAATCAATGACTCATCACTGATGTTCCTATTTTTCCCTCTCCCTTCCTCTCTCTGAAATCAATAAAAACATATTTTAAAAAAGAAAAAGAAACTCATCTGTAAAGAAAAGGACATCAAGGGCTCAAACATAGATCTGTGTGACTCTAGAAGCCAAACTCTCCAGCACTCAGATACCTCCCAAGGCTGGCAGACCCCAGCTCAGCACAGTTCCTGGACCCCCCAAGATCTGAACAAAAAGACAGATTTCTCCTGCAACACTGTCAGAAACCTGCTAAAGCAGCTGCTGCTACCGTGTCCCTGTGTTCCATGCACAGGAGCTAATGCTCCCACCTCAAACCTGCAGGGGGGTGCAGGGAGCGGATCACTGGCAAATTCCTCACTGGCAAAGTTACAAAGGCAGAGCAGTGACAAGAAGCTACACAGAACACCCTGGGATGTTTTAGAGATAAGCAAAAAAATCTCTTGCCGGATGGTTAACGCCAGTGAGGGCAAAGTCGAACACTGCTGAGGTGCAGCTCCCTCAAGCCTGTGTCTCAAGGCTGGAAACTTTCTCACCATTAACCAAAGTTCACTGTCGCCTAAGTGGGATTTGATCCCAAGCCAGGGAGAGGACCAGGAGCTACTTACTGTACCGCTAACCCAATTCTATACTGAGGAATCCTGCTGCCATGAGGGGAGACGGGCCTCAGTTCAAGAAGTCTCCCCTCCACTGTCTCCCTGCCATCTCGTCCTCTCCAGTGACTCCGACGAAGTAACACAGCCATACGCATCCCTCAGATGCCCATGAAGCACCCTAAGGCCCACAGGCAGGCGAACTGTGGCTGTCCCTCCTCTGGGAACCCCCTCCACGCTCAGGAGAGTCCCTGGTGGTTCAGCTCCACAGGATGTTGGAGAAGCCCCAAGAGGCAGGCAGGCCGGCTGCCAGGACGGAGCAGGTGTGGCCTTGGGCACCTTCCCTCCATCCCAGCCACGGCCGCGGCACTAGGAAAACTCTGAAAATGCGGAGTTGCCTCTTACCACTGAAACTGAGTTCCCGGAGCTTTTCCAGGGCGATGGTGGGCTCCTTCAGGACGTCCTGGAAATCCGCAATCCTAGCAGGCGGGAGGGGAAAGTGAATGAAGTACACCCAAAGCATAGGGACGGCTCCCGAAGCCCACAGCTCCCTCTCCCGCCCGCTTCCTCCCTCCTTCCCCTTCAGGACATCAAGCTGGCAAAGCTGAGGGCAGGTCCTGCTCAGAGGGGCCCTGGGGGGCTGGGAAACAGCACGCTCGGGGCCCCTCCTCCTCGGAGCCCAGGGGCGCAGAGACACCCTCGCCTGGAGGAGCTCAAACCCCTCACGAGCTCAGACGCGTTAATAATATTCGGTGAGCGGGCCTTTCCCGGGCGCCTCCTGCCGGCCCGGCCCGGCCCACAGCTCCCGGGTCGGGACGCGCGGAGCCCGGGCGCCGGGGGTACCCCGGTCCGCACACCGCGGAGCCCGGGCCCCCCGCGCGCAGCGCTCGGGGCTCAGAAACCCCGCCGCGCGAGGACCTCGGGCCTGCCCTCGGCGGGGACACGGCGCGCGGGAGACCGAGCCCGGGGCGGCTCTGAAGCGCGAGGAAGCCCAGCCGGCGCCGCGGGGCTCGGCCCGGGAGAGGGGGCGGCGCGGGGACGCCTCGGTTCCCACTAAGAGCCGAGCCCGGGGGGGCGCCGAGGCCGAGGGCTAGCAGGAGGCAAGGAAAGGGGGGCGTGAGGAAGGCGCCGGGGAAGCGGAGACGCCGGGCGGGGGAGCGGGAAGGGAAGGGGGTGCCGGGGGGAGGGGCGAGCAGGGGAAGCGCCGCCGCTCCGGGCGCTCGGGCCCCCTGGCAACGCGGCGGGGCGAGCGCGCGCGGGCCCCTCTGGGGGGACGGCGGGTGGCGCCGCGTCCGCGCCCCGCGCGGGGCAGAAGGGCGGCCGGGAGGCCGGGCGGCCGGGGCCCTCACCGGCTCTTGTGCAGGCTCGACATGGTGTTGACTTCCGGGTCCCCCGCCGCCCCGCCGCCGCCGCCCCCCGGGACGCGGGGCGCTCCGCACAGGCCTCCGGCCGGAAACGCAGCGGTCCGCGTGCGCTGGGTTCCGCCCCGCCCCGCCCCTTTCCCAGCGGCCTCGCGGTGGGCGGGACTCCGAGGTGCCGAAGCCCCGCCCCGTGTCCCGCCCCCTAATCTAGGTCCCGCCCCTGTCCGGCCACGCTCCGCCCCTATCCAAGGCCACGCCCCTACCCGGCCACGCCCCGTGCCCCAGGCCTCCTCTTGCGCTTTCCTGGTCCTCCGTTTTTTGTAGTTGTTTTTTTTTAATGTTCTTATTGATTTCGGAGAGAGAGAGATGGAATCATGGATGATGAGAGTCATTGATCGGCTGCCCCGCGCACGCCCCCTGCTGGGGGGAGCCCGCTGCCCCCGCCTGTGCCCCGACCTCCTGGATCCTAGGCGATGCTCAGCCGCTGAGCCCCACAGCGCTTGTGGGCAGGAACCCAGGAGGTGACCTGCTGCACCCTATGGTCATTCTGTCTTTAATTTTTTTGGAGGAGCTGCCTTACAGGTTTCAATAGTGGCTACGGCCACGTACGTTTTCACCACCGGCGCACAAAGGTTGCAATTTTTCCGCATCCCGGCCAACGCTTGTTACTTTGTTTTTGCTGCTGTTGTTACTTTCTTCTGCTTTTATGGTCATAGCTATATGGGTATGAGGTGGTGCAAGTCTTTTTAAGATATGTGATTTGTAGACGTTCTCTCCCGGTCTGTGGCTTGACTTTTTGTTCACGGAACAGTGTTTGAGTGGAAGTTACTGATTTTCATAAAGTCCTTTATGTCACATCCAACAAACTTTGGCGTAACCGATACCACAAAGATTTTTTTCTCCTGTTTTCCCCTCCACGTTTTCTAATTTTAGGTTCTATGTTTAGGTCTATGATCCACGTTTTAAAGTTTGCAATTCATTTTGACTTAATTTTTGTAAATGGCGTGAGCTGTGGATCAAAGTTCATTTAGTTCCATGTGAGTATCCAAATGCCCCAGCACCATGCGTTGGGGGAAAAAAGTATCCTTTCTTCAACTGAACTGCCTTTGCAAACCTTTGGCAAAAAAATCAATTAATCATGTGTGCGTGGGATCTAATTCCGGACTCCCTGCTGCTTTTCCTTAATCTCCTTGTCTATCTTTTTGGCCTCACAACACTGTATTTATTGGTAGCTCTACCATTGGCCCTGAAGCTCCATAATTATGTAGCTCTATAATTATGTAGCTCTCTAATAAGTCAAAGTTAGGTCCTGTAAGTCCATCAACTCTGCTCCTCTTTTTCAAAGTTGTTTTGGACTTTGCATTCTCTATGAACTTTAGAATCAGCTTGTTGATTTCTAGGGGGAAAGAGTTGCTGGGATTTGGGTTGGGACTGCACTGAATCTATAGATCAGTTTGAAAATAATTGATAGCTTTCCATTATTGAATCATCTGATCCATGAACATAATATAGCTCCATTTCTTTAGGTCTTTTTTGTTGTTGTTAATCCTCACTTGAGGATATTTTTTCTATTGCTTTTTAGAGAGAGTGGAAGGAAGGGAGGGAGGGGGAGAGAGAGGGAGAGAGAAACATCAATGTGAGATAGACACATCCACTGGTTGCCCCCCTCAACCCGACCAGGAGGCAGGAATCAAACCCTCAACCCTTCGGTGCACAGCCTGATACTTTCACCTCACTGGGCCACATCGGTCAGGGATATTTAGGTCTTTAATTTCTCTTAGAAACTTTTTTGTAGTTTTTTAAAAAATATATCTTTATTCATTTCAGAGAGAGGAAGGGAGAGGAAGAGAGAGAGAGTTGAAACATCAATGATGAGAGTGTCATTGATCCGCTGCCTCCTGCACACCCCCGACTGGGGATCAGGCCCGCAAACAGGGCATGGGCCCTGACTGGGAATCAAAGGCGATCTCCTGGATTGTAGGTCGATGCTCAAATGCTGAGCCACACCCGGCCGGGCTCTATGTTTAACTTTTAAATGAGGAATAGCCAAACTGCTTTCCAAGGCCATTGCACCATTTCCTATTCCCACGGCAAAGTAGAAGTGTTCTCATCTCTCCACGGCCTTGACGAAGCTTGTTACTGTCTGTCTCTTTGATCGTATCCATCCTAGAGATTGAAGTTGGACCTCATTCTGGTTGCGATTTGCATTTCCCTGAGGACTAATGATGCCGAGGGCACATTTTTTGTTGTTAGTGCTCACCCAAGGATATTTTTTCCATTGATTTCTCAGAGAGAGTGAAAGGGAGGGGCCAGGGGAGAGAGAAACACCAGTGAGAGAGACACATCTACTGGTTGCCTCACCTCCCGCATGCACCCCAACCTGGGCCGGGGGTTTGAGCTTGCAACCAAGGTAACAGAACCCAGGACCCTTCAGTCCGCGGGCCGATGCTCTAACCACTGAGCTAAACTGGCTAGGGCAACGTTGAGTGTCTTTTCGTGTGCATCTTGGCCATGTGTGTATCATTTTTGGAGAAATGTCTAGTCAACTCTTTTTCCTGTTTTACATTGGGTTATTTTCCTTTTAATTATTTAGTTATTTATGTATCCTGGATGACTGTTCTTTATCAGATATATGATTTACAAATATCTTCTCCCATTTTTTTAAATGTTTTTATTGATTTCAGAGAGAGGAAGAGACAGAAACATAGAAACATCGATGATGACAATCATTGCTCACCTGCCTTCTGCACACACCCCCACCCCCCACTGGTGACTGAGCCCACAGCATGTGCCCTGACCCGGAATCACACAGTCTACCTCTTGGTGCATGGGATGAGCTCAACCACTGAGCCACACCAGCTGGGCTCTTCTTCCATTCAGTGGGTTGTCTTTTACAATTTCTTTCTTTTTTAAAATCCTCACCTAAGGATATTTTGAGAGAGAGAGAAACATGGATGTGAGAGAGACACATCCATTGGTTGCCTCCTGCGCACTACTCCCCAACCAGGGCCAGAGATGGAGCCTGCAGCTGAGGTAGTGCCCTTGGCTGGAACTGAACCCAGGAACCTTCAGTCCAAGGGTGGACGCTTTAACCACTGAGCCAAACCATCAGGGCTCTATGCAACTTCTTGATGGTGCCCTTTGAAACGTAAGTTTTTAACTTTGATGAAATCCAGTTTGTCTATATTTTTCTCTTGTGCTTGGTGTCATATTAAAGAAACCACTGCCTCACCCAAAGTCACAAAAACTTCCTCCTATGTGTTGTTCTAAGAGTTATATAGTTTTAGATTACATATGCACGCATATTTTTAAAGGACTAAGGGGATATGCACCAAATTGTTTAGAGTGGTCATCTCTGGGAGAGGGCATGAAATTGGGTTAGGTTAGGGTTTGATGGGGATTTTCATTTTTTTCTGCTATATATTTCTGTATTGTTTGGATTTTATTTTTTATATATATTTTTTATGTCTTTATTGATTTCATGGAGAGGGAGAATCAGAGTCATTGATCGGCTGCCTCTTGCACGCCCCCTGCTGGGGATCCAGCAGCAACCTGGGCCTGGGCCCTGACCGGGAATCCAGCAGCTGTCTCCTGGATCCTAGGTGGATGCTCAGCTGCTGAGCCACACTGACCGCGCTTGTTTGGATTTTTTTTTTTTTAATTTTTTTACCAGCATGGCTAACTCTGGTAATTTAAAATCAACAGTCTTTAAAAAAAAAATCAGTAAACTTAAAAAAAAAATCAATAGACTTTTTAAACGATTCAAGATTGTACATAGTTAGTTACATATGGTCAAAAACTAAAATATACTATGCAAAACGAAAAAAAAAAATCCACAAAGCTAGTTATCAGCATTGGGGTGAGGGCTGTGTCAAGATAAGATTCCCTGAAAAAGTAGCATCTGAACTGAGACCAGGAGGTGGGGGAGTGTGCTGGGCATCGATGGGAGCAAGAAAAGTGTTTCGTTGGGAAGTTAGTGTTTGAGCCTATGGGAGAGAAGGGGTTCACTAAAATAATAATAATAACAATAATGCTTTAAACTCTCAGAATTGGAGAATGGAAGGGGGACAAGTAAGGAGAGGGGGCCAAGAGGCTGGACGGAGACGGGGCCAGCTGCCCTTGCGGTCCACGGCAAGGGTGGCAAGCAGGGGACAGCCCTGATCAGGCTGAAGTTTTGGAAAGAACCATCCTGGGGCCGTGGAGAGGGCGAGGGGAAGGCTCAGGGGGTCCCGTGGGAGGCGGCTGCGTGAATGCCGGGGGGAAATGAAGGCGCCCAAAGTCCTGCAGCGCCGGGCTAGGGGCGGGGGTCGGGGTTGGAGACGCCTCGGACCCGCGGCCCGGCCCGGCCGGGTCCCCGCCTCCCACGGGACAGCCGAGGCGCGCGGCCGGGCGGGCGGGTGCGGGACACCTGTGGGGGCGGAGGCGCGCGGCCGGCCCGGGGGCGGGTGGGGCGGGCGCTCCCGGGAGGTGGGCGCTGCCCCGGAGGAGGAGCCCCGCCCCGCCCCGCCCCGACCCGACCCGCCCCGACCCGCCCCGCCCCGCCCCGCCCCGCCCCGCCGTCGGGACCCGCGGAGCCGCAGGACAGAGCGCGGCCCGAGCCCGGGTCACACGATCGGGCTCCCCCGGGGCCAGGAACAGCTCCGGAGGCACGAGCTCAGCACCGGGCCGGAGCCCCCTCGGCTCGCTCCCGCCCCCGGGAACCGGCGTCCGAGGCTCCGGCATCCCCGAGAGGAGCTGCCGCGGGGCCGGAACCTTGTGGCGCCGGCGCTCGCGTTCGCCGCCGGACCCGGCGGGGAGACGCGCCGCCGTTGCTAGGGGGCGGCCCCGGAAGTGACGCGCCCGGGGTTTGTTGACAGCGGAGGCGGCGGCGGCGGCAGGCTCCCAGCCGGAGCGGCCGGAGCGGGGGAGGGGCCGGCCCCGCAGCCAGCGCCCGGCCGCCCGCAGCCCCGAGCGCAGGTAACGGCCGCGCGTCCCCGGCGCCCCCCTCCCGCCCGGGCGCCCCCCGGGAGCGCGGGTCCCGCCTGGCCGACGCCCGGCCCCGGCCCCACGGCGGCCCCGCCGGCCGGGCCGCAGCCTCCGCTCCTCCGCGGCCGAGGACGCGCCCGGGCCCCGGGGATGCGTCTGCCCCGGGCCTCCCCTCCTGCCGCGGGCATCGCAGCCGCCGCCCCTCGCCCGGGGCCCGGCGGCCCGTGGTGGGCGGGCTGCTTCCTCCCGCGGCCCCGCCGCCAGGGCCTCCCTGCGAAACGGGGGATCCCCGGGACCCGAAGGGCCAGCCTCTGCCCCTCCTACCTGTTGGAGGAGCTTGAGTCCCCCCCCAGAAAAAAAACAAAAGCCGAGCTTGACAAGCTCAGGGACGGCTTGGACCCTGGATGACCAGCCGCGGGGCAGCCCCAAGTCCGGCGGGGGGGGGCCCGGGGGGGTCGCGGAGCCCGAGGAGCCGGGGGCTGGGTAGGTGAGTTGAAACTGAAACTGGCCGTGCCCTGTGGGTGGAATTGGACTTGGCTGCTGTCCGGCCCAAGGTGTCCAGGATTTCCCTTCCCCGCCCCGGCCTTGCCGGCGCGTTTGGTTTTTCAGGGGGAGCGGGATGCCTGACGCCTCCGTGGGGAGAATCGCCCCGTGCGATCGGTCCCGCAGGATGTTGCCTCTCTTCAGGGTTCAAGCTGGGGGAGAATGAGCGATGAAGCCAGCTCAGAAAAGGGTCACAGGAGGCCACCTCCAGAGCAGGATGTGGTGGCCAGGAGGGAGCGGCCTCTCTGTTTTGGTTCACTGGTTCATTCAGCAGATAGTGAACGTAACAGGTCGGGTGGCCCTGGGGAAAAACAACGCAGGAAGGGCCATGGAAAGAGCCAGAGAGTACAGGCGCCTTTTTTTTTTTTTTTCCCCCGAGGGTGGTCAGAGAAAAGCGTCTGATTAGATGATGTCTGATCAGAGACCGGAAGGGAGTCAGGGATCAGGCCCTACGGCTCTCTGAAGATAGAGCGTTTAACAGCAGGTGCAAAGGTCCTGAGGTCGTGTACCTGGTGATTTTCAGAAACAGCGTGAGGACAGTAGGGCTGGAGCAGAATGAAGGAGGGGAGGGGCGGTTGATGAAGCCAGAGAAAGAGTGGGGAGCAGATAATGGTGGGGAGGCTATCAGGGACTGTCTTGTGTGATGCAAGGTCACGGGGTATCTCAGAACTGTACTAACTTGAAGTGTGTGGTGCTTGGAGAAGATACAGATTTGTTTTCAGATGACAAATGGCCATTGTGCTCTGGCCTTGGGTTGTAAGAACACTTTTTCATTCTTTGTAATGACCATGAGTGGAATAAATCCGGAAAGGACTGTGGTTAAATCGGGTCATGCCGCCACTTCCTGGTGGTGAGAACTTGGGCAAGGGACCTTTTTCCCGCCTCGGTTTCCCCATCTGCAAAGCAGTTCTTGGGTTAAATGAGAGAGCATACTAATCGCAGCATGTTAAGTGCTCACTGTGTAGCAGTTGTGACGGTCATGAGACGGGGAACTGTTTCAGTGTGTCCACCTGAAAGCTTTTCTCCTTGGCACCAGCTAGTGGTGGCATCCCTGAGCCAGGAGCATTTGAGGGAACAGAGTGGGAGATAAGGCGGAAACTTCCTGTCACTCCTCAGTGGGAGCAGTGGTTGTGTATCTACAGGGAGGATGGTAGCTTGGCCCTGGCTTTTTTTTTTTTAATTTTTTTCATGTTTTAGTTTATTTGTATCATTGAAAGTATTACAGATGTCCTTTTCCCCCCATTGATCCCCTCCACCCTGCCACCCCCCCCCCAGGCCTTCCCCGCACTATCGTCTATGTCCGTGGGCTATGCATATGTGCCTGTAAGGTCTTAGGTTATTCTCCACCTGACGCCCCCCCCCCTTCCCACTGAGATCCCTCAGTCTGTTCCATGCTTCTATGTCTCTAGATCTATTTTGTTCATCAGTTTATTTTGTTCGTTAGATTCCACATATGCATAAGATCACGTGATACTTGTTTCTCTGACTGGCTTATTTCGCTCAGCGTAATACTCTCCAGGTCCCTCCATGCTGCCCCAAAGGACCCTGGCTTTTTGATGACAGTGGTTGGTAGGTGATGGGGACTTTTTTATAAAGAGCTCAGCAAAACCCGATTCTGCTACATGAAATAGGCAAAATTACGGTGTTAGAATAAACATGACAGGAAGACAGGTTGGGGAGGACAGTGCATGTTGGCCGTAGATGTGTGTCCGGGTGTGTGCACTGATCTGATGATGGAGAGTGTCCATCCAAGGTGGACTCATTGGTTCTCAGCGGGGACTGTCTCAGTGTACACTCAGCCTCCAGTTTCCCAGGCAAAGAGGCCGCTGGGCTCTTGAAGATCTGAGAGTGAATGAAGGCAAAGGAAGGCCATGCCCAGGGCCCAGGTGGCCTGTTCGTTGTTCCATCCCTCAAGGGCGTCACGTAGCTGGTGGAACAGCTGACGTAATGGGCCCTGTGGCAGGAGACGCGGGCCTGGGCAGCACAGACCCTGCTCTGCTTAGGACCAGGGCAGGTGAGATAGGTGATGATGATGATGATGATGGTGGCTGCTTTTTATTGAGCAATTACTATGTACCAGGCACCATGAGAAGCCCTCTTTGTATCATTTCACGTTGTCTTCACACAGCACTCCCTGCGTTAGAGCAGGAGCGGGCACAGGAAGGTGGAGACACTTGCCCAGGCTCACCTCTTCTTTAAGCAGCAGGGCTGAGGCGTGAAGCGGCTCTTGCAGCAGGGTCGCCAGTGAGTGGTGGCACCAGAACTTCGAGCTGGCGATTGCAAAAGGGTACGGCGCTCTGTGTCCACCCACTGGATTTCCTGAGCAGCCTGTGAGTCAGATACGGACTCGGAGGCTCCCAGAAGCCAGGGGCCCTACACTCAATTCCTCCAGGAGGTGACGAGATGGAGTCTAAGAGACAAGGCTCAAGTCCCAGTGCAGTCCGAGTGGCCTCCCTCTCAGCCTGAGTTCCCTCCTCTGTGAGAGGGGATCATAACCACCTTTCGTCATCCACGCAGCCCTGTGAAACCAGGTGTTTTCTAGGCTTCTCGTTTACTCCAGCAGCCCCGTGAAACTCCCCTTTTCCAGACCATGGTGGGGACTGCACAGCTCTGTGAATATACTAAAAACGAAAACCACAAACCTATTCACGGTCACCTCTCAGCTCCCCCAACTTCCCAGCCCTAGGCAGCCACTAGTTTACTCCTGTCTCCGTAGGTTTCCCTGTTGCGGCTGGACATTTTATGGACACTTTACAAATGGACTCGTAGAATCCTAGGTGTGCCCAGTGCCTTTTTGCAGCTGGTTTCTCTCTCTTAGGATGATGTTCTCAAGGTCCAGTTGTGTGTGTCTGTACTTCACTCCTTTAACGGCTGAGTAATATTCCATTGTGTGGAAAGACCGGTTTTGTCCATTCACTCATCTGATGGACATTGTGCTGTTTCCATTTGGGGCTTTTGGAGAAAACCACTGTGAACCTTAACAACAGCTCTTTACGTGGGTGTATATTTTCATTTCGATTGGCACCGTGTGATTCTTCACCGTGTGTAATAGAGATTCAGTGATGACGTGTCCATAGGGCCCTGCACATGCTAAGGGTTCAAACAGTGACAGCTGTGTACCAATCTGACTGCACAGCAAGGGCCTGGCCGGGTGGCTCAGGTGGTGGAAGCATTGTGCCGATAGGCCAAGGTTGTGGGTTCAGTCCCCGGTCAGGGCACATACGAGAAGGAACCAATGATGCCTGGATGGGTGGAGCAGCAGATCGATGTTTCTCTTTCTCTCTCTGCCTCTCTCCCCTTTTTTCTCTCTAAAATCAATAAGTTAAAAATTAAAAAAAAAATGCACAGCAAGGGACACCCAGGGTAGCTGTAACTGAAAGCCACTGTCATCCCCACCCAAGCATTGGGTCGCCAGCACACACGTCTGTCCGGATGTTGCGAAGGCATAGAAACACTTGGACAAGGCCCTGTGCTCTTTGCAGGTCAAATCACGCACAGATGGCTCACCGGAGAGGGCCAGGGAGGGGGTCAGGAGTCCTGGGGCCTGGCCTGTCAATCTGCCAGTCTGAGTGTGGCATTGGGGCCTCAGTTTCCCAACTCAGAGAGTAGACACAGGACAGCTGGTGGTTCTAGCCCTTGGGGGGTTCACTTCTCTTCCTTCCTGTTCTCCAGGCTGTGGCTCTGCCGATGACCCTGTGAGTGCTGAGGAGTCACTGCTGCCCCCGAGGCCCCGGGCCTGGAGTGGCCCACCTTCCTGCCCCCAGCATGGCGTCAGACACGCCCGAGTCCCTGATGGCCCTCTGCACCGACTTCTGCCTGCGCAACCTGGATGGCACCTTGGGCTACCTGCTGGACAAAGAGAATCTGAGGCTGCACCCGGACATCTTCCTGCCCAGCGAGATCTGTGACCGGCTCGTCAACGAGTGAGCAGGCCCGGAGCTGGGGCAGGGACACAGGCCTTAGGATGCGCCTGTGCGGAGAGATAAGGGCGATGTGTGTGCGCCATGCGGTGTGTGACCACAGATGTGTATGTGTGAGGCGTGATCAGAGAGGGCCTCAGGGAAGAGAGGGCTTATGTGGGATCTTGAAGGGAGGAGGGGTCACCGTGCCCCTCCCCTGAGCCAGGCTCTCTGCTCTCCCAGGTACGTGGACCTGGTCAATGCCGCCTGCAACTTTGAGCCACACGAGAGCTTCTTCAGCCTCTTCTCGGACCCTCGCAGCACCCGCCTCACCCGCATCCACCTCCGGGAGGACCTGGTGCAAGACCAGGACCTGGAAGCCATTCGCAAACAGGTGAGACCTGCCTCACAGGGAGACAGGCATGGGAGACCGGCCAAGGTAGTCAGACAGCAAGTCAGGGGCACGGTGATCAGCCCCAGGACAGAATCCTGAGGCCATCCAGTGCTCTCCCCCCCTCGGGGTGGTGCAGACTCTCCCCGAGCCCCCCTGCAGCCCAGGGCCAGGCCTGGGACGGGGGCTGGGCCTGTGATCTGTGATGACGGGGCTGTGCCTCCCACCAGGACCTGGTGGAGCTGTACCTGACCAACTGCGAGAAGCTGTCAGCCAAGAGCCTGCAGACGCTGCGCAGCTTCAGCCACACCCTGGTGTCCCTGAGCCTCTTCGGCTGCGCGAACATTTTCTATGAGGAGGAGAACCCCGGCGGCTGTGAGGACGAGTGCCTCGTCAACCCCACCTGCCAGGTGCTGGTCAAGGACTTCACCTTTGAGGGCTTTAGCCGCCTGCGCTTCCTCAACTTGGGCCGCATGATTGATGGGGTCCCCGTGGAGTCCCTGCTGCGGCCGCTCCACTCGCTGGCCGCCTTGGACCTCTCAGGCATTCAGACCAGCGATGCGGCCTTCCTGACCCAGTGGAAAGACAGCCTGGTGTCCCTTGTGCTCTACAACATGGACCTGTCGGACGACCACATCCGTGTCATTGTCCAGCTGCACAAGCTGCGGTGAGCAGCCCCCCAGAGCTCACTGGGTGGGGTGCGGTGAGGGCGGGAGGTGCGTGTTGTCAGTCCCAGGAGGGCCATGAGCCCCTGGCCTGGAGGAGGCAGCCCCATGCCTTAACCCCGTGTGTCAGCTGGTCGGGCTGTTCAGTGCGCCCAGTTCCCAGCAGGAGCTTTCCCAGGATGCCCTGCAGCCATGTGGCAGGGATGGGCCTCCCCACCATGTCTCTGAGGCAGCCCCACCCCATGCCCAGCCCCTGACCTGTGCCCCTCACCCGATCTCCAGGCACCTGGACATCTCCCGGGACCGCCTCTCCAGCTACTACAAGTTCAAGCTGACGCGCAAGGTGCTGAGCCTGTTTGTGCAGAAGCTGGGGAACCTCATGTCCCTGGACATCTCCGGCCACATGATCCTGGAGAACTGCAGCATCTCCAAGGTGGAGGAGGAAGCGGGGCAGACCAGGTGGGCCTCTGCCGTGGCCGCCACAGGGGCCGCTCCACAAGGGTCCACCCGGCGCCCTCCGCCAAGTGCTGCCCCGGGAGCTAGAGAGAAAGAAGCAGCCAGGCCCTGCCCTCCCCGGTCTGAGGGACGAGTCGTGATCAGGACGGCTGAAGGGGAAGCCAGGGCAGCCCCGAGGGTCGGCGGGGAAGGAGTGGCACCCAGGCTGTCTTGAGGGTTCCTTCTGAGTTTGCCAGAGAAAGGGTGTTCTGGCAGAGGGAACAGCGAGGGCGGAGGCTGTAAGGTGCAGGCACCATGGGTGACCAGGAGGCTGGCAGGTCTGCCGTTCGATACGATGGCAGGTGGGCGGGTTCCTGGGTGGATGGGCCGAAATCTGATTCAGACCCATCCAGCTGTAACTGGCCACACGCCCTGTCTGTCCCCAGCCACACTTCAGCAGGGTTGGGTTGATGGGCATGTCCCTTCATGATTGTTGGTGGAACCTACAGGTGACACATCCTTACTGGGATGACAGACAGTATTTTCAAAGATGGGTACAACCCTATCTGCCACCCCACATGCTCTTTACATTGTGACCTTGCCACCCTCCATCGAGAGGCGGGGTCTCTGTCCCCTGCCCTTAAACAGGAAAAAAAAAAAATGAGCCGGAGGGCCCAGAGGAGGGTCCCTAGGAAGCCCCCAGCCCATTGACCGCAGCACCTCTCCCCCCAGCACCGAGCCCTCCAAGAGCAGCATCATGCCGTTCCGGGCCCTGAAGAGGCCGCTGCAGTTCCTTGGGCTCTTCGAGACCTCCCTGTGCCGCCTCACGCACATTCCGGCCTACAAAGTAAGGGGGAGGAGCGGGGAGCCCTGGAGGGAGGGACGGGGCTGGGCTGGGGCCCCAAGGTGCCTGCCCTGGGCTAGGATCCCACCGCTGGCCTCCTGCGGGCTGCCTGAGCCTGAGCGCGCCCCATCCCCAGGTGAGTGGTGACAAGAATGAAGAGCAGGTGCTGAATGCCATCGAGGCCTACACGGAGCACAGGCCTGAGATCACCTCGCGCGCCATCAACCTGCTTTTCGACATTGCGCGCATCGAGCGTTGCAACCAGCTCCTGCGCGCTCTGCAGGTCAGCCCCAGCCTGGAGCAGTGGGGGCCCCACCTGGAGGGCGCTGGACTTGGCTGAGCCACGTGCCCAGAGCCCCTGTCCCTCTCCCCCATCACCTCACCCCCAGCCCGCCGTCCCTCACCTGACCCACGCTGGCCCTGCCCCGGAACCCGGGCCCACCCTAGCTTCTGCTCCCCATCCCCCCCATCTCCCCTCAGAGAGCAGGACCAGAGGACCTGTCCTGACCCCTCATAGGGCCTAGGCCAGTCCCCGCACAGTTTCAACAGGACTTGCCAACCTGAGCCCGTACCCTGTCTCCTGTAGCTGGTCATCGCAGCCCTCAAGTGCCACAAGTACGACAAGAACATTCAGGTGACGGGCAGTGCGGCCCTCTTCTACCTGACCAACTCCGAGTACCGCTCTGAGCAGAGCGTCAAGCTGCGCCGGCAGGTCATCCAGGTGGTGCTCAATGGCATGGAGTCCTACCAGGAGGTGACGGTGAGCCCCCGACCTGCCACGGCCTGCATGCTCCTCCCGCTCCCCGTGGCCCGGCCTCGCCAGCCTGCTCCTAGGTCCCTGCTTGTAGGTGCTGTGCGTGCTCCCACCCTTTCTCGTCTGGTTCTGCACTGCCCTTCTCCCCACACTCCTTCCCTACAGCATCACCCCCAGTCTCTGGGACCCGGCATTCAGGAGCCCCTAACCCGGCCCCACACCCACTGCCACCCTCCACTCAGGGACCCTGTACTCCTGCCTCTGGGCCTCTGCCCAGTAACGTTCTGCTGGGGGCTGTCTTTTCAATAGCTGCTTTTCTTATAAAAGTAGTAAAGGTTTTTATTGTAGAAAAGTTATAATTATAGATATAAAGAAAAAAATCCCACCCATAACCCCACCCGCCAGCAATAGCCACTGTGGCACTGGCCGTCTGCCATTGGGATTTTCGCTCGTGGATGTCTGTTTAGTAAGTGGGCTCGCTCTGCACAGTGCTGTGTGGCAGGTTTTCATTTCAGCTGTGCCTTCTGAATGTGGACTCTCCCACACCAACAAACATTTTGCAACAAATTTTTAAAATAATGTTTGTTCTTTGATTAGAAAAGTAAGACACTGAATGCTTAGAAAACAAATTCAAATAATATGAAAACATGTTAACTAGAAAGTAAAAGTTGACAACCCCAGCTCTCCTCCCCCAGACAGCTGGTTTCAGCAGTTCAGTTTCATGACTGTTAGTGTCAGCACAGGGTTCAGCACCCTCACCGAGGAGAGGCCACTCTGGTGCTCACTGGCTGTGCCGGAGCCCAGAGGCGGTGGCCAAGCCCCGTCCACCCGAGGGGACCAGCAAGGGGCTCCCCTGAGCACCTGGGCTGCAGTCTACAACCAGCCCCATGGTGGACCGTTTAGGTTGCTTTTTTTATTTTTTGCTATTTCAGTGGGGCTTTGCTGACTGTAGTTCATTGATTGCTCTCGCGCTGCACGTCTAAAGGTAGACTTGCTGGGGCCCTGGGGATGTGCTTTTTAAAGCATTTGGTGTGTCCTTTGAACTGTCCTCCAGGAAGGTGAGTGTGGGGGTGTGGCCTGTGCAGGGACCGGAAGGCCCACTTTCCCAACCCCCCCAACTCCAGGCTGTACGGCAACTGGTTTCCCCACATTGAGGTCAATTTTATAATCAGGTAGAAGGGGCTTGAAGACTCTCAAATTAATAAACTCTATCAAAGAAATGGAAATTAAGGTAAGAAGATGTCACATTTCTTCTCGAGAGACTGATGACACCCAGCGTTGACAGCGGTTAGGGGACGAGCACTCGCTCTTCCCCCTGGTGAGGTGCGAGTGGAGCAGCTCCCTCGGAGGGCAGCTGTCAGGGCCTAACCTGGAGGTGCACTCCTCTGCTGGCCCAGGCATCCCGCAGTTAGAGGTATTAGAGGGAAAGGACATTCATATACACACCTTGTCCTTTGAGAGAGAGAGAGAGAAACATGGGTTTGCTCTTCCACTCGTTCATGCCTCATTGGCTGGTTCTTGTGTGTGCCCCGACCAGGGATGGAACCCGCAACCTTCGCACATCAGGGTGATGCTCCAACCAACTGGGCCACCTGGCCAGGGCCTACATCCACCCCTTTTTTAATTAGAGGTCAGAGGAAACCAAAATGTTTTAGTTACAGGGGTCTGGAAAAGTGCCGCACGATACGCCCACCCCCCGGGGTGTTCTGGTAAATCTGCTCATGCTAACATGGGAAACGTCCAGTGCTTACTGGTCAGTGAAGTTTGGGGCCAATATGTATAATGTCTTTTTGTGCCTCTCCTCTCCCCCAAATATATGTTTGTATTTACATAGAAAAATCTAGAAGAATGTACACCAATTTTTTTTTTTTTTACAAGAGAACAAATCTTTTATTTACTTTTCAATAAGTTTAAATCCTTGGGTCCAGCATCACACGGATTCTGTGTCCAGTGGCCTTAACGGGAAGGCTGTTTTGGAATTTGGTGCAAACCCTCACTGTTTCCATGACCAAGAGTTACCTGTCCCCAGGTGACTCTGGCTTTGTCCGGTTTGCCACGAGGAGTCCCAGTGCTGTTCTGTGCTCTGTCCTCACAAGCTCATCTCTTGCCCAGACAGAATTGAGGTCCATCATGAGCATAAACGCCTTCTAAGAGCCGCGTGCTCCCTCTTGCTCCAGGGACCCTGCTTAGAGCCGCAGAGGCGGCCCTGGACCCCCCCAGACATTTACGGTTCTCCAGTCCCGGCCCCAGGCCCCCTGGTGGCGGAAGAAGGCCTTTGCGCCAGACCTAACAGTGGTCACTCTGGGGAGTGACCTGGGAACGTGAACTTCCTGCTCAGATAGTACTGTTGGAACTTTTTTCAGTAAGTGTTATGTTTATAATTTAAAATAAACTTTTTCTCAAATTAAAAAATAGCCCGGCCGGGCGTGGCTCAGTGGTTGAGCATCGACCGAGGATCCAGGAGACTGCGGTTTGATTCCCGGTCAGGGCACAGGCCTGGGTTGTGGGCTCCATCCCCAGTCGGGGGCGTGCAGGAGGCAGCCGATCAATGACTCTGTCATCACTGATGTTTCTCTCCCTCTCCCTTCCTCTCTCTGAAATCAATAAAGACATGTTTTTTAAAATAAATAAATAAAAGCATAAGTATATTGGGAGAGGGGAAGTCTAGGAGTTAACCACGGGTGATAGCCTCTCTTGACTAGTAAAGTACAGAGAACTTCCAGTATCTAATGAGAAAGGGTGGGAGGAAATGCAGAGAGAACACTAAAGAAAATAAGCCTGCAGACCACATGAAGGGAAACTGAGAATGTGGCGCCGCTCGCGCTCCCCTGCGCTGCAGGCGGGGGTGTGCCCTGGCACCGCCACCTGGGACAATGGCCTGGTGTTCCCTGGCAAAGCTGGAGACACGCGCCTTGTCACCCAGAAGGTCCGTCCCACGCACGTATGCCGAGGGGCCCGTGTGCAGGGACACCAGGAGGCATGTGCGAGACGGTGTTTGAGGTAGCCAGGCACTGCCGTCCACCCGCAGTGGAGTGGATGACTGGGGTGGAATGCTATACTGCAACGAAAAAGGAGTCTAGCGGGAAGAGGGGTTTATGATCAGGAAGGGACACGAGGGGACTTCTGGGTGCCGGTGATGATCTATTTATTGACCCCGGTGGTGGCTGCATTGTTGTTGAAACACTTGTTTGCTTTATAATTATTTGTAAAGCTATTTTGTTATTTTATACACTCTTCTGTAGGAATATTTCACAATTTTTTAAAAAGTTTTTTAAGAAAGCCTGGTAGCCGCCTCTTCCAGAAAGCCTTCCTGGACCAGCACGGCCTGCATGATCTCTCTCGAGAGCCCCCCGTGCAGTTCCCGAGCCTGTCCCGGCCTGCACTGCGTGTCCTCCCGGCCTTGACTGCCCGCTTGTCTGCCCCGCCCAGGTCCAGCGGAACTGCTGCCTGACCCTCTGCAACTTCAGCATCCCCGAGGAGCTGGAGTTCCAGTACCGCCGGGTGAACACGCTGCTGCTCAGCATCCTCAACCCCACGCGGCAGGACGAGTCCATCCAGCGCATCGCCGTGCACCTGTGCAACGCCCTGGTCTGCCAGGTGGACAACGACCACAAGGAGGCCGTGGGCAAGATGGGCTTCGTGGTGGTGCGTGAGGCGGGCCCCCTTCGTCCACAGCCGCACTGCCGCGTGAGGTCAGGCTGGACCCGGGGGGGTTCCTAGCAGTGAGCGTTGCTGGCACCCGCAGGCGTCCCCACCAGGACGTCCCGTCCTCCCCAGCCCCCCGCTCGCCCCCAGGCCCCGCTCACGGCTGGTCCTGCCACCTCAGACCAGCTGCCTTGACGTGTCTCCCCAGCTGGGATTAAATGAGTGTGTGAGGGACGGCCTGTGCTCTGTGGGGAAAACCGCCACGCTCGCTCCTCCTGTCCTTGCGTCCCCAGCACCTCCTAGCACAGGGCCTGGGCCCGGTAGGGTAGGGCCTGGTGCCGGCAGGGAGCTGGTAGCTATTTGCTGAAGGAAGCAAAGGACCAGGAGGGACCATCCAGCCTCCCTTCGTTTTCTCTCTGGGGAGGCCGTGTTCCCCAGAGGGGGAGGGCCGTGCCCACAGCCACATGGGGTGTGAGGACTAGCGCCTAGGCCTCCTGATGCCAACCACCAAGTCTGTGGGTGCACTTGTCCCGACAGCATCCGGAATGGGTGGGCGGATTTGGTCTCGTTGGGGTGTATTAGCCGGGCACAGAGTTGCTGTCGCTCCTGGGGGCAGCTCAGGGCGACGGGAGCTCTCGGGGCTGGGCCCCTGCAAGCCCTCTTCTCTGCCCACAGACCATGCTGAAGCTGATTCAGAAGAAGCTGCTGGACAAGATAGTAAGTGACGTCTCCATGGAGCCCAGCACGGGGCTGGTTGGCCCCGGGGAGGTCCATGTTTTGTGGGGGCCCCTCACTGGGTGATGGGAGCCCGGGGGCTGCCCAGGAGAGCCCTGCTGAGCCCCCAACCCCTACCCTCAGTGTGACCAGGTCATGGAGTTCTCCTGGAGCGCCCTGTGGAACATCACAGATGAGACGCCCGACAACTGCGAGATGTTCCTCAGCTTCAACGGCATGAAGCTCTTCCTGGACTGCCTGAAGGTGGCATCTCTGCAGCCCCTGACCTCCCCACGGCCACTCATCTGTCCTCAGCACCCCGCTCCCTGTGGTGCCTGCTCACAGGCCCACTAGCCCATGGTTTGCTGCAAAAAAGCTCCAGAGGCCTTCCCTGACCACACGGCCTGACTGGGCCCGGCCCTAGAGCCTCCCTTCAAGGGAACCCCCACCCTCCCCACTGCCCTGGCTGACAGCCCTGTCTCCCTGAAGTCCATCGGGACGTCAGCTGGGCAGGATCCTGTCCGGTAGAGTGGCCTGCTCGCCCTAAAACTCATCCTTCGTTTTCTTGCTCTGGTTTCTAAGGGGATTCAGTTAAACTAGGATTGGCGCCTTGGTAAACAGAACCACATGTGTCCCATTCACACTGTAGGTCCCATCTCCACTCAGCCTTTGATTTTGTGGCGGGGAGCCCACATTTTAACCCCCTAGAATGTGTACCCAGCACTGTGCTAGGAGCACTAGAAGGTAGGAGGGCCGCATAGTGCACCCCCTCTTTGTCCAGTGGGAGTGGCCAGACACGCTCATAAAGCATCCAGGTTAAGGACACCAGATACCAATTAAGTACTAATTGACGTGGCCCCGGGGGCTCTCGTTTGGCCAGGAATTCCCAGAGAAGCAGGAGCTGCACCGGAACATGCTGGGCCTCTTGGGGAATGTGGCGGAGGTGAGGGAGCTGCGGCCCCAGCTGATGACCTCCCAGTTCATCAGTGTCTTCAGGTGGGTGCTCCTTTGCCTTTCTGCCCTGGCTGCCAGGACGCTCACAGCCCAAGTCTGTGCCCGGAAGCCGCAGTGCTCTCAGCCTAGGTTTCTGCTGTGAACGCCGCCTTCCCTCTGTAGCGTGGTTCTTACGCTCTGAGCCCTCCGTAAGCGTCCTCTTGTGCTATCCTACCTTAGCGACCCCAGATCCCTTTCAGAAGTCATCTGAGTGTGGATATAAGTGACAAAGATCAGTAGTTCTTCTGGCGTCTGGTTTGTAAGTTGGGGTCCAGCAGCTGGTGTCTGAAGAGGGTCATGGGGGAGTCGGACTCCATTTCTCCCCCTTCTTGGCAGCGACCTGCTGGGGAGCAAGGCCGACGGGATTGAGGTCTCCTACAACGCCTGCGGCGTCCTCTCCCACATCATGTTCGACGGGCCTGAGGCCTGGGGTATCTGCGAGCCCCAGCGGGAGGAGGTGGAGGAGCGCATGTGGGCCGCCATCCAGAGCTGGGACATCAACTCACGGAGGAATATCAATTACAGGTGCGGGGCGGGGTGGCTGGGACAGGGTGCTTTTTCCCCTTCCCCACTCAGTGTCATCTCCCCCACCCCCCCACTGACGTGCCCACGTCTCCCTTCTTGAATTGCCCTGTGCACAGACTTGATGACTTTCAGTCAAGCAGGCGTCAAGACGCACTGTCTTGTGACTCAGTTTCAGCTACAGGGTGGGGCTCCCTCCTCATGCTATGACTGGGTCTCTTCTTTCTGCGTGCGGATGGCCCCATCTGAGTGACACTGAAGCTGAAAACCCCTGTTGGGAGGAAGTGGCTCATGCTTGTGGCTTTGCCAATGCTCTGGTTCTGGTTCTGGTTCTGTTGTCCAGAGGAGAGAAGCAGTGGAGTCCCTGGCCAGGGGGTTTGCACATACATTTAGGGGCTTTGGGACATGACTGCTGGTGGCCTGTGGAAAGCCACTCTGAGAAGTGCAGTCACACCTCCTCCTGCCTCCCAGGGCACAACCACCCCCACAGGCTGGGTCTCCTCCTTGCTGAGGCCGTGGGTCTGTACCTCCTAATCTGCGTTCCCCTCCCTCCCGTGTCTGTGCTCTTGACCTCGAACAGGGGAGCCTTTGTGGGGCCTGCAGTGGGCTGAAGGGCCCATGCCCCGTATCCCCTGTGCCCTGCCACCTGCTCACAGCCTGTCCACAGGACCCTTCAGGGAGGAGAAATTCCAAAATCCACCCCCACCCCGGCATCAGAAGTGACCTTGGTTTCTCATCCTGCAGGTCGTTTGAGCCAATTCTTCGCCTGCTTCCCCAGGGCATCTCCCCCGTCAGCCAGCACTGGGCCACCTGGGCCTTGTACAACCTCGTGTCCGTCTACCGTGAGTACCCACTGCCTTTGCTCAGACACAGGGACACCCGGTGGAGGGCAGCCTTGCCCCCGGGAAGCTTATAACCCAGGCGGGAGCAGAGAGCTGACGCCGGCCCCTGTGCCTGAGAGCACGGCCCTGGCTCTTCTGCATTTGTGGGACACACAACAGGATGACTGAATGGCTGGCTGGCCCCATCCCGGAACAGGCCTGGCAGGCAGCCGGCCGTCCAGGGTTCCCAGGCAGCTCTCAGTCTCCTGCTTCCACATGAGTGAATAGTCAAAGTGTCCCAGCCTCCCGTGGACAGAGGAAAACCCACTCAAACAAGCAGCAGCCCCGGGGAAGCAGACATCTGAGATGGGAGAGCCTTGGACACCCCTAACTTACTTCACCTAGAGAGCCTCGCCTCCCCTCCCGTAGACGAGCCTGGCCGTCCTCAGCTGGGCGGCTTGGGGACAGGAGACAGCAGGTGCCACGCTTAGACTTGGATGGCGGACCAGGCGTGACCCCCAGGTCCCTCCCTCACTGGCTCTGTGGCCTGATGTGGGTGCTTGAACCCCCCTGAGCCTCAGTTTCCTCCTCTCTGATATGGGGATAGTGGTAGCACCCTCCTCACAAGATTGATGTGGAAAGAGAACCAGCAGGAAGTGCTGAGCCCGGGGCCTGGGTGCGTCTCAGTCCCGTTAACGTGCGAGCTTGGGCCAGACAGCCTGGGTTGGAAACCTGGCTTTACTACTTGCTGTACAGCTTTCAGCATGCTTCTCACCCTCTCTGTGCCTCAGTTTCCTCCGCTTTAAGATGGGGTAATAATAGCACTTACCTCGTAGGATTCTGTGAAATAAGACTCATTTAGGTGCTTAGGACACAGCACATACCCACCACGTGCACTAAACAGTAGCCTTTTATTATTATTATTAAGGTTAGTCTTACCTCAAAGAGGCAGCGCAGCACAGAGGAAAGAGCCCTGAGCCGGGACTCCCCCAGACAAGCCTCTGGGGTGGTTTTGGGTGAATTACTTCCTCCTGCTGAACCTCAGTTCTCTCATCTGTAAATGGGGAAAATTAAGATAGTTCCCACCACACAGAGCTGCTGAAGGCCCATCAAAAGGCCCGCGCTCTCCCTGGAGGGTGAGCCCTGGATACCAGGCAATGCGTGATCTGTGCTGGAGTGAACCCTGAAACCACCCAGTAGAGAGGCCTGGGGGTTCCAGCCTGGCTGGTCACCAGAATCACCTGCGGTGTTTTGTTACAAACACAAATAAATGCAGGTTCCTGGTCCTGCTGAATCAGAACACCCAAGGGCAAGGCTTAGGAATCTGTATTTTTAAAAACCTTCCCAGAAAACAGAACCACCAGTTTGGTGATATTTTCCGTAGGGTGAGCTCTGGGAAAATGCTGCTGCGTGGGGTGGGGAGGAGCTTTCCCCAGGGCTCCCCCCTCGCTCCCCCAGGCGGACTCGGACTAGGCGAGCCCAGCTCACCCCGGATTCCGGCAGCGCCCTCACCCAGGCCTGCACCCCACCCCACCCTCCGAAAGGGCAGCCCTCACGGCAAGGACCTGTTTCTGGGCCACAGGCGGAGAGAAGACCCATCCTGATCCCCTGCTGTCTGCCCCTGTCTCCCCCACAGCGGACAAGTACTGCCCCCTGCTCATCAAAGAAGGCGGGATGCCCCTCCTGAAGGACATGATTAAGATGGCCACGGCACGGCAGGAAACCAAGGAGATGGCGCGGTAAGAGACTGCGGGACGCTCCTGAGCACACAGTGTTCCTGCCAGATCCTTGATTTGAGGGACCGAGGGACACAGCGGGGCAGGGCCTCCTGATGGCCGGGAGTGGCTGAGGGCCGGGACAACCCTGAGGGAGTGTGGATGTGGACAGCCCCTGGTGTCCAGCTGGGGCCTCCCTGAGTGTCGTTTCGGCCACAGTGTGGCCATCACCACGTCAGGTTAGAATTTTGTATTATTTCTGGCTAAAAACATTCCAGTAAAGAGAGGAGACGGTGTGGTGACACCCGCTCTAGATACGCGGCAGAGCAGAGTGCGGACGCGTGTCTGAGCGTGGGGAGCCCGGTCTGAGCGGCCGGCCTCTCACTGCTGTGCAGGGTTCCCCAGAGGCTCCGACCGCACAGGGATCTGTGCTTGAAGGCCTCCGGGGTGCTGCCTGTCGTGTCAGCGGCCTCCATCCTGGAAGGGAGCGTGCCTGAGTTTACCCCAGTTCCAAGCACGCTGTAGAAGAGACGGTCGTGGGGGCACCTGGGGCTCAGGCTCGCAGACACGACCGGGCTGGGGGGTGCTACTGTTTCCGCAGTTTTCTTGGCCAAAGGTGTTGCTTAAACATTAATTGGCAGGTTTGTCTGAGTTTGAGAGGATAACAGTAGAATGAGCGGTTCTCACACTTTCCCTCCCTAAGGAATCATCTGGACTTAAAAATGTACAGGCCCCACCCTAGATGGGTGTGGGAGGTGGGTCCCAGGAGGTCCCAGAAGCACCATGTAAGACTGACCCATAAGCTGCCCCGTCCCTGTGGACATCTCCGTAAGACCTGAGGTGTGTACCTGAGCCGGCCGTCTGACAGCAGCCGTGCCTGACAGACAGGACGCCTAGAGAAGCCACTCCGCCTGGTCAGAGTTCCTGTCCACTCAGGTGTCCCTTCCTTCCTGAAACACTGTGGGACACTCCTGAGCACAGTCTGCAGTGAACACCCCCCAGCCCCTAGCCAACACCAGAGGCTTAGTGAGGAATGGGATGGCCAGCGGGGTCCAGGGCGACACCCGAGAGCCGTGGGGCCGCAGTTCCCAGGGCCAGACTTGAGATCTCAGCAGGAGCGGCGGTTCCCAGGCCTGTGCAGCCTGGTGTGCAGTCAGTGGGGACCGTTCATTGACTGGGGAAGAAAAGGCCCAGGTGTGCGGGGACACGTGGCGAGGACAGTGCTGAGGAGGGGTCAGCAGGAGGGACGCAGCCCTCCAGGCCCAGGCCTGCCCTCCAATCTTCTCTGTTCGTTGTCTCCAGAAAGGTGATCGAGCACTGCGGTAACTTTAGAGAGGAAAACATGGACACGTCCAGATAGAGGCCCTGTCGCTGTGGCCACCGCTGCTCTGGACCACGAGGCTGGCAGGCAGCTCTCAGGCAGCCCAGCCGGCAGACCCCCGCCCGGGAGCCGCCACCGGATGAAGGGACACGGGGACTTTTGCACAACTGACGCTTTTCCTTAACATTAGTGAGATATATATATTATATATATATTATTTTTTTTGTTAGGAAGTGTGAAGTTTTGTGTATATGATTTCTGTACAAAAACAAAAGAAACGCTCCCCGAGTCCCCGCAGCTTCCTTGGCCACCCTCAAGCCCCACTCAGAGCCTTCATCGCTGCCACCCCACCCCACCCCACCCCGGCCAGACTGACTGCCTCTGACTGTGCGTGTGGACCTTCCCCAGAAACCTCAGACCTGGCCTCGCTTCCTTGAGGAGAGGCGGCAGGCTTTTAACAGCCCACCCTGCACTCTGACCGCCCGCCAAAGCCTGAGGACCCCATCTCGGCTCCTGGGGGCAGCTGATGGGGCCTAGAGATGAAAACTAACCCCACTGAGTCTCCCAAGGCCTTGGTGCTCCCAGCTGTGGGCCACCTGGGGCGAGGAAGTGAGCGGGCCCAGGCCCAGGCAGCCCCAGCCTCAGAGGACCCTGGAGGAGTGGGGCTCCCAGTGGCCTGCTCTCTGTCCAGGCCCGCCTGAGGCCATGCTGCTACGGGGGCTGCCTCCTGGTCTCCCACCAGGCCCCAGGCTGCTGAAGGCCCCAGTCCAGGGCTGGTCCACTGCCCCTTCTGCCAAACACCCAGAACCTGCCCCCAGGCCTGGAAGCCAGCACCTTCTGGGAGGAGGGGCTTGTTCATTCTCGGGCCCTCCATCTGCCCCCAGCGCCTAAGGTGCCCAGGCGCCCCACCAGCAGAACTGAGCCTGCCTCGCCCCTGCCTGCCCGCCGCTCACAGGACCCCACGCCCCTCAGGCAGGAGCCCCCCATGCCGGCCTTGCCTCTGGACCAGCCCTCGGCACAGCCCCACAGCTTTACCTTGGAAAACTCTGGGCTCAGTTTCAGAGACGTGTGAGCCCCAGATGCATCACAATGTCTTGTGATCCCTCCACAAAACTCCGAATGCTTCTCGTGGGACAGGTGGGGTGAGGAGGCCCCTCCGGAACCGGGGGCCTGGGGCTGTGCTGACTCTGCAGGCAGCCCCCGGAGCTCGGAGCTCGGCTCTCCTTCCCTCCTCCCCTGGGCCCTGCTGGATTCTCCCGTCTCTGCCTCCAGGCAGAACAGGCTGAGAGGCAGACCCAGGGAGAGACACCCGCCCTTTCTCCTGGAGCCTCCCTCCCAGCCCCGCATTCCCCCAGCTGGCCCTCCCTCGGAGCTCAGGTGGCCCGAGCCAGCCCCTTGGGCAGAGCTCACCCTGCGTTGCTTTACCACCTGGGTCCTGGGTATAAATGTCTGTACTTTGGGATGTCACAGAAATACATTTTTGTGAAAAGTGGAGAAGAGCTGAGTGTCTTTTTTTGGTGGAAGGGATGGGGTCAGAGAAGGGGCCACGTTCCCTCTGCTCCCTGGTACCCAGACCGGGGGTACAGCCAGCAGCAGACCAGCCCTGCCCTGCCCGGGACGGCTCGGTCTGCTGGTGGGCAGCTGTTAGGTACGAGATTACCACCCAGCGTGCGACAGGCAGGGAGAAGGGGCCCAGGCAGGCGCCTGTGGGCTGGCGGAGTGTGAGGGGGTCGGAGACTGGAGTTAGCCGGGCCAGCGCTGCAGGGGCGGGAGGAGCCCTAGTGGGGTCAGGGACAGCATGGCGCTCCCGCAGGACACGAGGCCGCCTGTGTGGCTGCCAGAGGGAAGGACCAAGGGGTCACTGGGGCCAAATCGGGGTGGCCAGCCTCTGGCTTTGCCTCGGATGGCCCTGGTTTATACCTGCTGTCCCGGTGTGACTCCGGGGTACTCCTGAGGTTGCACCTAATGGGGGAGGGCACCTCCCCAGAGAACAGATCTAGGGGAACCATTCCCACGTTCCAGGCGGAGTGTGCCCGGTGCCCAGAGAAAAGACACTCTCCTTGACCAGATTTTATTTACTTAAACATATTTATTTAAATATGTTTTTATTGATTTTAGAGAGAAAGGAAGGGAGGGGGGGAGAGAGAGAAACGTCACTGATCGGCTGCCTCCTGCACGCCCCCGACTGGGGATCGAGCCTACAACCCGGGCATGTGCCCCGACGGGGAATCGAACCTCCATCTCCTGGCTCCTAAGTTGACGCTCAACCACTGAGCAGCACCGGCCGGGCTCCCACTGAGCAGCACCGGCCGGGCTCCCTTGACCCAGTTTTAGCCAGGCTCCTCTGAGCCGTCTTCCCAGCTAGGCCTAACCTTGACCTATAAACACTCCTACAGACTCTCAGCTCGTGATTTCCTCCGCCTCTCTCCCCCCACGTTAAAAGAGTTAAAAAAACATTAACACAGTTTCTAAGCGCTCAAGGCTGCATCCCTAGGATGACCATAGCCCTCCCCACCCCCCCCACCCCACCCCCCGCCTTAAAGCACCTGCCCCAGAAAACTCAGGGCTGCTGAATTTACTGTTGGCTTTGGCCACCGCCTGACGATGGAACCCACACGTATTCAGAGTATTTACTCAAAAGGGCTTATACCTGTGACTCCTTCCTCTGTCCCTTTGAAACGTATCTGTGTCTTCTGCACCTGAAGAGTGTCTTTCTCAAGGACCTGAAAGCCACTCCTCTGAAATGTAGCCCTCGGGAAGCACGGGGCTGCCTCAGAAGCCTAGCTTGTCACTGCCAGCCAGCGGGCACAGCGGCCTAACGCACTTCACACTCACCAGCCCGTGTAGTGTTTCACTTCCCGGCGTCCGTCCAAGCCCCCTCCAGTTCCCTCTCTTTAAGATGCCCAGTCACTGCCCTGGCCCGGGTGGTTCAGTGGTTAGAGCATCAGCCCACGCACTGAAAGGGTCACTGGTCCAATTTCTAGTCAAGGGCACTCAAGGGCATGTACCTGCGCTGCAGGTTCGATCGCCACCCCGCCCCCGCTTGGGGTCGGGGTCGGGGTGTGTACAGGAGGTAACCAAACGATGTCCCTCTCACATGAATGTTTCTCTCTCTCTCTCTCTTTCCCCCTCCCTCCCATCCACTCTCTCGAAAGCAATGGAAAAAATGTCTTCCGGTGGGTATTAACAAAAAAAAATCCCAAAAAACAAATAAACACTGAGTTGCAAGTGACAGAAGCCCAACTCAAACACCTAATACGCAGGTTAGTCAAAGGTGGGGGAGAATTCATGGACTAATGCAACCGGGGAAACTAGAGGCAGGCTCAGCTTCAGGCATAGCTGGATCTAGGGGCCCAGGCAACGTCAAGCCTGTCTCTCACACCCCGTTTCAGGGCTGCTCATCTGTCTCTTTACAAAAGGCTCATCCTCTCCTGCCACAGTCTCTCTCCACAGTTGCCCTTGGGTCCTGTTCCTGCTTGAGCTCCAAAAGAATGTCCCTTTCTCTCTCAGCTGCGACGCGGTTAGAGAGATCCTGGTTGGCCCTGATAAGTCACATGCCCACCAACTAGGACCAATCCCTGGGGACAACCAGATAGGGACGCGTTTGGCCTTCTAGAGTCACATGCCCACGATGACTTCCCACCGCCCTATGGAGTGAGGGACACAGCTCCTTCAGAGTCGCATGGGATGGGCAAGTGTCAGTTCCCCAAAAGAAAAGGGAATGTTGAGCTGGAGAAAATAACAGATGTCAGGAAAGGATCCCTGGGCCCTGGCCGATAGCTCGCTCGGCCACTTGGTTGGAGCAACCTCCCAGTAGGACAAGGTTGCAGGTCCCATCCCCATTAGGGCACATGCAAGAAACATAACTAGGTGGCACAACAAATCGGTGTTTCTTTCCCTTCCTCTCACTCAAATCAATTAAATAAATAAATAAATAAATAAAGAGGGCCCCGGCCAGTGTGGCTCAGCGGTTAGAGCATAGAGCCCACAGACTGAAGGGTCCCGGGGTTTGATTCCGGCCAAAAGCACATTCTTTGGTTGCAGGCTTGTCCCTGGCCCCAGTTGGGGCATGTGCTGGAGGCAACCAATCAGTGTGCCTCTCTCCCCACTTCCACTGGGAAAAGCAATGTAAAAATATCCTTGGGGGAGGGTTAAATTTTTTTTTTTTTTTAATAAGAGGCTTGATTACTGGAAGAGGTGAGTGGGTAGGGGGCAGGCAACCTGATGGTGAAAGAAGGTGGACACTGGTATTAGCGGGAGGTGCGGGTGGAAAGGTAGAGCTGAATTAGGAAGGCCCTGGGGACACAGTGGAAGGAGGGCGAGCGGCGAATGATGGAGCCTCAGGCCGGGCAGGTCAGCCTGCAGGATGTAGGTGCTGGCTTCGTCCTGTGCTAGAGACTGTATTCCATTAGTTACACCTCCCAGCCACCTAGGGGGGATGCTACTATCATCTCTATCACAGGGCAGAAAACGGAGCTCAGAGTGGGTCGGCGCTTTGCCCAAAGTCACACAGCGAGGAAGGGGCCGTGCTGGTGTTTCCGACTCTGACCCCAGTCGGGCCTCGCACGGCCTGCGCCTGCGCCTGCGCCTGCCCCGGGCCCTGCGCCTGCACCTGCGCCTGCACCTGCGCCTGCCCCGGGCCCTGCGCCTGCACCTGCACCTGCGCCTGCACCTGCGCGTGCGCCTGCCCCGGGCCCTGCGCCTGCACCTGCACCTGCACCTCGGAACCCCACTTTGCTCCAGCCCCGTCCCCAATATCTGAGAACGAACAGCGAGGAGGTAAGAATGTGCCCGCGGCCCCGCAGCGTGGCTCGGTGCTTGAGCGTGGACCCACGAACCAGGAGGTCGCGGCCGGGCTCCCGGTCAGGGCACGTGCCCGGGGTGCGGGCGCGTGGGGCGTGCAGGAGGCAGCCGATCCATGACTCTCACCGTGGATGTTTCTCTCTCCCCCCCCTTCCTCTCTCTGAAATCAATAAAAACATTAAAAAAAAAGCGCGTCCCCGCGCAGCGCCCTTAGGCCAGCGCCACCCGCTGGCAGCCTCAGTCATCACACCCTCCAACCGGCCTCGGCTCCGCCACCGGGAGGCTCCACGGAGCCCCGCGCGCATGCGCGAGGCCGGGGGCTGGGGCGGGCCCGAGACCCAGGCTCGCGAGGGCCCCCGACGCCCAGTTACCTGCGGGGCGGGGCCTGGGGGCGGGGCGGTTACCGGCTGCGCGCGCGCCGGCCCCGCCCCCGCCTCGCAGGCACCTGTTGGCTCGAGGGCCCACTCGGCCGCAGCCGCCACCCAATCGGCAGCCGCCCTGGCCCAGCGCGACCCCGCCCACGCCCCGGCGTCGCCAATCGCCGGGCGGCCGCGGCCGCGCTCCCTCGGAGGGCCCGCCCCCGGCGCGTCTTCCGGGTGGGGCCCGGGGCGAGGCGATGGCGCCCTGGGCGCTGCTGAGCGCGGGCGTCCTGGTGCGCTCCGGGCACACGGTGCTGACCTGGGGCATCACGCTGGTGCTCTTCCTGCACGACACGGGTGAGCCGCGCCCGGGCCTCGCCGCCCCGCCCCGGGCACCCCGCAGCTGCCCCCGGCGCCCCTCGTCGACCCCGCGCCCCCTGGCCCGGCCGGGGCCCGTCCCCCCAGGACCCCTGCGGTGGCCACCGGGCCCCACGGCCGACGCAGCCCCCCGAGCTCGCGCCCCCCCAGCGGCTCTGAGGATGGGGGCCGCGAGCTCCCCAAGTCCAGGCCCCGCCCGCAGGCCAGGGCGCACCCCGCGGCGGGGGCCTCTCCTGCGGGGCCGCCCCCCGCCCCCTGCCCCGGGCCCCGTCGGCCCGCAGACCCTGCCCTGCGCTGCCCCAGCTCAGACCCCCCCCCCGGCCCTGGACTGGGGGGTCCTCGCTTCCTCTAAGGCCCCTCAAGTCTCCGCCACCGTCCACATCTTCACCCTAAAACCCTGCTCCGTCTCCCCAGCAGAAAGAACCCCCAGCCCCCCCTTTTTACAACCAAGGGGCGCCAGAGCTGTTGGCTCTGCTGTGTGGGTGCCTCACACCTCTCAGGCCTTAGCCCCCCACTTCCCCCCCAAATCCTCAGTCACCTCCTTGGGCTGGACCCTTCCTGGCCGGCCGCCCTCCCCTCAGGGGCTCCCCTATGGCGGAGCCGGAGGCAGGGACCCCTCCTTCCTGGCCCCCACATTGTCCGGGCCCTTCACCCCCTGGCCCCCATGTGCCCATCTCCTCTCCATCCCCCCCCCCTTGTCCGGCCACCTCCCTCCCCCGTCCACGCAGCCTGTGCGCCTCCAGGCTTCCCCGCTGGTCCCCCGTCTCTTCTCCCCACTGGGCAGGTTTCCAGAAACAGATCTCGCCCTACAACCTTCCATGACTCCCTGTTGCCCTCCAGGGAGAGTAGAGATGAACTGTGTGTTTGGGGGTGGGGGGTGGGGTTCTGGTTCCAAACTTCTCAGTAACTTATGTGAGACACACACCTCACCCCCCATCACACCCCATCCCCAGGCCTTTGCTCAGCCAGGGGCACACCCCCCCTCCCCCCCGAAACACACCCGCTCACCCAGCCCTGCCTCACTCTCCTCCTCTGGCCTCGGCAGCCCTGCGACAGTGGGAAGAGCAGGGGGAGCTGCTGCTGCCCCTCACCTTCCTGCTCCTGGTGCTGGGCTCCCTGCTGCTCTACCTGGCCGTGTCACTCATGGACCCGGGCTACGTGAACATCCAGCCCCAGCCCCAGGTAACCCGGGCGCCCCTGAGCCCCTCCTCCCACCAGCAGGGAACCAGAGGCCCCAGTAACAGCCTCACGCCAGGTTGTGTGTGGAGGGCTCTTCTGGGACATCTCAGTGCATCCCCTTGCCAGCCCTAGAAACCCGTCCTACACGGAGGAAATCACCAAGGCCCAGAGAGGGAAAGCAACTGGCCCAGGTCACACAGCCTCACTCGGTCCGGGGCACTCTGCCCCACTCTACCACCTGCATTACACAATGGATGGACCCCAAAATGTGTTCACCAGCCATCTGCCTCCCAAGGGGACCCCATCTTATGCTCTGTCCCCCATTTTCAGGAGGAGGTCAAGGAGGAGCAGACAGCCATGGTTCCACAGGCCATCCCCCTTCGGCGCTGCAGATACTGCATGGTGCTGGTCGGTGACTCGGGGACTTCCCGGGAGGGGTCGGGGGCAAGGTCAACACCCTCTAACCGCCTCCTGCCCCAGCGCCTTGGCCTCACCCCTCCAGGAAGTCCTCCCGTATTCAGGCCTCAACCTCCCGCCCTCCTCCCTGCCCTCACTGTTGGTCCGGAGTGGGGCCAGCGTCGAGCCTGAGCCTCTGCCCACAGCAGCCCCTGAGGGCCCGGCACTGCCGTGAGTGCCGCCGCTGTGTCCGCCGCTACGATCACCACTGCCCCTGGATGGAGAACTGCGTGGGGGAGCGGAACCACCCACTCTTCGTGGTCTACCTGGCGCTACAGCTGGTGGTGCTTCTGTGGGGCCTGTACCTGGCATGGTGGGTCCCGCCACGGCCCTGCGTGGGGGGAGGGCGGGCAGCACTCGCCCGCCGGGTGTGTTCAGCCGGGGCTCCCTCCTTAGGGGCCTTGGGCGGAGCCCCTGCTCACCTGGGCTCCCCGGGGCCCCACGCCTGTGCTGCCCCCAGGTCTGGCCTCCGGTTCGTCCAGCCCTGGGGGCTGTGGCTGCGGTCCAGCGGGCTCCTGTTTGCCACCTTCCTGCTGCTCTCGCTCTTCTCCACGGTGACCGGCCTGCTCCTGGCCTCGCACCTCTACCTGGTGGCCAGCAACACCACCACCTGGGAGTTCATCTCCTCGCACCGCATCACCTACCTCCGCCAGCGCCCCGGCAACCCCTTCGACCGCGGCCTGACCAGCAACCTGGCGCACTTCTTCTGTGGATGGCCCCCGGGGTCCTGGGAGACCCTCTGGGCCGAGGAGGAGGAGGGTGAGGGCAGCAGCCAGGCAGTTTAGGGTCACGGGAGGCAGATCCACCATCTTGTGCCTCAAAACTGGACGGGCTGGGGCTCCTCACCTCTGCCCACACCTCAGCCTCAGAGCAGACTGACCACAGGGACCCTCCCGCCCGTGGGCAGTTCTGCCTCCAGAGGAAGGAGCGGGGGAGCCGGGGCTCCTGAGACCTCCACCCCACCCCAAGCCACATGCCTCCAGTGCAGTTTTATAAATTTAATAATCCATAAAGCAAGTCAACTATTAAAAAACAAACCAGGTCACTCCTCACTGTGTCACCCTTTGCGGTCCAGGTCTGGCCGGGAAGCAGAGGAGTGTGGGCTTAGGGAAGGGAGCACCCTTCCCAGTGACTGAGCCCAGCACAAAGCACCCCACGGCCACCACCTCGTCACGAGGGCCGGTAAATGCCAGGCGAGGCCGGGGTCTCCAGGGCAGGGTGCGCAGCTGGGCGGGCGGGTGGGTGCGTGAGGCTCTAACAGTCTGGGGGACAGGACAGGACGTGGGGAAAGGCCCTCAGGGCTCCAGGAACCGCTCTGACACGAAGTCGAAGTCCCGGAAGGCGGCCTGTTGGCGAGCAGTGAGGGGGCTGCGGGGGTCCGGTGGGGTCAGGGCGGGCGCCAGCCCCGTGAACTCGCCCTCGAAGTAGCGCAGGTCCGTGGGGCCACAGAGGGCGGGTGCGAAGGGGGGCTGGACAGCACGGGCAAGCAGAGCCTGCCAGTCGGTGGTCTGGGGAAGAGCAGAGGGGCCTGAGGTGACAGGAGTGGCAGGCCAGGGGGTCCCTCAACACCTCCCGCTGCACGGGGACTGGGAACCCTGCGGGGGCCACTCACCCTGAAGAAAGGCTGTGTCTTGATCTCCTCGGCGTCCTGCTCACCTGCCCCCAGGCGCTTCTCCGGGCACTTCTGGAGGAGCTGGGCAAGCAAACAGGTGCTGAGGGCACCGGCCCAGGCACTGCCGCCTCCCCAGGGACCCCGCCTGAGCTGGGCCCCAGGGCCCCAAGGACGGGCGGTGATGGCACAGCCGCAACCAAGACGGCCAACAGGCGCAGCCCCGGACGCTGTGGCCTTTACCTGCAGAATGAGCTCCAGCGCCTGCGCCGACAGGAAGCGGGGCCGTGGGACCTCGGCGTTGACGATGCAGTCGAACACCTCCTCCTCGGTGTCCCCCGGGAAAGGGCACTGCGGGGAGGGGGGGGCGGACTCAGCGGGGTGCACAGGCCACGCCCGCCTAGAGGCCCTGGCAGCCCGCGTCCCGCACTCACCTCGCCCACCAGCATCTCATAGAGCAACACGCCCAGCCCCCACCAGTCCACAGCCCGCGTGTAGGCCTCCTGGGTCAGCACCTCGGGGGCCAGGAACTCCGGGGTGCCACAGAAGGTGCTGGTCCGATCCCCAAAGCCGATCCCTGCAAACCAACACCCACGCCAATGCCGGCTCAGTGTGTCTGGCCCGCAGAGACCTCTGTGGCTGTAAGAACCAACAGCGGCCCGGCCAGCGGGCTCCGGGGCTGAGCGCTGACCCCTGCACCGGAGGTCGGCACCACACTCAGGTTGCTGGCTTGAGCCAACTTATATGGACGTTTCTCTCTCACGGCTGTTCCTCTCTCCCTGTCCCTCTCTCTCTAAAATCAATGAAAATGTAATAAGCCCTTGCCCGTGTGGCTCAGTGGTTAGAGCATCGGCCTGTGGCCTGAAGGGTCCCGGGTTCAATTCCAGCCTAGGGCGCTTAAAATAAATACATAAAAATGTACCAGAAAAAAAAGAAGCAACAGCCAACCCTCGTGCCCCCATGTACCGAATCTGTGCCCGGCCCAGCCCCAATTCTTGGAGGGGGGCCGGTTTTCAAGCCACCTAACGGAGAAGGGCAGAGTCTCAGCCAAGCTCCCACGCCAAGGTCATGAAGGAAGCAGAGCCCGGTGCCCTCCCCCAGCTCTGAGCACAGGCTGTCCCTTGGGCCAAGGGCAAGCTAGGGCTCTTCAGGGCCTGCAGGGTTGGGACGGAAGCACCAGTGTGTCCAGCTGGTCCGTGGACCCCGGGTGGGGGTGGGGAGATTCCCCGGGAGAGTGCCACTTGCCCACCGCCCTGCTGGCCTGGACCAGGTGAGGAAGGCTGGAGGCCTCGGACCCTGGACAGGAGACACCCACCTTCCTTACATAGTCCAAAGTCCGCAATCTTCAGGAAACCCTCGGCGTCCAGCAGAAGATTGTCCAACTTAAGGTCCCTGGGGGTGAGGGGGGCAGGTCAAAGGGGCCCCGGGAGCAGCGGCACCTGCCCCCGCCCTCCCCCAGCATCTCAGGGGTGAGTTACCTGTAAACTACTTTCTTCTCGTGCAAGAACTGCAGCCCCAGGACCACGCAGGCCAGGTAGAACCTGGAGGGGGGTTTAGGGGAAGTTTAGGCCCCGGACAGTGGAGGGAGGGCAGGGAGCCATCAGGACGGCCACGGCCTGGGGACCCTTGGGTGTCCCAGCCAGAGTCAGATGTGGGCGAGAGACTGGGCCCACCCTCAGGCGGGGGGCGGGGCTCCTCCAGACAACAGCCCCAAGGTTGTCGTGAGGCTGCTGCCAGCTGGCAGCTGCCCTTCCTGGGATCGCGGGTGGTGCCGGGGGACCGTGTGGAGCTCTCGTGCCTATTCTCCCCGCCTCCTCCCAGCAGCCAGCGTCGACCTATGAACCAGGAGATCGGAGATCGCGGTTCGACGCCCGGTCAGGGCACGTGCCCGGGTTGCGGGCTCCAGCCCCAGGGTGGGCCGTGCGGGAGGCAGCCGATCAATGACTCTCATCATCGATGCTTCTCTCTCTCTCTCCCTTCCTCTCTCTGAAATCAATAAAAACATATTTTTAAAAATATATATATATTTTTTAAGAAAAAGAACTCCAGCTGCCAGTCACTTACTATCCACCGGTCCCTACGCTCGGCAATTCGTAAACGTTACTCTTATCTACGTGAGAAGCCTGTGAAACAGTTACTATCGCCGGGATTCACAGCTCCACAAACGGAGGCCCGAGGTCACAAATGCTGGGAGCTGATAACCAGGATTTGAACGGAGGCCCCCCGACTCCCTGGAAGCAGCAGGGTGAGGGGGGCCCGGGCGCGGGGAACAGGGAAGGCTCATTGTCGGAGGCAGACAAGGGGACGGAGACCCACCGGGCCTGGGGCTCAGGGAAAACGTCTTCGTGGATCTGCATCATGAGGTCGCCGCCCGGCGCGAACTCGGTCACGAAGCAGGCGTGGCTGGCGGTCTGGAAGCAGGCCAGGAGGGACAGCAGGAAGGGGTGCCCCGTGCGGCCCACAGCCTCCAGGATTCGCTTCTCGCAGTACAAGCTGCGGGGAGGGGTGGGCTTCAGGAGGGAGGGAAGCCTCCGCCAGCCGCGCCCGCCACCCACAGGACACCCCACCCTCGCTGCGTCTCCAGTCAAAGGGCCGGCAGCTACGGACAGTGACGGTTTCTACGGATCAGGGGCTCGCACGGGTCATTTAACCTGCACAGCCACCACTATCCCATTTTACAGATGAGGAAACTGAGGTGCGGAGATGAGGAGGGACCTGCCCACGGGCACACCGTTAACTGCAGGTGCTAAATAAAAAGAGCCCAGGCCTGGCTGGCCCCAGATTGACCCCTTCAGAGCCCTGGGAGCATTCGGCTGCCTTCTGGTGCCAACAGCCCAGGCCAGCCGTGCTGGGCACCCTGCAGGACCAGGTGCCCCCTGGCATCACGACACACCTCTCCATCTCGTCCCGGCTCAGCACCTCCTGCTTCTTCAGGGCTTTGATGGCATAATATCTCCCTGTCCCCTTGAACTGCACCAGGAGAACCTGGGGACCAGGGAGAGGGTGGGCTCCAGCTGGGCAGCACAGAAGAGCCTCTCCTCCCACCTGCTACCTCACGATCACAGCGTCCTCCTAGCTCATGCGCTGAGGGCTGTCCCCCCCACCCGGCCGCACCCTCCCTGTCCACTACCTTCCCGAAGTGTCCCCGACCCAGCACGGCCAAGCAGCGGAAGTCCTGGAGCCGGAGGGGTTTCCTGCAGGAGAGAGAGGGCAGAGGAAGCCCCTGGACAAGGGCCGGGCCTCCATCCACCAAGAACCACTCCAAACCCTTCGTGCCCAGGCCTGGCCTGTCCCTACGCATGGGGCTGGGGAGCCTGGCTGGGGGCTCCCAGGCCAGCAGTTGTCTAGAGTCCGGCCTACAGCTGGAGCTCAATAATGTTGGTTCGGAGAGTGAGAACCTGAGCGCGAGCAGGTAACAGGCCCAGGAGCCCGGGTGATGTCCGAGTGGGCACAGGGAAGCGCTCAGTAAGTGGGCGCCGTCTTAACCGTGAAGGGGAGCTGGGGGGAGCGTGTACCTGGTGGCTGAGGCTGGCAGAGATGCCCTGGGTCGAGTCCTGGGCTCCATGTGGGGGCGTTTGGTGCGCTGTGAGGGCAGAGGGGCTCAGGACAGAGCAGGGCTTCCTTCCTCTGTCCCTCCGGCTCTGCCACCCCCAGCCCGGCACCCCCAGGGCTCCCAGCGCCCCTCACCGGCGTCTCCTCGAGCGTTGGCTCCTTGGGCAAGTAGAGGCGGGGGGGCTTGGGGGGGGGCCTCATCTCTTCTCGGAGGAGAGTCTTTTTGGGTGGGAAACGACTACGGGGAGGAAGCACACACATGGTGGGGGCACAGGCAGGCAGAACAGCCGGGGGACGGACACACAGCCGCGCTGAGAGAGGGACAGAGGGTCAGAGGGAAAGGGACGCCGATGGCACCCGAGGGGCGGGCACTGCAGGGAAGCAGGCAGGCGCGGAGGGTGGCTCCTCACCTGGGTGAGGCAGGGCTGGCAGCCCCCCGAGGTGAGGCGGGGGCCTGGGGGCGCCCTTTGGGGGGGCTGATCGTGGTTGGGGAGCTGCAGGGAGGCAGCAGGTTCATGACCAAGCGCCCCCAGGCCGCCACGCTGAGGTTCATCTGGGACGCCCTCAGGAAGTCCTGACCTGGGGCAACAGCGGGGTTCAGTCCCAGGGCCCCGACGCCCCTGCCCCATTCCCAGGACACACAGCCCTGTCCTGTCCGTACCCCTGCGTTTAGAGAAAATGCGTTTCTGCCTCTGTAGCCGGGGCCTCCTCTCAATGACGGGGTCACAGAAGGTTACCTGCAGGGGCAGGAGGCAGGGCTGAAGGCCAGTCCCCTCCCTCCCCACCCGCCAGGATCCCAGCCTGAGCCCCCGCCTCCCCCACGTCCACGACGCAAGAGCCAGAAGGGCCCAGAGAGACGATTCGATGTCCTCATTGACCCCAGCGGGGAAACTGAGGCCTGGAGAAGAGAGGCACTTGTCTCAGGTCCCACAGGAAGCAGGGCAGTCAGGCCAAGGACACGGGCCTCTAGACTCCCATGAGGTCCTCAGAGGGGGCCTGGGAATCTCTTTTTGGAGACCTCCTCCCTCCAGGCCTCACTTTCCACTCCTCTGATGGAGCCAGGAACCCACAAAGTCAGAAGACAGGGGTTAGTGGGCACCTGGGCAAAGAGCAGCCCCTGCGGGACCAGGCTGAGGCTGAGCTGGTGACAGGCGTTGTCCAGGAAGTCCTCCAGCCGCAGGAAGGCCACGCCGCACAGCTGTCGCCAGTCCCGCCAGCGCACCCCGATCTCCAGCTCCCGGGCCTGTATGGGAAAGGCCAGGTTGAAGAAGGGGCCGGCCTTCTACCCCGCGCTCCAAAGTCACCCCTGGCCTCCCAAGGGCCAGCCTCACCCGGTCCAGGGGCATCACAAAGGTCTGGTCCCAGGACTGCTTGGCCACCGGCCCCCAACCCGTCTGTCCCACGACGCGATTGTCCACCTTTAGCACGGCCAGCACCTCACCTGCGGGGCCAGAGCCAGGGCTCAGGGAAGGCCCGGAGCGGGGGTCCTCTGCTGCCCCCCAGCCCCCTGCAGCCCCTTACTCACTGGCCAGCTCGCCTCCGCCACGCTCCTGCCTGGCCCTGCCCCGAAGCCAGCCGTGGGAGGCGCTCCCGGCCAGTGCGGTCACCGGGGACCGGCCGGGCACGGCTGTCAGCAGCTGCTCACAGCCCAGGAGGTGGACCTGCAGCGTCCCTGTGGGAACACGGGGGGAGGGGGGACGTCATCAGGTGCGGTCCTCCCTCTGCCGCCACCTGTGGGCCCCTGGAGCCCCAGAAACACAACCTTCTCCTAGAGACGGCTGACCCCAGAGCCTCCCACATTAGGCCCTGGCAGCCGCCTGCCAGCCTCCAGGCCGACCAGCTCGCCCTCCTCTCCTGAGCACTGTCCATGAGTTGGGGGCAGCAGGGACCCACAGGCGGAGAAATAAGACTCAGGCCTCAGCCAGGCCACATGGAGCCGTAGGGCGTGATGACAGGCTGCCCAGGGCCCGGCACCTGGGGGGCACCATGGCACAGACAAGAGCTCGCGGAGCTGGAAGCCTGGCTGCCTATCTTACCCACCCTCCTCCCTGCGCCTCAATTTCCCCATCTGTACAGAGGAAATGAGTCTCGGCTCCGTCCCACCTCCCAAAGGGAGACAAAGGGTGTTTTGCCAAACAAGTGGACTCAATGTTAGGGTCACTAGACTTCTGTCCCTCAGAGGATAGAGGAAGCAGCAGGGCTCTAGCAGTTTTGGAGGAAATAGACTGGGCCAAAGAACATCATTTAGGGAGCCCAGGCCTGGGGGTTACACTCCCAGGGACCTTATAAAGAAGGCAGCGGCCTGGGCTGGAAGATTATTGTGGGAGGAACGAGGAACTAAGGTGTTTAGCCAGGACCCAGGAAAGGCAGTGGCCCCAAGTAGCTCACTTCTAGGCCTTTTAACAGGTCGTCTCCCCTGCCTTCCCCACCCCATCGGTTTGGCCAAATCCCACAAGCCCTGCAAGGCCAAGCTCAGACACCACCTCCTCCAGGAAGCATTCCTGATTTCCCAAGGCCTGGTGAGGGGCCCACCCGGCCCCTGTACTTCCCCCTCTCAGCTCTGCTCACGGTGGGAGGCGGCCTGAGTGCCCTGCACCAGCTCGGGCAGGAAGGCGCTCGGCCCCCTAGTTGGTGCTGTGTCCCAGGTGGGAAGCTCAGGGCTCCCAAGTCTGTACTCTGAGATTATCTACTGACTGCAGCTCAGCTGCCGCTATACAGAGACAGATCCAACTTGGGATAAAAAGAACTCTGTAATAGTCCACGCCGCCCAGGACTGGGCACCAAGGCCGCCGGGGCTGGGAGCTCCCTGACACTGGCGCCTCGAGCATCACCATGGCTACTCGTTTAAACAACAGCTTCAGGGACAGAGGGCCAACTGTGCCCGCAGAGCGAAGTCAGTGCTGTCATTGCCCCCATTTTACAGGTGGGAAAACAGGTCTGGAGAAAGGATGGCGATTGCCCCAGGCCTCACAGCTAGGGAGGGAGTGGCGGGGCCGGGATTGGGACCGTTCTCCAAAGTCCTTCCCAGCTTTATTTCAGTCCTTTCTGGGAGGGTAAGAGCTCTGAAGCGGGAGGGACCCCTGGCTACCTGTCAAGGCGACTGGCTTTACAAGCATCCCTGAAGGCTGGGGGCTCCCAGACACCGCAGTCCGCAGCTCCCGGGCCACTCTGCCGCGCAGAGGGTGGGCAGGAGGCAGGCCCTCCAGCAGCCGCTCCAAGGCCAGCCGCAGGAGGTCCAGTTTCTGGGAGGACTCCTGGAGCTGGGCCTGAGCCTGCAGAGGGGACAAGGCCCGTGGGGTATGGGGCGTGGGGACACTGCCTCAGGCCACCCCAATGGGGTTTAGACAGAATGAGCCTCCCGTTTCCCCGCTGCCACCCGGCGCGGCCAGTCCACGGCGCTCCCTGCCGCCGCAGAGGGGGGCATGGGAACAAGGGGAGAGGAGCGCCAAGGGGAGTCCGTGGTGGCCTGACCTCGGCCAGCGCCTTGCGGTCCTGTGTTCGCCGGCCACCCAGCAGCTTCACCACATTCTTGGCCCCTCTGGCCACGGCGGCCTCAATGCACAGCCGATGCCTCAGCTCCTCCGCCAGCAGCTCAGGACCTGGAAGGAGGGTTAGCCCTCAGGCCCATGCCCTCCTCCGCCCTGCCCATCCCCGCCTCTCAGGTCCCCTCACCTGGTTCAGGGGACCCGCTGGCCTCCAGGCTGCTGATCTTCATTCGCAGCAGGGCCACCTTCAGCTGGCTGTCCCGCAGCATCTGCTGGGCAGCTGCCAGGAGCTTCCTCTCCTAAAGGGTCCTGACATCAGCTGGCCCAGAGCCTCCCTGGTCAGACCGGAGCCAAGCCTCCCCCACTAGGCCAGGGTTGAAGCCAAGCCTCCCTCAGGAGGCCAGATAAAGAGAGAAGCCTCCCTTGTTAGACTAGGAAGGGACAGAGCCTCCCCCATCAGACCAGATAAGGGCTGAGGTGAAGCCCCCTCCAGTGCGTCAGGACGGAGCCTCCCACTTCATGCTGGGGGCGGGCTGGGCCTCCTCGACCAGGCTGGGAACTTCAGTGTCCTGTCTTCTCTGTCACACTAGGGGATCGAGCCGGGCCTTCCCCACCAAGTTGGGACTTGGGACAATGCCTTCCCCATCAGCCTAAGGGTTCCGACTGTCCGTCCCTTGTAGGGTCACCCACTGGGTGGCATTTCCCTCTCCGAATAGGAGCTGGAACAGCACCTGCCCTAATAACCCGAGCGCCAAGCGGCTCCCCGTCAGGGCCCAGGAGCCTGACCTTGGGCGTGCCCCTGGCGCAGGTGTGGGTCATGTTCTCGGCCCCCTGCTTCACCTTCAGCTCCACCTGCAGCTGCTTCTGCAGAGCCTCCAGCTGCCGGGCCCGTGACTGCTCCGCCGGAGCCCGGGGTCCCGGGGCCGCAGGTTCTGTGCACAACGCGTGGGGCACGCGCCTGTGAGCCCCTCACCTGCGGTCCAGCCGTCTCCTCCCTCCCCTCCTGGGCAGGGGCGGCCTGAGGCGGCCGCGCGGGGTCAGCGCTCAGGAGCCGGGTTGGCCGGGGCCCCGTCCCCAGGGGCCTGCCCGGCCTCTGCGCTCACCAGCCGGGGGCCCTGGCAGCAGGATGCGGGCATGCAGCTCCTGGAGCTCCCCCTGCAGCTGCTCCAGGCGGCGGTTGGAGGACCGGAGCAGCTGCTGCACGTGGCCCAGGTGGCGGCGGTCTGTGGCCGCCCGCCGCAGGTTCTCCACACCCTCCTTGATTTTGAGCTCCTTCTGGATGGCCCGGCGGATCAGCTCTTTCTCGTCGCCGGGTGGCTGCTGGCCCTCGCCAGGCTGTGGGTTGGCAAAGGAGCAGGCCGCTCAGTGCCCGCTGCCACCAGCCTCCGCGCACCAGGCCGTGGGCGAGGGAGGCGCGGATGGCACCCAGGACCCGCACAGGGGGCCCCCGAAGCCCGGCTGACTGCGGAGGGAGTATCCCCAGGCCGGGTGGAAACCCCAAGGCTATTTCTGCGGCCCAGGCTCCTGTCCTCGGCTCCGAGAAGGGTGAGAGGGAAACGGTTCCTGGTGCGGGCCTGGTGCGGCGGGCGGCCAGGGTCCCCGGTCAGGGCTTTGCCTACGAGACTCCGTCAACCCCGACAGCAACCCCACGCGGTGGGTGCAGTTACCAGCTCCCTCGCAGTCGAGGGGAGAAAACTGAGGCACAGAGAGGTCTGGCGACCTGCCCGCTGGCCACCGCCTCTTGGGCCCTGCCAGCCGCGCTTCGGGGGCCGCCGCTCTCAGGCTGGGGCTCAGGCTCCGACCTGGGCCAGAAAACAGGCTAAGGATTCCCTCCAGGTCAGGGGGCAGCTGGAGGCCCGAGGAGGGGCTGGGGCGAGCCGGGGAGGGACGCAGAAGGACCGGGAAAGTCTCGGGGGGCTGCCCCCAGCTCAGCTCCCGGGAGGAAGCAGCCGCTTTCCCACCGCTTCGCCCCCGGCGGGAGCAAGGAGGGAAACCTCCCTCCCGGGCCACTGCGAACCAGCGGTGCCAACGCTGACCTCAGCCGGGCCCGGCCCCTCCGAGGGGCTCCTCCAGGCCCCTACCTCCGGGCTGTCCATCTCCCGGGCTCGGGGACCCCCCCGCCGGGCCTCAGGCAGCCCGGGCGCAGGGTGGGGCGCAGGAAATCCTCTGCCGGCTGCGGCGGGGCCGAGCCAAGGGCCGAGCGAACAAAGGTCCCGTGGAGCTGGGGGCCCGGCCGCCGGGGTCCTGAGTCACCGGCCGCCCCGCTGGGCGGAGGTTCACAGGAAATAGGAAAATGTGCACAAGGCGCCGCCGGAGGGCGGAGGGCCGGGGGGGCTCCTCCTGCCCTGGGCCGGGCCCCGCTCGCCCCCCGCGCCCCCCGCGCCCCCCGCGCCCCCCGCAGGGGCGCACGCACCGGGCCCTGCGCCCCGACGGCCGCCCCGACGGCCGGGGCCGCGCCCCCCGCGGGCCCCCCCCCCCCGCGGGGTCTCCAGCCCCGGGCCCCTCCCAAGGTGCCCGCACGCGCCCCCCTCCGGGTCCCGGCCGGTGCCCGCGGGCCTGGGGGTCCCACCGGGAGGGGCCAGACGCGCCCCCGGCTGCCCCGCCTGGGGTTCCGGGCCAACGGGGGATTCGGGGACGTTTGCGGGGGACACGAGCGACTTGCGCCCCGCGAAGGGGCGGGAGGGCCCGGGCGGGGGCTGGGAAGGGACGCGGGGCGGCGCTGGGGACCCCGCCGGGCGCCCCCGCCCCCTCCGGCGCCCCGCCGCTCACCTGCCGCGCCCCCGGCTCCATGGCGCCGCCCGACCCGCCGGGACTCGGGGCTTCGGCCTCCGCGGGGAGCCGCAGGTCGGGGGGCCTCCGGGCCGGACCCCGCGGCTCCGCCCCCGCCCGGGGCCACGGCGCAGCCAGGACCCCCGCCCCGCGGTGCGACCCAGCGGCCCTCGCCCCGGCCGCCCGTCCCCCGCGCGGCACCGACCCGTCCGGGGACCCGGCGCAGGACGCGCATTTCCCGGGCCGGGCGCTCCGGCCGCCGCGTGCTCGAGGGGCGGGTCCGAGGGGCGAGGGCGCCGCCTGCCGGCCGCGGGGCTGCCTGGGGCGGGTCAGCCGGGGCCGGTCAGCCGCCTCCGCCTCGGACCCCCCCCCCCCCCGCCCCTGAACTCTCCCTCCCGTCCGCGTCCGAGGGGCTGACCCCGCACCTGCCCCCGCGGGTCCGTGGCCCTGCCCAGCGGCTGGAGAGCGCGCTCCTGGAGGGGAGCCTGGGGGGCGCCCGAGCTCACCTCCCGGGGTTCGCCAGACGGCCCCGTGCCCATCCCGGGGTTCGCCAGACGGCCCCGTGCCCATCCCGGGGTTCGCCAGAGGGCCCCGTGCCCATCCCGGGGTTCGGCAGGACGGCCCCGTGCCCATCCCGGGGCTCGCCAGGCAGCCTGTGCCCATCCCGGGGCTCGCCAGGCAGCCTGTGCCCATCCCGGGGTTCGCCAGAGGGCCCCGTGCCCATCCCGGGGTTCGCCAGAGGGCCCCGTGCCCATCCCGGGGTTCGGCAGGACAGCCCCGTGCCCATCCCGGGGTTCGGCAGGACAGCCCCGTGCCCATCCCGGGGTTCGGCAGGACGGCCCCGTGCCCCCACCACTGGGCCCCAATGGAGCTTTCTGCCTCAGCCAGCGCCACTGTGCCCCGGCCACTGTCCTGAGGAGCCCTTGTCCCCAGCTGGACTCGGACCCCAGGGCCACGCTCTAACCACTGAGCCACACCGGCTGGGGCCCTCCGGTGCTTTCACTGAGGAAACCATGCCAGTGCCTCTTTGCCCTGAGCGCCTCCCTCCCAGGGGACTGGGCAAAGGTGAGATGGGCCACGGGCCCTCCTGGGCGAGGCCCTGCGACGGGAAATCAGCCGAGAGGCATCAGCACCGCAAAGGCGACGTGGGTCTGGGGAACATGCCTCCTTTCCATAGTCGGGGTGTCGGGTCACTTAAGGGCCTACAAACTGGAGTAGTTGAGGGCGACAATAACACATAGTAGGCTCTTTTCGGTGGCCGCTGTTACCAAGCTGCCCCGAGCTCAAGGGCTCAAGGTCATCAACCGTAACTTGGAAGTAAAGACGACCAGCTTTGCCTGCAGGGGAAAAGCTGCCCGTCTCGGGGGGCCGTCCAGCTCCCATCCTGAGGGCCACTCACCCCTGAACCGTGTCAAACTTATTTTCCAGTTTTTCTTCGAAGTGTTTCACTTGCCTCACTTGTCACTAAGGGGGAAAGTTGAGGAGTAGACCCCACCCACCTTTGTTCATGAACCCCAGGACTGGACAGACCTACAGAGAAGCCTGGTGGGGGCCTGACCGGGCGGACGGCCGCGCTGCACGTCTCAGTGACGGTGTTTCATGCAGTTTTAATTCTTAGCCAAACAGGTCCACATGCAACACCCATTGTATAGTCAACCGCGGACCAGCTCTGCAGCTAATCGGCTGTTGAACTGCGCACCTACCAACAGGAGAGGAGCTAGCAGGGCCCTGGCCGGTTCGGCTCAGTGGTTAGAGCATCGGCCTGCGGACGGAAGGGTTCTGGGTTTGATTCCGGCCAAGGGCACGCACGTCAGTTGCAGGCTCGATCCCCAGCCCCAGTGGTCAGGGCACGTGGGGGAAGCAACCAATCGGTGTGTGTGTCTCACATGGATGTTTCTCTCTCCCCACCTTCTGCTCAATGGAAAAAGTATCCTCAGGTGAGAATTAAATAAAATAAAAATTCCTAGCAGGGTACAGAAGGAAAACCTTCCCCTCCCCACACTCTATTCTCAGTACACTTAAATGGGCCTCCCTCGGGGAGTGGCTGAGTACAAATGTCACCAACCAATCAAGTTGGCCCACACCCTCCTTTAAAAAGCCCTGTTATTCTAATCACAGGACAGTCCTTTCCTTCAGACCTGTTGATTTTTTTACAAGTAAATTTGTAAGTCAATAAGCAAAGCTATACCTGCAGGAGGAAGGGTCGCTGCTGGGGTGGGGGAAGGACTTTTCAAAACCAGAGGTCCTCTTGGGACACCGGGAAAGATGACTCCGCACTCACCTCCTGGAGATGGGCTCAACCTTCAGGCAACCCGGAGTCCCCCTCGCCCTTGGCGACACAATTCCACTCCCGTAGCGGTGAAGAAGGGTTCATAGAATAATTCAACCGAAAAGGAAGAAAAACAAAATCTGTTTCCGGGAACCAAGGGAAAGCCTGGAGCCACTTGTTATAAAGCAGCAGTGACTGACTACCAGTTCCGCTCAGGAACAGCTGTCCTCTGAAGGCCCCGAAGTTTGTCCAAAACGCGCCCTGGCCGGTTTCACTGAGAGGTCAGAGCGCCGGCCCAGCCCGCGGACTTAAGGGTCCCAGGTCCAATTCCAGCCAAGGGCACGTGCCTCGGTTGCAGGCTCGATCCCTGGCCCGGGTTGGTCGGGAGGCAACCAAACGTCTCCCACATCGAGGTTTCTCTCTCTCCCTCCTACTCTCCCCGAGAAGCTAGAAAAAATATCCTCGGGCGAGGATTACACCTTATAGCCAAACTAACCCAAGGCCAGATGTAAAGCAAACTTCTCATCCCCGCAGGACATCCAGGCACCACTTTTTCTTCTTTGTTTCCATTAAGTTTATTGGGGTGACAACAGTCAGTCTGAACATGCAGGTTTCTACCTTACAATACCCGTAACCCAGGTGTCGTCCAAACCCTACATTTTAGAGCCTGAATTGGGTGAGAGTAAGGGCCTGTTATTAGGCAGGTCAGGGAGCAGATCTTTTTGAAACCAGGACGTCACTGGAGAAACCAACACTACCCTCCACTGCAGGGATGGTCTAAAACAATCCTCAAGGTGTTGAAATGAACGTGAAGGCGTTTACGAGCTGCTGTCCTCTCTGCCCCAATTCATTAGCCACTAAGTTCCCCTCAGAAGCTGAGCTTGGCGGTTTGGTGAGAAAACTAAACAGCTACTATTTGCTCTTTTCTTCTTAAATGTCCTTGTGCCAAAGGCGCTTGGGCCACGCACCCGGCACTTTCCAACCCATACTGGCCTGAGGGCCAGCCCCAGAGCCCCCTCTGCAACGCGCACAAAGCACACAGCTACTTCCCGGTACCCAGAGGTCTGTCGCTTTGTTTCCTCACAGCCTAACACTACAAGATCTGCAGGCACAGGGGAACCCAGAGGGTCACCTCAGTCCTGAGGGAATTACCTTCAGTGACTTTTTAACTCACAAAATAAAACGGCATTATAAAATTCCATTTCACGGGACCTACACAACCTAGCTGCCGCGACCCCGCCAGCACATGAAAAACCGTTTTGGTTAAGCTGTACCTTTGTGAAACAGAAATCACTGCCTCCTTAGGATTAACGCGTGACCCCTCCCCCCCTAGGAACTTACTTATTTCAAGTAACAGTTCTTCGCCTGTGTCTTATACACACCTTTTCAGGTAGGTGTTACCTGTACTATACTTACTGCTCAACTACTTTAGATTTCCCCCACTTCCTGTCACTATGAACACAAACAAGACAAAAACTTATCTAAACCCAAAAGAAACATTTCTGTACAAGGAGTGACCCCAGTCAAAAAAATCTTTATGTTCCTTTATTGGAGCAAGATTCCTGACCGGCATACAGTGAAGATTCACTAAACAGAGACCTGTGCAGCGGTCACACCGCCCACCCAGACAGGTTTCATCACGCGGGGCCCACTGATGGAATAGTTCCACTTATCAAGTCCCACACATCAAAAAGCTCTGCACTTGACCAGGCCGTCCATGAATTCATCTCTGAAAGAGTTAAGTGGCATTTCATCTTAGCTACTATTTTACAGCATTGAAAAGCTTAGGCATCATCAGGGAGCTTCCCTCAAATGTCCTATGTGCGATGGCATTCGGCAGAGTCCACCATCTCGCCCAGATCCACAGGCGGGTCCCACTTGAGAGTAAGCTAAATAGCTGGCACCTAGAGACAAAGTGCTCCTGTCCTGAGTTTCTCAACCATCCAGCCCGGCTCCTACTCTGCGAGCCTGTCTCCTTGGCCACGGCGCCAGCGAAGAGCCAGCAACAGCCTGTGCGCCGGGCACTAGAGCACCAGTCTGTCTGGTGGTGGCAGGCACTGTTAATGATACCCAGGTGAATACAGACCCATTGTTTAAAATGCCATTGGGATAGACAAAACTAAGGGTACAGCACACTCAGAGATGGGTTTTGAGCAATCTGGTTCCACACGATTGCAAGTTTTTCAGAAAGCGATAGCAAGTTGTACTCGTGTTTCCCAGCTACGGAGACATCAACACACTGATTCGAGTCCCTTTACTCCGTCCACACAGCCCTGAGGTCATCCTGCAAAGTGCGTATCAAAAAATATGGAGTTGGGTTGACAAAATTTGACAATACATTATACACGTCAAACTTGAAATCTGTTCTGAGAGAAAAGCATCAGATTCTTTGTGTACACATTTAGTTTTATTGTAACAAAGCAACTTGTACACTTTTAACGTTTAAAACTGAGCATCTTTTCCTTTCCAGTGAAACAAAAAGAAAATTTAAAAATAAACAGGAACAAAATTACAATATAGAGTGTCAATTCCAAGTAAGATCCTACGGGTTCTGCTGATTCTCCATCGAGTGGCAGGGCTCAAGTCATCGTCAGGAGAGAATTTTATTTTAAAAGTGTCATCTTAAACTGCAAGGATGTCGGTTAAACATCACAATTAAACATGCCAAAGGAGAAGCCATGTTGTCAAAATGCCCACTTAACCCACCCAAACATCTCAAACCCACCCTTTGCTGACCTTCTATAACCCCCCCTTTTTTTAAGTTTTTTTTTTCTTTTTTTAAACAAGAGAAAGTAGACAGGTACGTGTTGGTAAATGCTGACTGTCCATATTCACAGAGAGACACAGTGTAATCTCTGAGCCCAATATACAGAGAAAGGAGGGGAAGCTAGAATTCTATGCACTACTACACAGGGGCCTAGCACCCTCCGGCTCCCAGCAGGGCTAAGGGAGCAGAAGGTTTTTCTTTTTTCCCACAGAGCACGGTGGTGTTGATTCCATGAAGTTTTTCTTGAGACAGGAAGGGATAAAAATGAATTTGGAACAGAAAGGGGCAGAGATTCTTTTCCCACTGTGTTCTGCTCAAGATACATCCCCCCTAAGTAAGGTGAGAACCATGGTGTAAAGGAGAGAAAAGAGACCTCAAAACAGGGCGACTGAGCACAAGAGGAAAAAAAAAAAAGAGAGACTGCAACTTGCTCCCAGGGACTGGAGAAAATTAAAAAAGGCTGGAATCCATCAGTGTTCCATTAGTCATCCTCTCCCTCGTCTTCCTGTAAGAAAAAGGTGGGCTGTTAATCGTTAGGGTCAATTCTGGAGTCATCCCCAACAAGGCCTAGGGACTGACCGACTCCATGGGACAATCTTATGAACCTGCACGTCACAGCCTGTGTGTCGCCTTGGCTGGGGCCCCGAGGTGCTGTCCCAGGTAAGTTAACCTCTCAGCACTGACCCAATCCCTGGACACCTTTCAGACCAAATCATCCCAACCCAAACCCAACCTGACAAGCTTTATAGTGCGTAAGACATGTCAGTCTGTTACTCAGGAGGCATTTCGGGCCGAGATGGCTGCAGTGACCGCAGCCCCCTCACTCGGAGCTGGCGAGGGGAGGACGGCGGGTGTCGCGAGGTGGAACCCCACCCCCAGGGCAGCGCGGGGTCAATCCCTGAGCGAGCTCGCCGGGCTTCCTTTCCATCTCGGAAGGAGCGCTCGCCCCTCTCCTACAGAGCCCCTGCAGGGGTCACTTGGCCCCTCTAGGATGTGCGGCCCGGGCTCACCTCGCCCTCCTCGCCCTCCTCCTCCTCGTCGTCCTCGTCGCCCTCCTCCTCGTCGCCCTCCTCGTCGATGTCCTCCAGCCCTTCCTCCTCCTCCTCGTCGTCGTCTTCCTCCTCCCCCTCGCCCTCCTCGTCGTCCATGTCCGGGACCTGAAAGACCAGGAGGCACGTCAGGCTCACTTCCAGACAGTTACGACACGCGGGGCCCGACCACCGCCCAGGGCCACGCACCAAGTAGTACTGCAGTGGGTTGGGCCAGATGTCGTCCTTGATGACCTCCCCCAGCTCATCCGCGCCCGCGTCCGAGTGGTCGGTGAACCAGGTGAAGAAGCTCTCGGGCTCCTCGTGCTGCCTCTTCCTGCTGGCCTTGTTCTGTGTCTGACTCGAACGTTTCGTCAAGTCCTAAACGAAAGCGGAAGACACTGACACAGGCTCCCCGGAAACCTGAATTCCCTGCAACTCACGCAGTAGGATGTCAACCCAAAGGAAAACAAAAAGCAGACGCCCGTCCCGCACGTCATCACCTGTAAGAAACTACAAGAGAGAAAAAGGCCTAGAGCTCAGGCCTATAGGCTGCTGTCAAATCTGTACCATCACCTAAATTTGGCTTTTTCGTAAAACGAGTTCCACTCAACCACCACCCTAACATACTATAAATTAAATTTACTAAATAAATGCAGGTGGAAATGGATTTTGGAAAGCGGCATCCCATTGGAAGAGCTCAGTCACAAATTAAGAAACCAAAAAAACTAGTCCATCTCTATAAAAACGTGTAAGAGCTCCAAGCTATTATATTTGACCTTAACACACTGGAGTTTGTTTTGTTTCATCCGCACCTGAGGACACACTGAGAAACACTGATGTGAGAGACAAACATGGATCGGTTGCCTTCCGTTTGTGCTCTGATGGGGAGTTGAACCCACAACCCAGGCAACGTGCTCTGACCGAGAATTAAACCAGCAACCTTTCCGTGCACAGGACAATGTTCATCCAACTGAGCCCCTCCGACCAAGCTGATTTAATGTATTTTAAGGACTTGCGTAACACATCACACCAGAGCACCAAGTATTGGTACACGATTCAACTAAACCAAAGCAGACAAAATGTTTTTTGCCAAGCCATTCCTCAAATACCTTTCCAGATTTCCATTTGATTTCAGTGGACTTCGAAGACGGATCACCACTCTCATTCAGGTGAAATTCTTTGGAGAGAACTTTATTTTCGAAGTAAGGATTTTCATCAAAATACTGCAACAAGTAATCAGAGGATTAGACATCAATACACACAGCTCTTCTAAACCAGATCACAGTTAATTTTCAGAGTGGCAAAAGCCAGAGCTGCGGGTACTCACAAAGTCTATTCTGTACCCTGACTTGATGTCTTCGAATTCCGTCACCTCGACCCTCGTCAGGTAGTGCAGGGCCTCTTCGTCTTCCTCTCCCAGCAGCGCCGACACTAGGGCGAATGACAGGCATGTGAACCGACATGGGCGCCCAGAGCCACCCCAGCGCTCGTGAAAGCACTTTAGAAATTTCCTGGACTTAGGGAGCATCTTTGGCATTATTCGCTGAAAACCCAATGCCCGAGTGTCCGTGTTGTCACTACCTTTTCATCGAGCAACTAAAGGAAACCCCAAGAGAAACCCCTCTCCAAGGAAACAAATAGCACTATCAGCCCCCAAGCGTTTCCGCCTCTGGTGTGACCAGCACACAGGACCAAGCCCTCAATCACGGGTTCCCGTTCCCCTGCTCGGCAAGGGGACGTGCACCCCACGCTCTTTAACAACGCTCTGCTGTAACATACCTTGTGGATGGTTGACAAATGTTGTTACCCAAAAATTTGGAATTTTGGCGATCAATTCTGACCTCTTCTGAAAAAATGGTTGGCGGAGTTTGTTATATTTCTGTTCTACTTTCAAAATCTCCTCACTGGCTTGTTCATTAAGTCTGAAGCAAACGAAAAAACAAATGTTGATAATGACTGTATTTGACAAATACAAAAATTGCTGAGACTACAGAATATTTACTCATTAGCTTTAGAACAGTGCAAAGCACCTACTTATAATACCTGAATCCCCTAGACTTTTGTACCTATAATAAATTCAAAACTAAGATGGCAATTTTATCTGGGTTAGGCACCTAATTAGTTGGCAGCTCAGAAGTGCCCAAACCGAACATTCTGGTAGCACTGTATATTTACTTCCCCGGTTCTACCACCTCCCTAACTTCAGCGGTCTCCCTCTGGCAGATCAAGGGGGAAAGACTGCTAAGCAAGTCAGAGCAGCACTGACGCCCAGAAGTCCACGCTCTGCAATTCGGAGAATCTGTAGCCCATGAAAGCAGACCCAGTCTTCACAAGGTAAATGTAGTTTCATCCAAAGCTTTTTGGTGACTACAAATATTTCGCCCCCCAAAAAACCACCGACTCTTCCTATTCCCATGAAGTTATACCCATCTCCACTGAGGCAGTGGACACAGACTCAACCAGGTTAGAGATCACCAGAGTAAGACGCACTTCCAAAAACTTCTGGAAAGCACTCTAAGACAGACGTTACCTGTCTATTTCATTTTGTACTTCATCGATATGTTCGATTGCTTCCTGCTGTTCTTTTTCTGCAAGAAAAAGGTGCATAAAACTCAGTACTAAGTTAAGATACATTTATCTAGCTTCCCTGACGTTCACACTGTCTGGGATGAGTTGTATCAATAAAGCTGTTTGTTAAAAAAAAAAAAAAAAAAGGAACTGCGGGTGAGGCATGCCCTCCACGTGTTCCTGCACGTAGCTGACACATTCAGACCATTCACAAATCACGCCGTTAGGCGATTCGAAACGTGTGCAGCACTTTCTACAGAGTTACGTTACAGAACAAGACCGAGCGCTGAAAGTTCCTATTGGGAAGGTAACAAACCGTCCGCAAAAGTTCCCAAGCGTCCTCCACATCCCGGCCCGCAGCGCACAGCAGCAGCTGCTAACAGGCGCGGACAGGCACCCACCCCGCCGGAGCCAGGGCACCGCCACCGGGCCGGGCGCCCGGCAGGAGGCCGAGGACGCCCCTCGGCGCCCAGGGACAGCGCCGGGCGCGCCGAGGGCCGGGAGGGGTCGAAGATCCACCCCGCGCCGCCAACACCGCCCTCACCTTCTTAGACTATGAACCCCACGATTCGCATCTGACCTTCCGCACCCCTCCAACCCCATCCCGGGCGGGCCGATCTCCAACGCGGCCCCGCGCGCACTCCCGGGGCGCCGGGCGCGGACTCGGGAAAGTCCGCGCGGAAGGAAGGGGCCGGGGCGCGCTGCGGGAAGGTGCCCTTTTGTCCCGGGAGGCCCGCGGGGCCTCCAGGCTAAGGGGGCGTGAGGCGGCCTGGACGCGGCTCCGCCGGCGCATTTCCGGTAACCACCCCGGGCTCGCAGCCCCCCTGCCGGGGAGCCCCGCGCGGAACGGGCGGGGGTTTGCTAAGGCCCATTGTAAAGAGCCCCCCGCACGCCGCCCGCCAGGCCGGCTCTCCCAGCGCGCGGCCGAGCCTGGGGACCCGGTGGCCGCCCCACGTGGGGAGCGCCCGGGGCGACAGGAGCATCCTCGGGGCGGCCCGGGCCCAGCGCGCGGCCGGCCGCGTGTTCCCCGAGCCCCCGCCCCGCCCCGGCTCCTGGCGGGGGGCCGCGCCGGGGCCGGCCTCCGGGTGGGGGCGCGGGGGCGCCGCCCGCGGGCCGGGCGCGGAGGGGGAGCCGCGCGGAGGCCCGGGCGCGGGGCCGCGTCCGGCCGCACCATGTGGCGGCGGCGGCGGCTGATGGGAGCGAGGCATCATGGCGGAGCACAATAAAGAGAGGCTCCTCGGGAGGGAGGGAGGGGGAGGAGAGCGAGGGAGGCGGGAGAGGAAGGGGGGGTCTCCTCCGCCCGCGCCGCGCAGGCCGCAGCGCCCCCGCCTCGCAGCGCCGTCCGCCGCCGCGGCGCCACCCGGCCCCGGCCCCGCGCGCACAAAAAAGGGCGCCCGGGCGCGCGCCGGCCCGTCCGCCCCGCGCCCCCCGGGCCCCACCGGCGGCCTGCGGGCCGGGCGGGCGGCGAAGATGGCGGCGCGGGCCGGCCCCCGCCTCGCCTGCTCCTTACCTGAGGTCTCGTCGGCCCCGTCGTGGTTGGAGTTGAGCTCCTTTTTACTGACTTTGGCCGCCGGCGCCGACATGGTGCTGCTCCGCGGTCGGGGGGAGCGGGGCGGGGGAGAAGGGCCGGCGCAGGGGGCGGGCAGCCGCTTCCCCTCACGCCACACGCGCGCGGGCGCTGCTCGGTCCGGCCGCCTCCTCCCGGCGCCGCTCGCTCTCCCTCCCCCGGCTCGCGCGCGCTGCCCTCGCGGCCTGACGACGAGGGGGCTGGGGCGGCGCGCCGGGCCCGGCCCGGGCTCCTGCTGGCGGCGGGGAGGCGGCGGCGGCGGCGGGCGGCTGGGCTCCCTCACTCACGCTCCGCGACCCAGCTCGCTGCTCGCTCTCCCCGAGCCGCCTCCTCCTCCACCTCCTCCTCCTCCTCCTCTCGCCGAGGGGCGGGCGGCAGGGCGCAGGCGCGCCAGGCCCGCGCGCAGGCCCCGCCCCCGGCCGGAGAGGCTCGCGCCGCGCGCCCATTGGCTGGGGCGCCGGGACGAGGGGGCGGGGCCTCGGCACAGAGACACAGGGCCTGGCGAAGAGGCGGGAGGAAGGAACGCGGCGACGTACGGGCCGGCCCCCCGCGCCGCCCTCCCCTCCCCCTCCGCCTGCTCCAGCCGACCCGGGACATTTGCGCGCTACGGCGCGGCGCGCGGCGGCCAGGGGGCGGGGCCTCGGCGCGCAGGCCCCGGGGCGGGCGCGTCACGTGGTGGCGGAGCGGCTTCCCCTCGCCGCCGCGCGAGGCGAGTTCGCAGCCCACCCCCGAAGTGCAGGCCTCGCAGCAGCGGCGGGACCCAGGAATACACCCCGCAGGTTCTGCGCCCTGGGCGCCGCCACCCTGTGCCCCAGGCGGGGGGGCTGCCGTCCCGGCTCGCAGGGGCGTGTTTGCAGAGCCCCGCGCTGCCCTGTCCACCCACGGCCTTTTCCTGGGTGCCGGGGGACAAGTCACAACCCCCCTCTCTGCCTATTTAGGTTATAAAATGGTAAAATGCAGAAGAGGCTGACCAGGGGGACCGTCTGCGCGGGGAAATCCTCCGAGGGCAGGGCCCAGCGCTTCCAAGGCGCCCTACCGAGCGCTGAGCGCCAGCCTGCGCCTCGCTGAGCAACCGGGTAGGAAGATGATAAATGCATTTCGCCCTGTCGGAGATGATAGGACCGAGGCCTGCTTTAGAGGCCAGGTCTTGAACCGTGGCGTCGAGCCGAGGCATTCCTATTTAAATGCCTTCCAGGTGCGACACGTGCACGTCACTGGACCCCTTCCTCCAGGGCGCCCAGTCGCGGGCCTTAAAAAGCTTCCCTGGGCATCTGTAAACAGAATTTGAGACCAGCGAGCACATTCTGCAGTGTCCTTTATTACGCAAGACAGCCCGTGGCGAGCGATTGATACATGTTAAATAACTGGCATCCAGTCCATGGATACAGAATACAAATACCTTCTGGGGACTTTCCCCAAATCCCAGAATTGCATCTAATCCTTCCGCTCCAAACCTGACTCTCAATTGAGTTCAGCTCAACCCAAACCTATCCCAATTGCACAGGCTTAAAGGAAACTTAGTAAAACCCTGACTTGTCGCATTTGCTGATTTCGGTGGCGTATAAATACTCTCACCATGGCCAACTTCCTCCTGCCACTGTGATGTTACTGAACAGAGCTGGACAGAAATCCCAGGCTCTAGCGCACTGCTGAAGCACATACCATGGACCACAGGCTGTGATAAGCACATGCATTTTCTCATTTAATTCTCGTGAAACACAAGGTAGGTATCAATATCCTCATTTCACAGACAAACTCAACTTTTTTTAAGGAAGTATCTTTTTTTTTGTCCAGCCGGGTGAAGGTGAAGCTCAGTGGTTGAGCCAAATCGACCTAGGATCCAGATCACAGTTCAATTTCCAGTTAGGGCACATGCCTGGGTTGCAGACTTGACCCCCCAGTGGGGGGCGTGCAGGAGGCAGCCGATCAATGACTCTCACCATTGATGTTTCTCTCTCTCTTTCTCCCTTCCCCTCTCTGAAATCAATAAAGATACATTTTTTAAAAATAAAAAGTAATTACAAAATATCTTTTTAAAAATGTTTAATTGATTTTTGGAGAGAAAGGTAGAGGTATGAAGAAACAGAAACATCGATGAGAAAGAAACATCAGTCAGCTGCCTCCTGCACACCCCCTACAGGGGACTGAGCCAGCAGCCTGGGAATCAAACTGGTGACCTCTTGGTTTATGAATGACGCTCAACCACTGAGCAACATCAGCTGAGCTCAACTTTTTTTTTTTTATGCAAGTGGCAGAGCCAAGATTCTTTTTTTTTAATATATCTTTATTGATTTCAGAGAGAGGAAAGGAGAAGGAGAGAGAGATAGAAACATCAATAATGAGAGAGTCATTGATCGAGCCCGCAACCCGGGCATGTGCCCTGACCGGGAATCGAACCCCGATCGCCTGGATCCCAGGTCGACACTCAACCGCTGAGCCACGCCCGGCCGGGCTCCAAGATTCTAATCCAGGCTAGTGGACAGCAAAGCACCTGCCCTAAGAGGTTTTGCTTTTGTTTTTTTTTTTGTTTTTTTTTAATGCTCAGCTGAGGATATTTTTCCCTTTGCTTTTCAGAGAGAGTGTAAGAGAGAGGAACACTGATGTGAGGGAGACACATCCATTGGTTGCCTCCTGCATGTGCCCTAACCAGGGCCAGTGATGTGACCCTTAATGTTCTGTTTTCTTTCCTTTAAACACAGGGTGTGCTCCACTAAAATGATTTCATGACCCACAGAGGGGATGAAACATTCCGAAAACCGCTGTGCTGAGGGCTGGGGCTCTCAGGTAGGCATCAGCGACCCAGGGCGCCCCCTGCCCATGCCTGATGGACCTGAGTCTCCCAGGCGCCTGGGAGGCTCCACAGAGCCCGCCCACAATCCCAGCCCTTGGGACCCTCCTACCCCGCTTCCTGACCTTTCTCTCCCAGCGCTCCATGTGAACGCAAGGCTGAACTGTATAATTTTATTAACCAATGTCATCCAACATTCGATAAGAAGGAAAAAAAAATAAAAATTAATAAAAAGATGAATGCCAGGAGCACACACAAGGAAGTGGAACAGAAAGAGAAAGCAAAAGGGGAGAGTTTCAGTAAACAAGGGAGTGGCCTGGACACACCAGGAGATAATTCACCACTGTGCCCTGGCTCACAGTAGTCTCGTCCTGGCTCCAGCACTCCCGGGCCTCTCACCTCGCACAGAATTCCTCCCCTTCCCAGCTTCTGTGAAGAAGGAGAACCCCACCCCACAGCTTACAGGCTGGAGCAGAGGGGTGCTGCTGTTATGTTCCCTACAGTCCAGCAGCGTCCAGGGGGACCAGGAGATCTTGGCGGGGATGGCCTTCGACGCAGACACAAACGCCCATGTCTGGGCCTCCCTGTTCCTATCTGTAAAATGGGGCTGTTCCCTGCAACATGCTGCTGCTGTGAGGGCTGATGGGCAGAGAAGTGCTGAGCACAGTGCCCGGCAGGGCCGTGCCCAGCCAGTGGCACGAGCTGTTGTCATCCGGGTCTGGATGAACCACCTCAGGAGGACTGTGGTGCACCTACGGGTCCCGTCCTGTTACTTCTCCCAGGAAGCTAAACGGGGGGAGACCAGGCAGACTCATCTCCATTTTGCCGCTCACAAGCGGGAAGGAACTGACCCATCTCAAGAGCCCAGATTATGTGCCAGTCGGGGTCTTCAGTGTTTTACTTCTGTGTAAGCCGCCTCACAGCCAGCCTAAGAGGCGGGTGATGTTGAGCCCATTTTGCAGACGGGGGAAGAAACACAGGCTATGATGTCACTTGCCCAACCAAGTCACACAGCCAGACAAAGCCCGGTTTCAGCCCCGGCCTCCAGCTTTGCCACACCGGCGGCCAGTGAGGTAGGAGGTCTTTGCATCCCACTGGACCGAGGCCCAGTTAAGTCAGACTTGCCATGTCACCCAGTGTGCACACGCACGCACACACACCCCAGAGCACTTGGAATGAGGGCTCTTGCTCCTTCCACCTCCAAGTCTGCAAAATAAAGGAAACCCACGGGCCCCCCACCCTACCCCACCCCACCCCACCCCACCCCACCGAGGCTGCGGTCACATTTTCCCCGGGCAGTGCTCTCCCGCCTTCCACCTTCCCAAACCCGGCCCCCTTAAGGCGCCGGCCCATCTCCCTCCAGCAGGGAGGCCTCATCACCAGAACAGTCCACTTCGAGCCCAGCTCCACGCTGTGAGCCTGCAAAACGCAGCCCTCACCGCCAAGTTAAAGGGTTAATGGGGGGGGGGCGCAGAGAAGAGCAGACAGGAAACCCACAATCGCAAAGTCCTGATGGAAGGGGCCACGCTGGGGCGCCCCTGGGAGCTGGAGCCCCGCACGCCCCGGGGCTGAGCCCGAGTCCAGCAGAGGGCTGGGGTCGAGGGCGAGGCTCGCGCAGGTGGGCAGGGGCGCGGTCACGCCGGGGCGCTGGGCGTCGGGGTCCCAGGTGAGCACGGAGCCCCGCGAGGCGAACACGGGGAACAGGTGCTGGAGGCGGCGGGACCCGGGAGAGGCGGGCGGGGCCCTGGAAACGGGCGCACCCGAGGGCGCCGGGAAGGCGCGGGAGGGCGCGAGCCGGGGGTCACGTGGCGGGCGCCGCGGGCCGGATGGGAGGAGGGGCCCGGAGCCGGGGAGCCCGGGGCTGCGGGCGGCGGGGGGGCCGCGGGGAGCGCGCGGACCCGACGGGAGGCGAAGCGGGGGAGAGAGCGGAGGGGACCCCGGGCCCCCAGCCCCAGGCTGGCTGGCGGCGCCGCAAACCAAGACAAGGGCTCCCGGAAGCCGGTGGGGGCCCGCGAGGCGCCCGTGGGTGCGGGCGCGGGGCAGGGACGCGCTCCCACGTGCTCCGGGTCCCCCAGCTCCCGCGCCGGCTCCTCCTGCCCATGAACCTAATCCACTCGCCCTCTCGCTTGGAACCCTTCAGGGGGAGTTTGGGGGTCACATCTCAAAACTCTCGAAAGAGACCAGGCAAACAAAAAACACAAAAACCCCAAAACTTAAGTCGCTTCGGCGGCGCTCTGCGGCCGGCTCCGCTCCCCGGGGAAGGCGGCGCCGGCACTTACCTCCCTTGGGCAGGTCCTGCGCGCTGGGTTTCTTCTCCGGCTTGGGGGCGGGAGGCAGCCTGGGCTTCTTCGTTTGAGGGGGCAGCGCGGCCTGGCGTTTGGGGGCCATGCTGTGCGGGGCGCCCGAGGCGGGAGCGGCGGGACGCGCGGGGCGGGAGCTGGGAGCGCGGCGGCCGCCCAGGTGCGCGCGGTTTAAGTCGGCCGGAGCCGCCCTGCCCGGAGGGGCTATTTACATGACAGTGGGCCTCACCCCATTCCCTCCCCCAGCCTGTCCCTGGCCCACCCGCCAATCAAGGGCCACCTCTGGTCCTCCCAGCTCCTCCGGGGCCTTCGGCGCTTTTCCTACGGGGCGCGCTCTGCGCCCTCCAGGACCCTCGGGGTCTGGACTGAAACGCCGGCAGCGCACCCCCAGCCCGCTCCGAACCCCCTCCGCGGGCTGTGCTGACCGCTTCTTTTTTTCCCCTTGGGCCTGCAGAAAACTCACATGTGACTGTGCCTGACCTCAGCCTGCAACGTTCTCAGCCCCCGCACCCCCGCCGCCGCCGTGCCCGGCCTGCTGGTTCCCAGCCTCCAGGTCTCAGCTTGGAGGAAGCGATCCTGAAGTAAAGGGCTCCCAGTCGAGAATTACAGAGGAGGAGCAACAGGCAGGTACCCCGGAGCACGGCCTTTCATTCGTCCGGCACTTCAGAGGATAGAAGGGTTAGGAGCTGGAAGCTGCTGAGGGCATCTCCTCTGGGAGCCCCAAGCCCCCAGTGCCTTTGGGCCCGGTGGGGCAGTAACTAGGACTAAGGCAAGCGAGTGGAATCCGCAAAAGCTAGTGGAGGTCAGCCGGCACAGTCACCCTGGAAAACTGTGCCCAGCTCTACCCAAGCGGACCTCCGTGCTGGCTGGCTGTGTCCCCAGCAATTCTGCTCCGGGCTCTGTCCCCCCAACAGAGGTGCATGCCTGTGCACACCGATACATAGTGTGATTAGTGTGCTACACCGATACAGTGTGATTAGTGTGTGCTACAAGGTGTATAGGGACAAGACTGATACAAGCCAAAATCTGGAAACAATACAAATGTCTATCAGTGGTCAAATGGATGCTGTGAGGTTTTGAACTCAGAAGTGAGACAAGTGAGCTGCAGCCACCTGCCCTGTGATGGGAATGCAGCGCAAAATTCACGTTGAGTAGAAGACACAGGACGCAAAAGACGGCAGGCCGTGTGGTTTCATTTGTATTAAGTACAAAAACAGGCAAAACTGGCCCATGCTGACCCTGACCGTGTAGCTCAGTTGGTTAGAGCGTTGTCCCCATACAGCAAGGTTTTGGATTCCATTCCCAGTTAGGGCACATGCAAGAATCAACCAATGATGCGTAAATAAGTGGAGCCACAAATCGATGTTTCTCTTCCTCTCTCTAAAATCAATAAGTCTTAGCCCTGGGCGGTGTGGTGTGACTCAGATGGTTGAGTGTTGTCCCATACACCAGACGGTATCAGGTTCGATTCCTGGTCAGGGCATATACCCAGGTTTTAGGTTCAATCCCCAGTCAGGAAGCAGTCGATCCAGGTTTCTCTCTCCCTTGCTCTTCCTCTCTCTCTCTCTTTACAAAATAAAAATAAATTTTAAATTAAAATAAAATAAATCTTTTAAAAAAAGTTTAAACTGGCCTGTGCTGTTAGCTATTAGAAGTCCTGGGTGTGGTTACCCTTGCTTTGGAGCAGGATGGCACTGAAAGAGGGCGTGCACCTGCAGCCTCAGGAGCCCTGGTGACGCTCCGTTTATGGATCTGGGGCTTGCTCTACCTGTGTGATTTGTAAATCCCATGTTGCCAGATATTTTCTTTTTTCTAAAGAGAAGTCAGCGATATACATTTTTATGTGAAATCTCTGGATTTTTAAGTTAGCAATAATTGCCCTGGCCAGATAGCTCAGTTGGTTAGAACATTGTCCCGATACGCCAAGGTTGCTGGTACGATCTCCGGTCAGGGCACATACAGGGATCAATCAATGATGCATAAATAAGTGGAACAGCAAATTGATGTTTCTCCCTCTCTCAAATCAAATAAAAATAAAACTTTGTGAATTAAATGAAATATGTGGTCGGGCCACTTTCTGCCAATGGGCCATGAGTTTGCAACATCTGGGATAGTCCAGTGATTCCCCCCCCCCCCCCGTTTGTGTTTCCCATCAATTACTCTCTTAACAAAATAAATCTCAGGGATAAGTCAATGATGTCAGTTCCGGTAAAAAGCTGAGGTCTCTCTGGAGGAAGATCCCCACCATCACCTCTTGCTCCCCTCCATCCCGCCCTTCCTCAGCTTCAGAGGACCTTTGGGCTCCTTCTAAGACATTTGGAAAGTCACGGTGTCTTGGTTTTACAGATGAGCAAGCTGAGACCTGAGACAAGTGATTTCCTTCAGGCCATGAGGAAAATAACCAAGTTACAGCTGGAACGAGGGCTGTGGGATCCCTTCCTCACAGGGACGGCCAGTGTATGTCTCAGTGTTTACATCTATAAAACGGGCCATAATAATACCTGCCTCCTTGTTTTAGGGTTTTCAATTTGAGGACAAAAGGGTCATCTTTTCCCTGTTTTCACCCCAGAAATTATCCAAAAACAGTATGGGAAACAAAAATGAAAATTCTCTTAATGAATTTTGGGAGTCACCTCAACCCCAGACCACAGCAGGAATAGGTGACTGGGTGGCCAATGAGAAGGAACAGGAGCCCTGGCCAGTGTGGCCCAGTGGTTAGAGTGTTGGCCCTCACACCAAAGGTACCAGGGTTGAATCCTGGTCTGGGACACGTACTTGGGTGGCAGGTTCAGTCCCCGGTCCCTCAGTCCAGGCACGTGCAGGAGGAAGCTGATCAATGTTTCTCTCTCTCTCTCCTCCCTTCATTTCTCTAAAATCAATAAGAACATATTTTAAAATATATATATCCTCAGGTGACAATTAACCAAAAAAAGAGAGAGAAGGAGTAGGATGTGCACAGGGAGGGGTCTGGGAGCATCAGCAAAAGACACTCCTGGAAGCAGAGGCGCAAACCCTAATCCCATGCCAGAAAAACAAAGAAGGGGCTGACTGAGGAGTGGCCTAAGGGAGCTTCATAAAACAAATACAAATTAGAGCTACCTTGAGATATCTTTTTTTTTTTTACCCACCAACCTGAGATCCAGGTTTGGAAACACGCTGCTGGGGAAGGGTGTGAAGAGAGGTCCCGACAGCTTAAATGGATACAGCCTCTTGCAGCTTTAAGTGGGTACAATTTAACCATAAGAGTAGCAAGTAGAAGAACACATACCTTTGACCCAGAAATTCCCCTTCTAGGAATTCATCCTACAGATTCATTGCTCTGCTGAGAGATGACACCTGTATGAGGCAATTTGTAGCAAAAGACTGGGAACAACCTAACTTCTTTAGGCTTCTGGAATTCTCTGCAACCAAGAAAACAAGTAGGGAACCAGAGCTATGGTGAAAACAGTCCTAAATCAAGTAGTTAGCATGTTACCATTTGTATAAAAGGGGGATAGAAAAAAAAAAACACTTTCACTTATTTCCCTGTGTTCCTGGAACACAAGGACTTAATAGGAGGACTCCCATGAAGGTGATAACTCCGCCATCTCTGGGGAGGGGACTGATGAGAAAAGAGAGGACAGGATACAGGGACATGTTTCACTCTTTACCCTGCTGCACATTTTGAATTTTAAACCTTATGAATATATTGCATTTAAAAAAAAAATTTTTATTGCTCGGCCGGCATGGCTCAGGGGTGGAGCATTGACCTAGGATCTTGGAGATCGAGGTTTGATTCCCGGTCAGGGCACATGCCTGGGTTGCAGGCTCGATACCCAGCAGGGGGTGTGCAGGAGGCAGCTGATCAGTGAATCTTTCTCATCATCGATGTTTCTCTCTCCCCCTCTACCTCTCTCTGAAATCAATAAAATATATTAAATTTTTTTTTATTGATTTGAGAGAGAGAAAAGGAGAAAGAGGGAGACATGGATTTATTGTTCCACCCATTTACACATCATGGGTTGATTCTTGCATGTGCCCTGACCTGGGGTTGAAGCCACAGTGTTGGCGTATCAGGGCAGCGCTCCAACCAACTGAGCTATCTGGCCAGGTCTACAGTTCTTAAAATCACCTGAGTTCCAGTATTTAGATCTAGGTACAGACTCACTGAGCACAAGGCTTAACATTCAAAACACCAGGCCGCACCTTTCCTTTCCTCCAAAGCTTCCAAAATTTTAACTTCCTGGATTCCCAGAGGTGTCACCAGGCAACTGTGTGACTCTGCTCCATTCCAGAACCGGCAGCAGGCAAGGTGGAGGCAACAAATGGTCTCCCTCCGCCCCACCCAAAAGTCGATGGGCTCAGGATGTTCTGCAACCCTGAGGCCAGGCTCCCTCCGGGACTCAGAAGTTTCCAAAACAGTCAAAGCTCGGTCTGGCTTAGTTATCTGTGTGCACTGCAGGACAGCTACAGCTCCGTTTATTGAGCATTAGCTGTATGAGAGGCATTCACTATGCATCTTTTTTTTTTTTTAATGTTTTTATTGATTTTAGAGAAAGGAAGGGAGAGGAAGGGATAGAAACATCAATGGTGAGAGAGTCACTGACCGTCTGCCTCCTACACGCCCCCTGCTGGGGATCGAGCCGCAACCCTGGCATGTGGCCTGACAGGGAATCGAACCTCGATCTCTTGGATCATAGGTCAACGCTCAGCTGCTGAGCCACGCCGGCCGGGTGCTTCTGACATTTTATATGAATGAAACCATACATGTCATCTTTTATGTCCGACACTTTATCTTCACCTTCATCGGTGGTGGAACTTAGCTTCTTTCATTTGTCTTCAGTTTCAGGAATTTTACTGGGCATTATTACAGGTTTATTCCTCCGAATGAACGGGAACGAAAGTCATATTCATGACACGTTTTATAGACTGGAAGAGGTCAGTCCAGCACAGTAATTTATAGTCGTGCCCCTTAGCGACCGGATGTGTTCTGAGAAGTGTGTCAAGAGGCGACCTTGTTGTGCGAACATCACTGAGGGAACCTACACAGACCTGGGTGGCCTGCCCTCCACGGGTTAGCCTGTTGCTCCTGGGCTACAAGCCTTACAGCATGTTGCTATATTGAATACTGGAGGCAATAGTAACACAATGTTAAGTACTTGTGTGTCTAAAAATAGAAAAGGTATGATAGTCCTGGCAAGGAAGCTCAGCTGCTTAGAGCATTGTCCGGATGTGCTGAAGTTGCGGGTTCAGTCCCCAGTGCAGGCACGCACAAGAATCAGCCACTGATGCATGCGTGGGTGGAACAGCAAATCAATGTCTGTCTCCTTCTCTCTCTTCCTTCCTCTCTTTCTAAATCAATAAATAAACATTAAAAAGAGGCCCAGCTGGCTTGGCTCAGTGGTTGAGCATCGACCTATGAACCAGGAGGTCATGGTTTGATTCCCGGTTGTGGGCTTGATCCCCAGTAGGGGGCGTGCAGGAGGCAGCCGATCAATGGCTCTCTCATCATTGATGTTTCTTTCTCTCTCTCCCTCTCCCTTCCTCTCTCTCTAAAAACATCAATAGAAAACATAAAGAAAATGCACACAGGTTTAAAACAAAATAAAATACATTGTGACCTTATAAGGTAACTGACTGAAGGGCACTTGAGTAAATTCTGATTTGCTTATTTGCTTCCTAAAAACAACAACGAAGCTACATACCCAGCGGTGCGGCACATCGGTCTTCCTTTCCGAGCCTCAGTACCCGTGATGGGGGCGGCAGGGCCTGGGTCTTGGGATCGTGGACACCCTCTTGCTAACCCTCCGCCTCCACTGTCCGTCCGTAGGCTCCCACCAGCCCCGAAGACCTTGTGCAGGACGGTGCTTTAATCCTGGCTCCTGTTCAGATGCACTTCATCTTCACAATGACCAGGTGTGGCAGGTACCGTTCTCACCCCACGCTCTGTGTGTTCCTTCACGGTGGGTACCCTGGAGGCCGAGGAGACAAGAGTCCGGGCCAGGGGCAGAGGGGCACACACACTGCAAAGCAGGAGACAGACAGCGAATGTGTAACACCACGTGGAGAAGGCAGCCAACCGGGGTTGCAACGGGGAAGGACACTTTTCCTTTCTTGACCAGGGATCAAACCTGCAACCTAGGCATGTGCCCCAACAGGAAACCGAACCTGCGACCGTCTGTTCTACGGGAAGATGAGCCCCACAGACTTAGGAAATAAAAAGGAGCCAATGCATTGCAGAGCTGGAGACAGGTGTTCCAGGCAGAGGAAACTGAAGCACAGAGAGGGTCAGGAAGGACACGAGGTCACACAGCAACTGCACAGAAGAGCCAAAATTTGAAACCCTACTGACAGATGCCGAACTCCCCTCCATGACGTTCTGATAAACCAGCCCAGCGTGGGGCTCACACCTAGCATAGCAGGTCCTAAGAAAAACCGTCCTTGCTTGATCCCAGGTGGACGGATGGCTGCTCAGGTCTGGGGTTCATCCTATAGCCAGGCCTTTGAGTGCAGAAGGGTTTCTCTTCCTGGGCTCCAGCTGGGAAAGGGGCGGGGGTTTCATCCCATTGTCCTTCCCTTCCTTCCTGCTCTCTAGCTCCAGCTCTGGCAAAGCTGTTTTAAAGAGTTTATTAGGCTCCTTTGTCTTCAGTCCACCCTCTAGCTGGGCCTTTCCGGGTGGGGGGATGGGCTGGGGCCTGAGCTGGGCGGAGGAGACAGCAGCAGGGCTTTGAGAGGACGGGGTAGGCAAGGAATCTTGGGGCCTGGAGGGACTGAAGGCTTCACCTCTCAGATGCTACCTTTTCCTGGAGTGCTCCCTTCCCTGGCCGTGTTTTCCTTCCAGTCCCTGGGTCACAGCAGGCATTGGATGAACACTTGTTGAATAAAACAGTTATTTGTGCTCTCTCCTGTGAGGGGCCTGAGGTGGGGCCTGTTAACACCATTTCCTCTCCACCCCACTCTCCACCTCCCCAGTGGTGACCAAGTCCTCACCATGAGGACCAAGGGTCTTCAAAGCACGTTCCACCCTGTAATTATGTGGACAGTATCAATGCTCGGAGTGTGAATTCCAAGAAAGCAGGACTGCCTGGTGGTGTCACCTGCTCCGGAGCACGGTGTCTGACCCACGGGAGGTGCAGGAAATCATTCGCTGGATGAATGAACGAATGAACGGCTGGTAGGGCTGAGCTGGGAAGCCTGCTGAGTGACTTGGAGGTAATACTGCCTACTGCCCAGAACTGCGTGAGATTTCCCCTTCTTTTATTTATTTATTTTAAATTCTTTTATTTTAAAAAATATTTTTGTATTGATTTTAGAGAGAGAAAGAGGAAGGGAAAGGGAGAGGGAGGGAGATAGAAACATCAGTGATGAGAGTCACTGATCAGCCGCCTCCTGCACGCCCCCTACTGGGGATGGAGCCCACAAACCGGGCATGTGCCCTGACCGGGAATGGAACTGTGATCTCCTGGTTCATAGGTCAAAGCTCACCGCTGAGCCACGCCCGCCGGGTGGATTTCCCCTTCTAAGAGGCTCTTGTTTCAATGATGCTGCTTTTACTCTAAATAGTTCTAGAATTCTTCTTAAGTGGATCTTAAACTGCAGAGCAGAGAAAGATGTCCAGGGAAATTCCAGAACCCACCTTCGAGACCCTGAATTCGTGGGGCGGTCCTGGGCTATGGGAATCTCCTTTGTCACAACCCACTCTCCACACTGCAGCCAGGCTCTTCTGAAACTATGTGAATCTGTCCTGGCCAGTGTGGCTCAGTTGGTTAAAGAGCCATCCCGACTTGCTAAGATTGCGGGTTCAGTCCCCAGTAAGAGACAAACAAGAAGCAACCAATGACACATCAGGAAGGGCAACAACAAATCGACATTTCTCTGTCTCTAAAAATCAGTAAAATAAAGAATATTAATAAAAAAATGGAGTCATTTACTAAACAGAGTTGAATGTTCATAAAAAAGTTGTCACCAGGGTTTTAAAACTAGGATATCGTCTAGGAAATACAGTCAATAATACTGTAATAACTATGTATGGTGCCAGGCAGGTATTAAATTTATGGGGGGATTACTTTGTAAGCCACATAAATATCTACTAAAACAATATTAAATGTCAACTGTAATTGAAAAAAAGAACAAAACTCATAAAAAAGGCCAGGCTGAAGGTAAATCTGGGATTGCCTCCTTTCCTGACCCTTTGCAGGAGCCTCCTTGAATGCAGCCGGACGTTCTCTGAGCGCACTGAACTCTGCGGTGAGAAGCGGAGGTAGGAGACACGGGGCTTCCTGCAAGGCCCTGTTGAGATTTACGAGGGGCTCTTCCTGATGGCTAGCCGTTCATTCAGCGAGTCTTGACTGTGTGGGCTCTGGACCCACTATGGTCCCCATGTTAGTGGAGCTGACCCACGGGGGCAAAAACAGGCATTACTACCGCGTTAGTTACTTAGCTACAATTTTGAGGAACACTCAGGAGGAGAGAAACTCAGTCCCCTGAGAGCCAACGCCAGGGGCCTGGGATCTGGCCCTTTGAGGAAGTAACGCTTCCAAGGAGGCCTGAAGATCAGGACGACAGGGAGGAGCGTCCCAGGTGGAGGGAGGGTGCATGAGGGGCAGAGACCAGGTGGCCTTCCTTCCTCCACCTCTGGCACACACGTGGCTCAAGACTTCCACCCTGGAAATGTCTCCCCCACTGCCTTGCTCACCCATGATATACAGACAACATGCCGTCCAGCAGAGCTAAGCACTTGTCTGCTTGTTTGTTCATTCACTTGCTCCTTTCCTTTCACATATAAGCCACATACAACTTGAACACTACAGAGAGAGATAATAAAACTGAAATTGCCCAGCCTGGCCAGAGGCCAGAGTGGCTCAGCTGGTTGGAGCATGGTCCCATGTACCAAACGGTGTCCGGGTCGATTCCTGGTCAGGGCACATACTGGGTTTTGGATTCAATCCCTGGTTGGGGTGCATATAGAGGGTAGCCAATCAATGTTTCTCTTTCACATCAATGTTTCTCTTGCGTCTCTCTCTCTCTCTCTCTCTGCCTTCCTCTCTAAGCATGTCCTTGGTGGGGATTAGAAAATTAAAAAATAAATAAATAAAAGGCAGAGAGGTGAAATAAAATCTTTTTAAAAAAACCCCAAATTTAAATTATCCAGAGATAACCACTATCAATATTTGGATCTGCGCTTCTAGGTTTTGTTATAAACATATGCTGTTGGTGAGGGCACCGAATTCCTTGCTTTTTCAGGAAAAAGTAAGAATATTCCTACAAAATGATGGTAGCCGCGACTCAACAGTCAAAGGCCACTAGCATATTAAGAATCCCACCGAAACACCTAAAACTAGTATAAAATACTATTGGGTGTCAACTGTAACTGAAAAATAATTAATTTTAAAAAGAAAAAGCATACTTACCTGGCGGGGGAGGTACCATGACCACGAAGGTGGTTTTCCCAGGGAGAGGCTTTTATCCACTGCAGTCTGGATTGCTGACCCCTGCAATTTCCCCAAATGTGGGAAACTTGACTGCATGATTCGTGATAGCGGGGGACTGTGTTCACGCTCTCCCCTGGGGGAAATGGGAGAGAAACATATTGTTATAAAAACAGGAGATACTGTATATAAATTGCATTTTATAAAAATCTCTAGTATGCTGCAAACATTTTGCTACATTTAAACACCTAAATAACAAGTGTTAATGGCCACCTGAGATTCTACACCATGCAACAGAATCAGTGGTTCAGCATTGACCTAGGATCCAGGAGATCAAAGTTCAATTCCCGGTCAGGGCACATGCCCGGGGTTGTGGGTTCAATCCCCAGTACGGGGCGTGATCAATGACACTCATTATTGATGTTTCTCTCCCCCAATTCAGGTTTTACCAATTGCCGCGCACACCCCTTCCCGGGCTCAGCTGCCCAGCAACGCTCACCCCTTTCTCTGCTCCCTCCTTTCCTTCCTAAACCTCCCGCAGGCGGCTTTCCCTCCCCACTCCTGCCAGGGCCACCAGGCAGCACCCCCACTGCGCCCGACCTGCCCGGGGCTGTGTGCGAATCTCTCCAGCCTCAGGAGGGGCTCGCCGGGAGGGTCCTGGCCGGTTCCTTCCTTGCGGGGAGACAGGCCAGCGGGGCGGGCGGAGGCGGGCACCCCGCGGCCGGCCGGGGCCGACCTTCAGCGCCGCCTTCCCCAGGGCTGGGGCTCGGGGGGCTCGGGGTCCGCGCCCCGGATCCGGGAGATCGCGGCTCCGTCCCTCGGCGCCCGCGCCCGGCAGCAGCTCCGCCAGCAGGGGGCGCGCGGGAGCGGCGGCCTGCGACGCCGCCGCTGTTTCTCTGTCCGAAATCGACCACAGAATATATTTTAAAAATTAGAATAAACCCGCGCACATACAGCTCCAGGTGCTCTGCCCGACACAGCACCCGGGCAATGCCCGGGTCTTTATTTCGAGCTCACAAGGCTGGTCCGCGGACGACCCCATGGCGCGCACGCGGGTGTTTTCAGGGGTCACCCCACGGGCAGCAACGGGAGTCGGAGGCGCAGCGCGTACCCGGCTCTGGCTCCGCTGGCGGGACCGGGCTGCCCCGCGGGTCCTGGGCCTGCAGGTCTCAGGCGGCTCCAGCCCGCGGACCGCGGCCCCCCCCTCGGCGCCCAGCCGCTCGGCGCCATCTTTGAGCCTGGCGCGGGTGACTCACTTCCGCCCCGCCTCCCCGCGGGAGGAGCCGAGCCTGCCCCGAGCTGCCGCCTCTGGGGAGGGCGTATCTTAAAGCTGGTCTTGCCTGTAGCTCCGGCTTGGGAGAATCATTTACCTCCTTTTCCCGGGTCTGGAAGAGGGCGCCTTGACCAATTCAAAAATGGCGCCGGTAGCCTCACGGCCCCCGGTCTTCCGCTCTGGAGGCGCGGGGGCGAAGGTCGCGGGGGAGTGCGCCGGCGCGAGAGGGCGGGGCCGTGGCCATGGCAACCCGCGCGCAGCCCTGGCCGCCAGGTCTGGCGGGAAGCGCGGGGCCCGGGGCGCTGGCGACAGGCGAGGCTGCGAGCGCCCAGGGGCCCGGGCGGCCGGGGCCGCTGCGGGACGAGACCCTGGGCGCCGTGTCCGTGCCCTCGCAGTGGAGGGGCGTCCCGGGCATCCGCGGGGAGACGGTGAGGGCGCGGGGGGCGCGGGGCCAGGCTCGGGGCTGCGGGCCGCCGCGCTTCTGTTCAGTGTCTCGTTCGCGGGGACCGGGCTTCGGGGCGCGCCCCAGGTCCCCAGCCTTCGCGCAGCACCCCGCGGGCGTTGTTTGTTGTTTGTTGTGGGAGCCCCGCAGGCCCTCCGTGCGGGGGTTTGTGGGGGCGGCGGCGTGGGCGCGCCTCTGGCCGCCTTGGGTTTTAGAAAACGACTGGAACGCGCCTTTTTAAAGTTTATTTATTTACTTATTATTTATTTATTTGTTTGTTATTTATTTATTTTCTTTTTTTTTCTTTTTAAAGTTTTATTTATTTTTAAACGAGTCGGTACCGATTTCAGAGGGGGCGGGGCTCCGGCCGGCCCCGCGCGCCCCCTGCTGGCGGCGGGGCTGGGGCGGGACGGGCCGCGCCCGGGGGTTCGGGGTCCGGGGTGCGTTCCCCGGGCGGGGCCGGGCGGGGGCGCTGGGCTCGGCTCGCAGCCGCGTCCCGGGCGCTAGAGCGGCCCTGGGTTCGCCCCCCGCCGGGCACCCGCGGGATCCACCGGGGAGCGTCCGAGCGGGGTGGGGGGCGGAGCACGTCTCCTCCCGCCCTAAACGTCAACGGGAAAAGCACCCGGGGGACGGGGGAACGGGCCGGACTCCGAGGGCGCCCCACAGACCAGCTCGCGGCCCTGCCCCCGGGACTCGCCTCCCGTCGCCCCGGGTCTGAAGGAGGGGCGCTCCCCCGCCCCCCGAGAGGCCGCCTTGGCCCCCTGGCTGCCTCCCCTCCCACAGCTCTGTGGCCTCCCACGCGCGTCCCGACCGCGGCGGGGAGAACCTGCCCCCCAGGTGCGTGCCCTGGGCCGGGCATCGGGCCCGCCCGCCCGCCCGCCGGGCACGGCCTCACCGCTGGGCAGCCTGCGGGCCCGGGCGCGGGCATCCTGCACTTTCCCCCCCGCCGTACCCGTGGTGCCCCGACAGTGCCCGGCAGGCGGATGCGTAATCAGGGCGCGTGTGCCCGCGTGTTGTGCGTGTGCCCGCGTGCACGTGTCGCATAGACGTCGCGGGAGCGCTGGGGCCGTGACGGGCCTTGTGCTGCAGGAACTCGGTTTCCTGGGAGATGGACGAGCAGAGGGCGCGGGGACCTGGGTGCTGAGCGCGCTCCGCGTTCCGGGGGCAGCTGCCCAGTGGTCCCAGCGCCCCCCCCTCGGGCTCGCCGGCCCTGCCCCCCTCGCGGAGCAGGGGAGCCTGGGGTCCAGGCCTCGCCGCTGCCCTGTGGGTGCAGGTGTCTGATGAGCGACTGCGTGAGGAGAGCCCCTCCTAGGGGACAGTAGTCTCAGGGGTACAGGGCTCCTCATTAGGTAGAGGCTGGTCACCATCGAAAGGCAGGCTGGCAGCTCCTTCCCTGACCTGACGTCTGTCCCTGCGCCCAGCTAGACAAGGGACAGGGAGTGGGAGAGGGCGGGCAGGGTGCAGAGGACAGCTGGGAGTGACCCGCCTCAGGCCATTGAACTCATCATGGGCACAGGAGCTTCCTTTCGTCCAGGGCGGGGGGCCTACCTTGGAAGGTGCCCCCCTGGAGGGCCTGCCTGCGGAGGGAGGGAGGAGCCCGGGCCTGCTGGGGGCCAGAGGTTAGCGGGCGCTGGCTAGTCCGCGGCTGTTGGCTCTAAGATCCCACCAGGTCCTCAAAGAGAGGTTGTAGGAACTTAATTAACTTGTTTATGTCAGTTAACCTGGTAAAGCTGGTTTCCTTGCACGTCCCTTGTTTCAAGTTCCATGACTTCCAGCTGTCAGGTGCTTCAAAGAGGGAACTCCTGAGCCCTCCCCAAATACTGTCACCTGAAGTCCTAGGGCAGGCCCCTGCTGGGCCACGGGGCCCCTCTGAACCAATCACTGTGGCCGAGGGAGGGACCCAGTGCTCTGACCGGCTGGTCACCCTCAGGTATCCCCACCCCAGCTCAGTGAAGCATAGGATTGAGGGGTCATCTGCACCCACACCACTGACTGGGTTCCTCCTAAGAGAGATGAGCTAGTAACGGGGGAAGGGAAGCCTTGGAGCAGACAGGATAACAGGCCCGTCAGCCCCAGGAAACAGCGGAGTTGTGCAGCCAGGGAGGGCGAGGGGATGGAGCTGCAACCCAGGCATGTGCCCTGACGGGGAGTCGAACCTCCATCTCCTGGATCCTAGATGGATGCGCCGCCTCTGAGCCATGCCGGCCAGGCTGGTGACTGGGGTTTTGATCTTCTCCAGAAAAGTTGCCAGACGGCCAGCATTGCCACGGCCGAAGCGTCTGCCCAGACCCGGAGGCACGCAGATGCCCAGGTACAGACCGAGGCACCTGTGCCAGTGGGCGTGCTGCCCGTGTCCCAGCATGACAGCCCCGGGCTCGCGGACTTTCTCCGGAGAGTGGAGGCCATGGTTACCCGAGAGCTGAGCAAGAACCGACAGAGCCACGCGTTTGATGGCTTCGAGGTGAACTGGACAGAGCAGCAGCAGACGGTAGGGTGTGGCCGGGCCTGGGGTGCCCCTCCTCTGCCTCTGATCAAGCCTCTACCCCATGTTAAACCTACCTTTTGTTTCACCCAAATAACAAACCAGTCACAGTAGCAGCCTTCACGGAGTTCTTGCTCTCTGCCAGGTGCTGGGAGCTGTTTTGTAAGAGCAAGTCAGTGGGCCTTCTCTGCTGTCCTTGGAGTAGGACCACTGTTACGTCCACTTTACAGGTGGGGAAATGGAGACTCGGAGCTGCAGTGACTTGTCCAGTGTAGCGCTGAGCTCGTAGGCATTGGGGGCAGAGCTTGAACCTGGGCAGTCTGGCGGCGTCTTTTTTTCCACACCGCTGGGCCGTGTCTCTCAGGCACTGCACGGTGGGGCTTTCTCTGTGCTCTCTCATTTACTCCTTGGGACAACTGTTTGAGAGCTGTTACCATCTCCTTAGAGAAAAGGCTCAGAGAGGCTAAGTGACTTGTCCAAGGTCACACAGTTGTATCTGGCCGAGCTGGAATTTGAGCCCCGGTCTGTCTGGTTTCACTACTGTGCTCTAGTGACTTCAGCATCTCCGAGTCTTTCTGCTCTCCAGGCACAGCTCAGAGCCGTCACCTGTGAACTCAGGTGTCCGGCGAGACAGCCTGGGCTTTCAGACCAGGGGGACTCTGAATAGATGAGCGGCTCGTGGCTTTTGCTCCACACTGGGCTGGATCTCGCTCTCCCCAGTTCGTTGTCTCTAGACAGGCTGCTCACACAGTGCTAAGTGCCCCAGTCTGCAGGGCCATCTGTGTGCTGGTTCACACTTAAAAAAAAAAAAGTTTTTATTGATTTCAGAGAGAGAGGAAGGGAGAGCAAGAGAGAGAACCATCGATCACTTGCCTCCTGTACACATCTGACCAGGGATCAAACCCTCAACCTGGGGTAAGTGTCCTGGCTGGGAATTGAACCGGCAACCTTTTGGTGCATGGGGTGGCGCTCAGCCAATGAGCCACACTGGCCAGGGCCACAGTTCTTTTTATAAAGTGTTTCCTTCCTTTAGAAACTGAGATGAGCCCTGGCCGGTGTGGCTCAGTGGTCAGCGTGTTGGTGTGCAGACTGAAGGGTCCCAGGTTTGATTCTAGCCAAGGGCACGAACCTTGGTTGTAGGCTGGATCCCTGGCACCGGTCAGGGCGCAAGTGGGAGGCAGCCAATCTATGTGTCTCTCTCATATCGACCTCTCTCTCTCTCTTCCCCCCCTTCCACTCTCGAAAAAGCAATGGAAAAAGTATTCTCGGGTGAAGATTAAGAAAGAAACTGCGACGAGTAATTATGTATTCAGAGGTCTTCAGCCCCCCTCCGCCTCTCTTCCATCTCCCCTCTGTCCGCTTCCGGCGGGGTGCAATTGCCCTGTTCCCACCAAATCACTGGTAGGCCCTGGAAAGGGCTCCGAGAAACAGTGGCCGAGGCCGCCCAGGCGCGGAGTCGTGTCTTTCGGAGCAGGCGCGAGCGCCTCAGCTGCCCTCTGCCTGCCCCTCAGCAGTGCTTGGCCCGTGTTACAGCCGCGTTCCCAGAGGTCAGGCTTTTTCTTTATCATTAGGGCTTTTCCACATTTCTCTGAACTCGTTTGGTCCCTGGGTGTTACGTTACCCTCTTTTTACAGCTATTACTTTTTAAAATTGACTTGAGAGGGAGAAATATCTGAGAGACACAGCGATTGGTTGCCTCCCACGTGCATGTTACTGTTTTAACCACTTTTAGGTTCACAGCCCTGTGGTCTTGAGCACGTTCCCATCGGGCGGCCACCTCCGTCCAGCTCCAGGGGCAGAGTTTCTGAAATTGTGTGTGGGACAGATACGAGAAAGGGCCCAGCTCTGCTCTGGGCCGGCATCTGTCCGGGTTCACAAGGCTCGTCCTCCCTCCTGCATTTCTGGGGCGTTCTCTTCAGGGAGATGTTGGGGTGAAGACTCCCCATTTTCCTCCAGGGCTGCGTGGTAGACTTAGATGGCTTTCAAGGCTTTGGGAGGCCCAGGCCTGTGTGTGGTTTTGTGAGGTGGTATCGAGGCCACCTGCTGGGTGGCTTTTGGGCTCAGGGTTGGGGACAGTCTGTCTCTTGCAGGTCACCTGCCTGCACACCCTGGGCTACCCACCAGCCCAAGGGCAGGGTCTGCACGTGACCAGCGTTTCCTGGAACAGCACGGGCTCGGTGGTGGCCTGTGCCTATGGCCGGTGAGTAGCCCAAGAGCCGGTGTGGGCAGTGGGAGGCCCACAGGCCCTCGTCTGAGCCAGTCTCCCTGGCGACACAAGGTGGTCCTGTGAAGGGTGGGCCCAGCGCTTGGTCATCTTGGGACTCTCTCCTCAAGGCCTCCTGGGCCGGGGTGGCAAGGGAGGGAGGAGCTCGCCTTCTCTGTGAGCTGTTTCCCCTTGGTTCCCGGGGACCGTTTTCCAGAGAAAGTCATGCCCTCGGGGCCCATGGAGGAGCCTGTGCCCCTTTCTTTGGGTATGATGGGAACAGGCAGTCTGTCTGGGTGGTAGGGGGAGAGGTGGGGATGGGTGGGTTGGGATGAAGCCCTGGGCTAGGGCAGAGCCAGCTCGGGTGTGTCCACGGGCAGGCTGGATGATGGGGACTGGAGCACGCTGAAGTCCTTCGTGTGTGCCTGGAACCTGGACCGGCGCAGCCTGAGCCCCCGGCAGCCGTCCACAGTGGTAGAGGTGCCCAGCGCTGTCATGTGCCTGGCCTTCCACCCCACGCAGCCCTCCCAGATTGCAGGTGAGCTGCACAGCCTGCCCTGTGTCCGCCTTCTACCCTGCAGAGGGTGGCCAGAGTGGGGCTCTCTATCCCGGGCACAGCCAGGGCAGAACTGCTGGCAGGCCGAGACCACAGGTGGCCCTGAGCTCAGGTGAGGATGCTGAGCGGGCCTGTCCGAGCTGTGGAGCTCGGAGGAAGAGGAGGCAGGTCCTTAGCTGAGTCAGGAGGGCTGTGGGCCATGGGGAGGCGCGGCCTGGTCAGGACAAGAGTGGGCACCTCGGAGCTGTCATTGGTGACAGGAGCCAGTTATTCTGGGGAAGGAGTCGTGCTGGGGGGGCTTGCAGTGTGCCGGTCAGGGTCAGCCTGGCATCGGGAGGCCTGCCTGGGAGGTCAGACTTCTCTTCAGGATGGTTTTTAGGGAAGTGGCTTCATGTCCTGGTCAGTGGGCGGAGGGAGGGTGGGTGCTTGCTGCTGGGCGTGGGTCAGCGCCTGCCTGGCCCGCTTGGTTTGCAGGCGGGCTCTACAGTGGGGAGGTGCTGGTGTGGGACACGAGCCGCCCCGAGGACCCGTTGCTCTGGCGTACAGGCCTCACCGACGACACGCACACAGACCCCGTGTACCAGGTCAGAGCGGCCGGTGTGGGCCGGTGGGAGGCCTTCCCCATCCCTCTGAGCCTCGCCTCGCCGCCTCGGGCCTGCTCCTTAGGCAGAGCAGGAGGAGGTGCCCGCTTGGCAGCCACGGGGGGAGGTCAGCAGGGAGTTGGCCATTGGACAGCTGCCTTCAGCATTCTTGGAGCTCCCAGGGCATGAGTCACCCCCTCCTCCAGCAGGAGCCACCCCCAGGGCCATGCCCAGCCTCCTCCAGCCGTCCTGGTTTCTGCTGGGACTAGGAGGGGCCTTGGAACCCTCCATGCCTGGCCCTGTGGGTGAGGGGACTCCAGGCCCCAGCCTCAGGATTCCTTTCTTTCTGGAAGAGAAGGGGAGGGGCGACGTTTGGTCTTGCTGGGAGGTGGGGGGTAGGCCCAGGGGCGGGCAACCCTTTCTCGACCTTGTGCCCACACTGTTGTCCCAGGTGGTTTGGCTGCCTGAGCCTCGCTTCAGCCACCGCTTCCGGCTGCTGAGTGTGGCCACTGACGGGAAGGTGCTGCTCTGGCAGGGGGCCGGGCCGGGCCGGCTGCAGCTCGCGGAGGGCTTCGCCCTGGTGGTGCAGCAGCTGCCGCGGAACACCAAGCTCAGGAAGGTACGTGGGGCCGAGGCTGAGACCCCAGAACGGCCTGACGCAGCTCTGGCCGGCGGGACCCCCATGAGCGGTGAGTCTCGCGGGCAGGTGCGGGGCCCCTGGCACTGGTGCTGAGCCCAGCGCGGACTTGCCGGTTCACCTCCCGTGGGACACTCGCCGGCTTCCTCAGCTCTCCTGTGTCCATTTCTCCACAGCCGCATCGGGGGGAGACCGAGGTGGGGACCACGGCCGTGGCCTTCTCCAGCTTTGACCCCAGCCTCTTCGTCCTGGGCACGGAAGGCGGCTTCCCGCTCAAGTGCTCCCTGGCAGCGGAGGAGGCTGCCCTCACGCGCATGCCCAGCTCTGTGCCCCTGCGGGCCCCGGCACAGTTCACCTTTGCTCCCCACGGCGGGCCGGTCTACTCCGTGAGCTGTTCCCCCTTCCACAGGTAGGGAGGCCAGGTCTGGGGTCGTCCTCCGCCCGCCACGGGGCCCCTGGCACAGGAAGGTGGGGGATTCCGCCGCGCCCCCCATACAGCTGCCTGAGGACCTGCCGCCTGGCCGGGGCCCAGGTCATCCCCACTCAGGCTCTGGTAACCAGAACTCTGGTGGTGGTGGTGGTTGGGGGTCCAGGGAGGCTTTTCTGGGGCCTGGGAGCCTAGAAGCCTGACAGGAAGGCCCCCGCTCTACCAGACACCAGCGCTCATCCACATGCTGGCCTTCTGCCCTGCACCCCATCCAGGAACCTCTTCCTGAGCGCAGGGACCGATGGCCACGTCCACCTGTACTCCATGCTGCAGGCCCAGCCCCTGACCTCCCTGCAGCTGTCCCACAAGTACCTGTTTGCTGTGCGCTGGTCCCCAGTGCGTCCCTTGGTGTTTGCGGCAGCTTCTGGTGAAGGTAGGAAATGGGACACCAGGCTTGGGTCCACTTAAATGACCTGAGCCCGGCCTGTCTTGGACTCTGGGGTGGGGACAGACTGCACATGGGGTGACGTCTTCCCTTGGGTGGGAAGGGGCGCTGACCGGGCAACATTCCTGTTTTGAGTCGTGGCTGCGGGAGTCTCCCCCAGGAGCACAGGGTTCACTGAGGCCTGGGCCCCTCACCCCCTTCTCTCCACGAAGGGGACGTGCAGCTGTTCGACCTCCAGAAAAGCTCCCAGAAACCCGCCGTTTCAGTCAAGCAAACCCAGGACGACAGCCCTGTCTACTGTCTCGAATTTAATCGCCAGCAAACTCAGCTGCTGGCTGCTGGCGATGCCAAGGGCACAGTGAAGGTGTGGCAGCTGAGCACCGAGTTCACCGAGCAGGGGCCCTTGGAAACTGAGGGCTTGGAGCAGCTGGCTGCAGAGGTGGGCACCTGAGGACAGCTGTGGCCTGGAGTGTCCCCAAATCAGAGGCTCCATCTGGGCTGAGCTGTGTATTTCTGATGGAAACTGAATGAAGACAGACAAGTGTTTTGGGGAGTCGTCATTTATTTGTCTTTTACATGAAAACAGAAGGGGGCAGGACAAGAGGGAAACTAGCCAGCTGCTGAGAGTTTTCTGGCGTCGGAATGGGCAGCTGGCTACGAGGCAGGACCTGGTCCCACTGCAGCGCGGCGATGCCTGGACCAGAAGCAGCTACTGAAGCGCCGTTTCCACGACACTGTCCCAAGCTAAGCAGGCTAAGGTTACATGGGAAGCGACACTGTCTGGGACGTTTTCCTTAAGAGCAGAGAAGACTGACATGCAGCGGGGCAGGGCTGACCCAGGGCAGGGCTCAATTCACGAAGAGCGAGCGGGTGAACTCGACGTAGTCGAAGGCCGTGGGGAGTTCGCGGCCCTTGCCGTCCACGTAGGGCTTCATGTGGGAGACGCAGTAGTCGGCTTGTTCCCGAGTCAGGTTCTGGAGAGGAAGACACACCCGTGAGCCACAGAGGTGGGGGTGGGGCTTCAGACCCACTAGTGCCCAGGCCGGGAGCCCAAGGCCAGTTCTGGGAGAGGATACGGGACCGGCCTGGCCTGAGATTCACTTGTAAATGGCGATGAAGCCCCTGCCCTAGCAGGGGGGCTCCCAGGTGGGTCTGTACTGTAGACTGGGCTCTGCCCTCACCCAGGGGCAGCTCCTACTTTACTTTCTGGAAGAAATCTGCCCCTCCCCAGGGTAGGGGTGGGCACAGAGCCCCAGACCTGGTACAGCTCCTCCTTGGTCACGTAAGGCTTTCCCTCAGAGCTCAGGGCCCGGAAGGCGCTCTCGATCTCCTCGCTGGACTTGACGTTCTCGGTCTCGCGGCTGATCATGAAAGCCATGTATTCTTGCAGGGAGACGTGGCCGTCCCTGGGGGCGGGGGAAGGCAAGTGCAGTGAGCAGGAGGGGCAGCAGGTGCCGGGGGCAGAGGCGCCTCCATGACCCTCTGAAGCTCACCTGTTTGGATCTACCGTGTCCAGAATGGCCTCAAACTCTGGGTCGGGCTCCCCTTCCTCCACCATGGGTAGGTCGTAGCCCAGGGAGCGCAGGCAGGACTTGAACTCCTGGTGGTTCAGGCGGCCAGATTTGTCCTTGTCAAAGTGTCTGCAGCACAGAGCAGGGAACAGCTCAACACATAGGCCCTGCTGAGCCCGCCCCCCCCCCCCCCCCCCCCCCCCCCGCCAGAGGGCACAGGTTACTCACTTAAACATCATGCTGAACTCTTTGAGGGCCTCCTCGGTCACCCCCGTTGTATTCCTGGAAGAAAGAACAATTAGGGCCGGAGTCCCCCACCCCACCCAGCAGTAACCTGACTGCTGGACGCTGGGTGACCTGTGGTCAGGTGGCCAAGATTGTGTGGGCACCTGGCCTGGATCTGCTGCTCCAGGTTGTGCTGCATGCGCATGCCCAGTTGGTCTAGCTGGTCCCACTGCTGGGCCAGGCCCACGGTGCTGTGCTCCGTGTACTTGTTGTCCAAGATCAGGGCTTCCTCCATGGCTGCCCCCAGGTCCTCAATCTTCTTCAGCTGACTTCTCATGGCTCGGATCTCCTGGTGCTTGCGCTGCAGGGGTGGGGGAGCAAAGGTGTATGGGACAGGCCTTGGTCACCAGGCCCAAGAGCCTGGTTAATGGCCTGGCCTGCCCAGCCTGAGACCAGCAGCAGCCTCGGCAAAGGGAAAGATTCACTGTGAGCATCACGAGCCGTGGGCAGACCCTGGAAACTGTGCTACAGAGACTTTCTTCAAAACAGTGGGGACCCAGGCTGCTTTAAGCCAAGGGAAAAAGGGCACCCAACCAGCCCACCTTATGGCTGACTCTGAACCAGGCAGGCCTGCTGGGGTGGACGGGTGACTGGTCTTAGGTGGGCCAGGAGCCCTCCCTCGGGGCACTTACTTTGGTGGCTTCAAGCTGGGATTCCAGGGTCCCGGACTCTTCCACCATGCAGGACCTGAACACGGAGGCACAGTGAGGCAGGGCCCCGAGCAAGCTCGACACCAACTTCCTTTAGATGAAACGGTGCCCGCCGCCTCCAGTTCCTCGTTAAGGGAACCACCCGTCTATTGGCCATCTTCCCCTAAGTGGCCCCGGGAGCAGCAGACAGTCTTCCTCTCTCAGAGGTGGAAGCTGCTGCTCCACGTGGCATGCCCCCCGCCCGGGCCAACTGCTGGGCCAGGGCTGAGCCCCACCCAGCCTGCTCCCAGGCCAAGACCCTTTCTCATGTGGCTCCTCAGGCCCAGCCAGCCTGTGACATGGTGACAGACCCAAGCTAGGCTCTCGAGGGAGCAGAGAGGGCTGCAGGCCTGACAGCGCACCCCCTCTGCAGTCACAGGGAGAGAGACGCCACGGACAGCCCTGCCACTGACAGGCGGGGAGACCCTAGGGAGGAGGGGAGGCTCACAAGCTGACAGCCACCCCCAGAACTCCCTGCAGTCTCCTGCAAGTTCCTGAGGGAGCCACACTCTAGGGGGAGGTGCAGTCAGGTGACCCCTCAGACACGGAAACTGGGTGCTAAGAGGTCATGACCAGACACAGGTTTTAAAATGATTGTAACTCTCCCACAGGAGGGAGGGGGCTGAGCCCCAGGTTCAGATCCATGATCAGAGACAGTGCCAGAGGCTCCATCCAGGGCCAAGTTCTGAAGAGCAGGGGCTGTGGGGAGCCTACATCTTCCTGTTAACACAGTGCAAGGTCACAGAAGGTTACTGGTGAATGACAATTGGGGAGGATCACGTGCAAAAACAAGTCACACTGTGCGCGTGTCCTTGGTGGAATTTTAGCCCAGCCTCCCCTGTACCCACATTTGCCCCAACCTACCCTTTTAACACCCAGCGAGCCAGGGTTAGCTCAGAAATCACCCCAAGGTCAGAGTGTCTAGCAAGGCCAGGCACTAGGCTGCCTCCTGCCCCAGCACCTCGGGTCACAGCCAGGCCATGTCCCCAAGGCAAGCACACGCCCCGGGCCTGGGGTGGGAGGCTGGTTGCTGGTGCAGGGGCAGGAGGACAGACCCGTCCCAAGCGGCCGAGGGCAGTGGGTTAGTCAGAAGCGGAGCCGCCTGGGGAAGCCGGAGTGCATCGGTAAAACAGTGAGGGAAAAAGAGAAATAAGAGGAGAAAAACCTTCCGGACAGATCGTCCCCAACTTCATACTGATAGACACGAATGACCCGACGGTACGCTATGCTAGTGAAAGAAAGAAACCAAGTGAACACCCAAAGGAAGGGGAGGCGAGGGCACGCGACAGGCACACGCCACAGGCCCAAGCTGCAGTGCACAGGCAGGGCAACCTGGGCCCAGGCAGGACCTGGTGGAGGGAGAGCTGAGGCCGGAATGGGGGGGACAGGCAGCCTCGGGGCAGCGCACACGGGCTGGGCAAGACTGGACAGGGCTGGGGAGGAGCCGCACGGCAAGGGGAGCATGACACTGTACGAAAACAAGACCAAGACCAGCAGACAGCCACGGGCCGGAGGGGAGCAGACGCCAGGGTTGCTCACAAGCTCAAGCTAGAAAGTCATCCCTAAATCCTGACCATCCTGCCTTCAGCACATGGGGAAGGTCCATGTGGGCCCATTCCTCCCACTGCCCGATGCCTTAGGGGTGCTGGTCTAAGACACTGTGTCCCACCAACCCTGGCCTCGACAGAGCCTGGGGGAGAACACAAGGGTGACACCCACCCAGCCAGAAACCAGGGCCTGGGGAGAGGCTCCTACTGGGAGCAGGCGGAACAGCCCCGCTCCTCTCGGACTCCTCCCAAGCCGTCTCTATTCCTCAGGAACACGGGGCACTTCCGCTTTCTATTGGGGTAAATGACACCTGTCTCCCCAACCCCAAGAAAACAGGTTACTGGGAGATGGGTCAGTACACAGCTGGGACTTACTGAACCAGCCTGAGCCCCCTAAGCACTGCCATCCTGCTTTATGCCCACGGCCACTGGACATGAGGAAGAGAGGCAGCCAGGACCATCCCGTGCTGAACCACAGGGTTCCCAGAGGCGCTGCCTTAGCTCTGCTCTCTGGCCTGGTCATGTTCCTTACCCGAGGGCCCTTGGAACTGAACCAGGAAGGTGGGAGTGGCTCCCCTCCCCAGATGTAGGTTGTCAGGGACAGTGGGCTGTGGGGCAGGGCACACACTCCCCGTAAGATGTCAGGGATGGGGGAGGGGAAGTACAGCCTGCCCAGGGCAGGAAGGGCAGGGAGGGCAGGAAGGCCCATCCTGGGATCCTCGGAAAGCCAGGCCACAGGGAGACAGGACAGAGGGACAAGCACACGAGGCCACCACACCACGAGCCCGGGGAAGTAAGAAGACAATATTAACCCGTCGAGGAGATATGTCCTGTGGAGAGGGATCCAAGCAGCCGCAGGACAAAGTGGTGTCCGGATGGCAACAATCAGGAGGTGGGAATGGAGGGAGACACGGGAGAGAAGAGAGAAACCAAACCAACGTCAGTACCCACCCCGTACTCAACCCAACGTCTGTCCCCAGTCGCTGCTCAGGGCTGACCAGGGGCCATACGCGGTCCCCCCAACTGGGAAAGCACCTTCGGGAACACTGCGCTAATGCCGCCCCTCCCGCTCTTGCACCCCGACCCCTTCCTCAACGCCCAGCACGGCTCCTGCCCTCATGCAAAGCTGCCTGCGCCCAGGGGCTGGAGGCCTGGGGGAGCGGGCGGCACCTGGTCTCCTGGATCCACTGGTGGAAGGCGTTGGCGTGCTGCGCGAACTCCTGCCTCAGCTTGTCGTTCTCCTCCTGTCGGCGCTGCTCCTTCTGCAGCTCCAGCTCCCTCTCCTAAGGACCAGAGGGAGGCAGAGGCCATGTCGCCGGCCCCTCTGCAGACAGCCCAGGACGGAGCCGGCCCTGCCCTCAGGGATGGACCAGCGGGCCCGAACATTTGAGAGGAAGCAGGAAGCGGTTTTCTGATGCTGAACCAGAAACTACCACTCTGGAGGTCAGGGAGGATGGACATCAACCTCAACCCAAGGACAGCAGGAAGAAGCCTGGAGACACGAGCTCAAAGCACCCATAATCCTCTAGCTACTTGTGACCCCTGCGGAAGGAACCTGGCAAGGCTGCTATGGGGGTGACTGCTGACAGGGAAGGGGTTGGCTGCTAGACTGATACCCCGCAACTTCTGACAGACAAAACCACGCATCCTCCGCCTGGTCTCCCTGCTCTCTGGCTAGAGGGTTTCTTGACCAGGAGTGCAGGGAGCAGCAGGAAGGGCACCTTGATGATCTTCTGCAGGTTCCTCCAGGTCTCCTCCAAGGCCTCCATGGTGAACCAGGTGTAGGGGTTGGAGGCCACTCGGAAGCTCTTGATCTGGCGGTCCAGCTCGGCCAGCTGGTTGAAGTCCGCCTGGGCGGAGCTGAGGGAGGAGCGGAAGGCGTCGTGGGCCTCCCGCAGGGCGCGGATCTCCTCCAGAGAGTTGCAGCGCACGGGGTCCGTCAAGTCTTCCTCGGCGTTTTCAAACCAGCTGTTGAAGGCAGATGCCTTTTTGGCAAAGGTCAGGAAGAGATCCTCCACCTGAAAGCAGGGACACAGGTTAGGACAGTCACCAGGCTGGATGTCCTGGGCAGGTGTGGGCAGGACGGGGGTGGGGTGGGGTGGGGGGGTAGCTTCCTGGGCACCAGGGTGGAGATGGCATGTGGCTGGCGTGGCTCCTTCCTCCTACTTCCACTTCTGAAAAGTCCTCCGTGTCTTCCCTGCTATCCTTCCCCTTGGTCTACACAAGCTCAGCCTGTCCTGGACGTTTCTGAACGGCAGGCAGGTTCGTGAAAGCCAGCGTCTCATTGCTTCGGTTTAAGCTGATGCCACACCCCATGCAGGACCCCGGTGCAAGCTGACCGCAACACTGGGCCAGCTGAGCTTTGCTCTACTAGCCGTACCTTGCGGAAGTGGCTCTGAGCCTCCAGCAGCTTCTTCTTCCGGGTGGCTGAGTTGGCCAGCAGCTGGCTCCATCTCTTCATGAGGGAGGCGTGCCGCGCCTCAATGGCCTTCGACTGGATATGCTTGGCGGCCAGCAGCTGGTCTTTGAGAGCAGTGATGTTGGCGATGCCCTCCTGCTGGAAGGCCTGCAGGCCAGCGTCAAAGGTTTCCTGCAATAGGAGCCCCGAGTCATCTGTGGTGACCACAGTGAGGCTTGAACTTGTCAGCCTGGAGTCCCCACCTGATCCTGCCAGTGGGTCACAACCGCCCACCCTTCACCTGTCCTTCAGACCGTGGATGACTACAGCAGCCTCTCCCCTGCCTCAGCCCGTCCCCCTCGCCCCGCAAGCACTGAGGTCAGTGAACACCTGCCAGGCCTCTGCACACACGCCTAGTGTGAAAGCTCCCCGAGGACCAGGACTTGGTTTACTGCTGAGCCTCTAGTGCCTGACATAAAGAAGTCAAAGGTCAACAAAACACTGACCATTCTTTACCCACCAGGAAATACTATCTGGGTAACAACCAATCAGTCAGCCCAGGGGCCACAGCTGACCTGTTTGGTGAGGAGGGTCTGGACAGAAGACAGATCTCGGCCGTAATCGTCTGTCTTCAAGCTGTTCTCCTTTTCACCTGGAAAACCCAGAAGGGAAATTACATCTCCTTCTTGGTGCAGTGACATTAATTCAGAAGGAAAAACAACCAAGACATGCTTCATTCTTTTATATCTAAGTCTCAGTGTTACCAACAGCAGTCAGGCTCTGACCCATATTAGCTGCCTTCTCCCTGACCCCAGACCCCGTTTCTCCATCTGTGAAAAGACGTGGTTCAGTCGCTACTTATGTGACAACCACCACCAAGGTCCTGGAATTAGAACAGGCTCATCACACCCAGAACCCACGTAGTGGGGGCAGTGCCGACGCAGCCTGGTGCTGGCTGCTGTGCTCACTTGGTTCATGTGTGACACGACTTCTGTGCGTGTGTGAGCGTGAGCCCGTGTGCTGGCCATGCCGTACCCGCTGAGGCCTGGCTCCCGGGGTCAGGACACTGGTTCTACCTGGCATTTTAGGGCTCCCTGAAGTGCCCGCATTTGATCACTTTCTTCTCTGCAGAAGAAAACCCACCACGAAGGGAGCAGGTGCGCAGCAGGTCGGGAGCCTTGCAGGGCTGGTGGGAGAGAAACGGGCCTTCTGAGGCGGCGCTTACCAATCCAGGACTCCACCACGTCCGCCTTCCAGTTGAACTGAAGGAAGGCTGAGTTTTCGTCCAGCTTTGCCTTCCTCTGCGCGGCAGCTTTCTCCAAGTCCGACACTTTCCCATTCAGGCCCTTCATCTTGGAAGAGATGTTCTCCTCGTGGTGATTGTTCTAGGCCAGGAAGAGAAGGCACACCCTGGTCAGCCTCACCTGCTGCAGGCACTTCTGTCCTGCCTACCTGGAAGGTCTCAATTTCTGGAAGATGGGCCACGTGCACCACCCACTGCAGGGAAGTCTTCTAAGAGCAAGAGAGCAAAAAAACCTTAAAAGATGAATATAGCCCGGCCTGTGTGGCTCAGTGGTTGAGCGTTGACCTAGGATCTAGGAGATCGCGGTTTAATTTCTGGTCAGGGCCCAGGTTGTCAGGGGCATGCAGGAGGCAGCCGATCATCACTGATATTTCTCTCTCTCCCTTCCTCTCTCTGAAATGAAACAGTGCCTGAAACATAGTGACCTAGCTATTACTATAAAAAAAAAAAAAAAAAGCCCTGCAGCTCCACCTAACGGAAGTGATTCTAGAGGAGAGGGGGGTGTACTGAAATGCTCAGTCATGACGATGCAGCTGTCAGCACTGTTTGACAGCAAAACCTGGAAAAAGCCTAAGCAGTTACCACTTAGGGAAAACGATATCCATCCAAAGAATGGCTATTACACACGGTCAATAAACACAACAGTTCGGAAATATGCTCTGAGACTAGGGACAGAAATGTAGGAAGCCTCAAACCCTGACTCAGTCTCGGCTAGAATCCTATTTGGAAAAACTCCCCACATCAGCATGGGGTTTAAGGAGAAGTGCAGGCTGAGGAAGACGACCAGCCCTGTTGCAGGCCCGCAGGTGTGAAGAACAGCGCAGCAGGGAGAGTCCACACAGGCCCGTCTACACCTGTACGCCCTCCGTCTGGAATTAGCTTCATGTCCATTTACTCACCCATGAGGACAAAGAACACACATTCAGTGAACCCGACTTTTACTACATCGTAACCTGCTACGGACGCAACCTCTAGTCTGTCTCGAGGCCTGACTCCTGGTGCAAATTCTGAGGTGAGACATCTTATCTACTGATTGTGTTTGTGACAGGAAATCACTCTGTGAAAAGCTGCCCGTCTTGTGCTAAATGTTTGTCACAGTACCTAAGTGACGGGTGGGGATTCCCTCATGATGGAGGGGACATGCTTCATGGGAACTTCAGCACGGAGTGACTCCCCTGCTACAGGGAGAGCCCCAACTCTTCCTCCCTTTATCGTTTGCTTTCTCCCTAAAGGGCTATTTGAGCGAAATGAACCCAGTGATTTTAACAAATTCTCTGGTGGTGGCTCGATGGGTTTAAGATTTGCTTACTTGCATTTGCTGCTCTCTCTGTAAAGGGCTCTACTTGAGAAATAAACCAGCAGCACGGGGGAGGGAGCCAGTGTCTTGGAAGGACCAGCGGGACACTTCTCTGCTTGATCAGGGCAGTCAGTGCTGTAGAGTAACTTTACTGACTGGCTTCAAAGGGGAAAACGACCAACTAGCCACAGAATCTATCTTCCTTTGTGAGACACTGGGATGGAACTGCTACTGGTCTCGTGCAAACCTTTGATGACCCTCCCAGGGGATGAGCGCTGTGGGACAACTGAGGTGTCTGTGGGTGGGACCCCAGCATCAGAAACCGGGGCCTACTGGGGGCCAGGCTCACCTTCTTAACGAGGTCTTGTCCATTGGTACAAACATCGTTCACACGGTCCTTGTGAACAGTGAAGTCCGTCTCAAAAGCTTCATGTTTCTTCAGTAAGCCCTGCAGGGGCAGCAAGGCGGCCTGAGTGCCTGGCATATGCCAGTGTGCCCGCTACAGGACAGAGGTGACAGCCTGGGAAGGTGTGTGCCCTCACAAGCACCAGCCTAGCTGGGGACCAAGATGGCAGACAGGGATAGAACTAACTGAGTCACTATGAAGGTAGTGAGATGAGGCTGCAGTGAGAGTAGCCGGTGGGTGACTGGCCATGGGAGGGGACGCCAGGGAAGGCCTTTCCGAGGGGTTAAGCTCCTGCCAGTCAGTCAGCACAGGGTCTCTTTCCCTCTAGGAGACCAGGAAGAAACAGGAAGCCAGCCTGGGATAAACACTAATATAAGGACGACACCCATCCTGAGGTGTAGCTGGAGCACCTCCTGTGGGGCCTCCACATCTTCTCTGCCTCACAACTGAGGCACTGGACACGATGCTCCCAGGGCCCCAACTCCACAGGAGAAACCCTCCTCCATATAAATGCTGCCCCAGGCACACTGAGGAGCTGCACAGTGAGGGCATGGCCCAGGGGCCGCCCCAATTCTCAGAAACATGAGCTCTGCTCCCACGGCTGGTGGCTCATGTTCAGGAAAATTCTAGCAAAACGGGCTGCCCTCTTATCACGAAGGGAGTCTAGTCACCCCCATGACCAGGGTGCCTTATGACTCCTTTGGCCACCAGTGAGAAAGGTGCATCACATCTGGGACCGGGCCCAAGGACCCTGCAGACACTGCCCTGCCTGAGCAAACTGCCTGAGGCAGCTGGTCGCACGCATCTGTGGGAAGGTGAGGCCGTGTGGGGGGACCAGTCGCTGGCCACACGAGTGACGCCATCATGGATGCCAGCCCAGCTGCCCTGTCTCAACACAGCCATGAGTGTGCCCATGAAAAAGCAGAGAGTGTTCTCTAATTCACAGCATCATGGGGACTGAGAAGCAGCTGTGTTTAGGGTGGTTACAGAGCGACATTAACCAACGTGTTCAGGAAGTATCTTATGTGCTGAATTGTGTGCCCCTAAAAGATGGTAAAGTCCCACCCCCAGCGCCTGTGAACGGGGACACGAGGCCTCTACAGAGACGAACAAGTTAAGAGGAGTCATCAGGCTGGGCCTGATCAGGTAACTATGGCCTTGAAGAAAAGGGAATCTGGACACAGACACACCTGCGAGAATGCCACTGAAGACAGACGGAGGTTAGAGCGATGCTGCCACAAGCCAAGGACGCCTGGGGCTCCCAGGAGCCAGAAGGATCCTCCCTGAGAAGTCTTGGAGCAAGGTCCTGACTACACCTTGATCTTACTTCCAGCCTCTAGAATGGTGACAATGACTGTGTGGTTTTAAAGCCACCTGTTGGAGACTGTTACGGCAGCCACAGCAAACCAACATGGCACTACTAACCGTGGTAACTACTAACGATACTGCTTAACTGGCAATAGGGCTCCATGTGGGGGCTCACAAAGTCAGGCCAATGTTGTCTACAGAGGAACGTCTCTAGTATAAAATCTCGAGGGCAGAAACCGACCAATGAGACCTTAGTTGCTGGTTCTGTGCTCCCTGGCAAGAGCACAGCCACTGAGCAAACCCGCAAGGAAGTGGTGATCAGAAGCAGCTGCTAAGGAGGGAAGCAGGTGGCACCCTTGGCTTCTCTGACCTGGATAGCAGCCAGCGTGTCTCCATAATCTTCACTGGCCACGAGTGTCATTTTCTCGTTGATCCAGGCCTCTTCCTCTTCCACATTGGCCACGAACTGCTGGTATTCCAAGGACTCTTCTAGCCGCTGGCCCCTGTTTATAGCCAAGAGGGAAAGTCAGTCAGTCATGCTGGCTGGGAGTAGCTTAGCAGCTGAGCATCGACCTAGGATCCATGAGATCTTGGTTCGATTCCTGGTCAGGGCACATGCCCGGGTTGCGGGCTTGATCCCCAGCCGGGGGTATGCAGGCGGCAGCCGATCAATGACTCATCATTGATGTTTCTAGCTCTCTCTGTCCCTCTCCCTTCCTCTCTCTGAAATCAATAAAGATACATTAAAAAAAAGCCGTGACCTCTTCCAACTTTGATCCTGATGGTAACACATGCTCACAAATATTGTCAAATGAGGGACATAAATGATTCAGTTGAGGCAGTGTTGGTCGAATGGGAAGTTCCAGTACCATATGCTGGGTCCAGATTCTCATAACGGAACCAGCTCGGCAGGGGTGTCAGAGTTGGCTTTGTAGCAAGCCAAGTGCAGCCTCGACATCAAAGCAAAGGGGCTGTGAGGCGGCAAGAGGCCCAGAAGCTCTGCACTGGCCTCCCCACTGCACCCAAGTGGGCCCAGGCTCTGCAGGCACTCACCGGGCTGCAGCCAACTGCTTGAGCTCTTTCCAATGCTCCACGAACTGCGCCAGACGCTGCTGAATCTCCTCCTTCCCAATGGTGTTGTCATCAGACAGCTTCTTCCCAGTGTCCAGGACACCCTGACGGCAAGAACAAGCACATTAATAACCACCTCCTGCTTCTGCATGCTTCCAGGAAAATGCCTCAGCATCAAACTCAAAACTCCTTCTCACTTTGGGATGAGGGGCCACAAACCCTGGAGAGGCCTCAGTGAGGTGAACAAGAGAGATCAAGGATGTCTGTGTATGTCACCAGGTCCTCTAACTCCGCTGCCCTCAGTCACAAGGCCTCTCACCTGGATGGCAGGCTCATGAGCAGCCAGCTCCGCCTCTAGCCGCTTGTGCTTCTTCCGTAGATTCTGTACACCTGTGAGGTCTCGGCCGTAGTCCTCAGAGCTCACCAGCAACTTCTTCTCTCTGTACAACACAGACAGGCAAGCAGTCAGCCTCTGCACCTCCGTGTTTCTAACTGGAGATGTTTGGGCAAAACTGCCGTGAAAGGTGCAGCCCTCACGGTGTCCTTCATCCACATCTGCCAATCTCACCCGGAAACCCGCCAGTCTTCTGGGAAACAAAAGCCTCTACTTCTCAATCTCAAATGAGTGGTGTCCCCATACGTATGTGGGGGCACGTCTGTGTCGGACTCTGCAGAGGGCTATGGTGCACTGGAGAACAGGAGGCGCCTGCGGCATTGCCCTTCAACCCCACTTTGTCAAATATACACAGATCATACTCGGGACTACAAGGACATTGATACAAATTTTTTAGGTGAGGAATTTAAGAGATCCCCCCCTTAAAACTGGTCTGGCCCGGTGGAGCATGGCTCAGCGGTTGAGCATCGACCTAGGATCCAGGAGATTGGGGATCTATTCCCGGTCAGGGCACATGCCCAGGTTGCAGGCTAGGCAGCCGATCAATGACTCTCTCATCATTGATGTTTCTCTCTCTCACCCCCACTCCTTTTCTCTCTTTGAAATCAATAACAAAAACAAACAAACAAAACTGGTCTGTTTACGTGCTTCATCAACCAAATCTTTGGGGGGAGGGAGAATTAAAAACGAACAAATCCTCCGTTCCTTTGAGAACCGATCTTTCCCGGGAGGTCATACTTTCTGTTCCCAGCAGGAACTCACTAATTTCCGAGGGATCACAGCGCAGGGTCTAAGCAAGGTCCTAGTGTAACCACCGTGCTTCAATACCATTCAAGGCCACCACTGACCAGTATCACTGCAGACCCTGACATCAGAAGAAACTGAGGCGTCCACGGTGAGCATCTGGTGGAGCTGGGACCCAGCACACTTGGCTGCTGAAGCCACACCCTTCCTGCCACCTTCCTGTCTCACCACCTCAGTCCAAGAGAGACTGAACCTCCTGGCTCTTGCTCAGCCCCGAGGTTCCTACTGGCACTATAGGTCAAGGGCGTCCTAGAGGGCCCAGAAGACGAGTCCCAGGGGCGCGTACTTGATCCAGGACTCCTCATCATCCATGTCCCGGAAGAACTGGTGCAGGCGGTGAGACTCATTCAGCTTGGCTCGCCGGGACGCTGCCATGCTTTTGATCTTCTGGAAACGACTGTTGACAGTGTCCCGCTTGTCCTTCACCTGGGAGGTGTCGAAGGCGCTGCTGGTCATCAGGCTGTCTGCCTGGCTGTTCAGGTCCTTCAGGCGGTCCTGGGGCAGGGAAGCAATGGGAAGGGTCAGAAATCTGGGTCCCCAAGAACACCTGCTCAAAGAGAACAGCTTACTAACAGTTTGGTTTAAGATGGATTTGGTGTGGAGTGCTGATATTCTCAGTGTGGTATGTGGACCCCTGGGGTTCTACAACGTCAAAACTATTTTCATAACATTTGCACTGATGATGCAACAGCAGTGGAGTGGGGGGTGCTGATGCCTTAGCGCAGTGCCAGGCAAACTGCAATACAGAAGTCAGCTCTTCACTGCCCAGGACTCACAGTAGGCCCGGCTGGTGTGGCTCACTAGTTGACTGTTGACACCTATGAATCAGGAGGTCACAGTTCGATTCCCAGTCAGGGCACATGCCCGGGTTATGGGCTCCATCCCCAGTAGGGGGTGTACAGGAGGCGGCTGATCAATGACTCTCTCATCGTTGATGTTTCTCTCTCTCCCTTTCCCTTCCTCTCTCTAAAATCAATAAAAACTTACTAAAAAAAAAACAAACCAAGACAGGCATTGTTCTGTTAGCACAAAGGAGCTTCCTTGTACTTCAGTGGCCCACCTGCCTCGGCTGCAGCCCCTGCAACCACTAGAGTTTGTTCTCCATCTCAAATTTGTCGTTTCGAAAATGTTATATACATGAAGTCATACAGTGTGCAACCCACTCACTGACTTAGATTTGTAAAACTTAACTTTTAAATAACAGTGAATATTGGTAAATAAAGCCCACACAATCTTTGGAGCCCCTCAATGTTCAGAGTATAAAGTGGTCCCAAGACCACGTTTGAGACCTCAGCTTCGAGGGACAGACCCCCTTCTCCTTCCCCAGATGCAGAGCCATGTCAACACTGGCCCGGTGCCCCTCTGCTCACCTCGTGAGCAGATATATCCGCCTCCAGCAGCTGATGTTTTTTTAGCAAGTTGTTCACAGAAGCCAGATCTTTGCCGTAATCCTCAGATGCCAGAAGGGCCTCCACCTGGAGGTGAAACACAGAAGCAAAAGACCACTGTATGGTGCACACGGAGAATCCTGGAAAACCCAAGCCGCCCAGCTGTTTCTCTGGGTCTTAGTTTGGAGGGCAGCACACTTCTCAATCACAAGTTCCTGTTATGTCTGCTCAGCCCACATGGACTAAGATGCTCTCCCTTTCTGTCAGTGGATTTAAATGCTTCAGCTAAAGGCAAGGACACTGAGCCTCAAGGGGGTTCGATGGCAAAACGGAGAGCAATCCCATTTCAAGGAGACTCCTCTGGGGAAGGGTTAGCAGCCTGGGCAGGAACGACAACATAGGGGTGTCCGCCACAGCATAAGGCATAGCGCCGAACACCCGGAGACCTGAACCACCACACGGGACTGGCTCCATAGGGGCACAACTTCAAATGTTCAGGAGAAATTCCTAGTGACTTGAGGATACCATGCCCAGTATATACTAATAAACACTACTCTGTGAGCCCAACTGCATCTAAGTGCAGCCACACAAATACTCACGGGAACATGGACAGGCTGGACCTGTAGAGTGGGAGGCTCCAGAATTCCCGTCTTCTACCTTCTGTGCTCCCCACCTTTCCTACAGCCAAGCGCTAGCTCTGGCTTCCTGACTCAGGCTACTTGGGTTTCCATCTGCGTTCCCTATGGGAGCGGTCAAACAAGCTGCCTCTTCCCTAAACATCCCTTCCCTCTGCTTCTGGGCCCATACAGCACCCAGCTCCCATCTGAGGCTAAAGATTCTGCTGAAAGGGGCATCAGGAGAGCCCTGACATCCCTTGGCCTTACCTCAGAGAGCCAGAAGTCAAAGTCCTTGATTCCAGTGTTAAAGTTCTGCTGCTTGTTGGCTTCTTTCAGTTTCTGACTCTTTTCAGCAGACTTCTGCACCAGGAACTGCCACTGGTCGGCTAAGGCAGCCAGCCGGGCCTGGGGAGGAGAAGGGAGCCGTCAGCCAATCTGACACTCTTGAAAAGGGAAGGCACTCAGAGCAGCATTCACACTCATGTCCCCATCTGCTGCAGCCCAAAGCCCTCTGATCTGTGCAACCAGCCCCTCCTGTCCGAGCCCGCATGGAGCTGGGGCCCCTACCTTCACAGCGTCCTCGCTGCCAGCACAGGCCCCACGCTCAATCAGGGAGTTGCCTGTGTCGATCACACCACGGATCCGGTCAGCATTGGCGTGCAGCTCTGCTTCAAAGGCCTGGTGCTTCTGGTGCTTGCTCTAAAAACACCAAAACCACGTTTCAAAATGTGGTCCCGCACTTACATCTTCCCAGGGGAAGGGATGCTTGGAAGGGAGAGGTAACAAACTTAAAAGATCTACGGACAAGTGGTACCATTTTCTAGAGAAGGCAACCACAGAGTGTGGAGGACTGTTTTAGGAGTTCAGCAGAAAGGCTCAGGAACAGGTGAACTAAGTCAATTCTTAAATCAGCAGGACTGGCTGTTTGGAAGTGAGGTCCTAGGATTATACACTTTCTACTCATCCATCAATTTCCATCCATCCTTAGTGGACGGAGCTCTAACAGTGACTCTCATCATCTAAGGCAGTGGTCACCAAGCAGCAACACATCTGGTGGGCAGGCCGACCCTCTGGCAGAGGAGCCTACGGCTGCCGCCTGCTGGGCCTGCCTGGTGTACTGTGTGGTAGCTGTCATAACCAAAACTCCTGCACATTGTCAAAAGCCAGGCTAAGTCCAGGGAGAAACTTCTCTTTGCTAAGAAAAGAGAGGGTTGGGAGTGATGGGCCCCTCTGCTGGATGGGGGCTCCTGACTATGGGGCCTGGCAGTGTTTTTAGGAATCCACAGGGGACCAGGGTGCGGGAGTACAGAGACAATGCAAGAACGTAGCGGTGGCATGATTCTGGGTGAGAAATGCAGGGTTTCGGGGGGGATGTTATTTGGGGGAGAAAGAACTGAAAGAAAGAGCAGTGGAGCTGGGGAAGAATCCTGTGTCCAATGTTTCATTTCAGGGGCAGCAACTGTCAAAGCTCAGAGCTGCCTGGCTGGCTGAGCACAGCACTGACAGCAAGCATCCCTGCCATCTACCCGGGTGCCTGCACCCAGAATGAGAACCAAAGTCTTCAGTACCCCCAGATCCAACAAAACCAAAATTCCCTCCTATTCTGTTTCTTCATTTCTTCCAACCATTTAAGCAACCCCTGGGCTACACTTGGATGGAAGAGCCCCTTTCACTACTCCTGGGTAACGCCCACTTTTTCTCAGCACCCCCCCAAGTTTGGGAGATCATCTGCCTCTCTGTGGCTCTCTCACTGTCCCTCTCTTGTGACGAGTACGAAACTCTCACACCCCACTAGGCCCTGTGCCCTAGGCCACGGGCCCAAATCTACACAGGAAAAGCAGATTATTTCATTTGTAAAAGAAGCACCTTTGGAAAGAAAGCAGTCAAATACTGGCCCCCAAATCAAACATTGCACAGAACTCGCCTCCATGATAAACTGGGAGAGGGCATGGGAATGAAGGGCTGCAGGCTGATGACAGAGAAAGCCACACCCACAGGGCCACCTGAGTGGCGTGCGGTGGACGATCAGACACAGAGAGAGGGGCAGACACCAGCGGATGGCATGTGGCCATGGTAACAAGAGTCTACACAGCACAGATCCTAGAGCTCATACGACCAAAGCTTTTAAAGAACAAAAAACTTACCAGCAGCTTGGAAAGCTACAAAAATAGATGGAAAGGACAAGAGTTCAGTACACGCAAGTGAACACACAAATCGCTATCACACAGAGCCTCGCTCTGTGGCCACACTTCCCCCGGGAAGCTCAGCACTCGGGCAGCAGAAAGTAGGGGACTCTAGACTTCTCAGCAGACACAGACCATTTCCCGAGACCGAGCAGCTCTGACGTGGCTGACACCTGAGTGGAACCTCCCACCAGCTCAACGTAGGATAATTTCCAATGGCTTCACCATGGCACAGAAAACTGTTTTACAGGCATTCCCCCTAAAGAGACGGTACCTAACCTACTCCAGGACACTGGCCACAGTGGAGACAACAGCTGCCCGCCCGGCTCACCTGGATGTTGGTGGGGTCCTTGTAGGACTCGTCACTCGCAGTCTGTAGCTTCTCGCTGATCCAGGCCTCAATCTCATCCACGTCCCGGCTAAACTGCTGGAGGGTCTGCGATTCTCCCAGCTTTGACCTCTTCTCAATCATCTGGGCCTTCAGACGTCGCCACCTGAGCAAGTGATGGAGACCAAAGGTGAACATCCCTCCACTGGGAGTGGCAGGGCTCTCCCACAGGTTGGTGGGACCAGTCAGCACCGCAGATACCCACCTGTCCAAAACCTCATTGCGCCGGCTGGCGATGTCGCCCTGGGCATAGTGTCCGGCGGCAACAAGCTGGTCGGCAAAGGACTGCAGAGCAGCGATCTTCTCCTCCTGTGGAAAGCAGGCGCCAGGTCAAGGTGGGCGAGGCAGCTCTGCCGGCCCTGACTGCAGTCTACACAGAGTGGTTATTTTGGGTGACTGAGCACTGGCTGGAGGCAGGATCAGAATACACTGAAACTTTAGACGCAGGGGTGTGAAAAGCCAGAAGAAAGCTTGATTTCAATCATTACGAGAGTCAAGTTTAACTCAAGAGGTTTCCAGGTCACACTGGGGTGGGGCAGGGGCTAGGACACCAGTCACTGTCATGCACAAAAGCAGCCGTAACAAGAAAAGGTTGTCAGGTGCCAGCAAAGTGATTTATAAACCAAAGTGTTTCACACCTTTCTGGTTTGTTAATGTGTCCCTAACACACTCACAGCTTCCCCTAATCTTCACCTGACGATAGATTTACTGACTCTAGAGATGGGGGGGGGTGTGTGTGTGTGCATGGGTAGAAAGACAGAAAGACCAATGTGAGAGCGAAACACCAACTGGCTGTCCCCTGCACGCACCCCAACCGGGGAGTGAATCTGCAACCTAGGCATGTGCTCCTATCAGGAATTGAACCTGAGACCCTGTGGTTTATGGTCGATGCTCCAGCCACACCGGCCAGGGTCCCACTTTATTTTCCTTCCCTTTCACAATAAAATGTTTCCTGTGGCTTCCCCATTATCGAAACCTCAGGATTTATAAGTCAAGTTAAGAAAATTACTGGTATCACTCATTTCCCTGGCCTGTACGGAGCTCCTGGGAGATAGAACAGGGACTCTGCTGCTTCCTTCACACAGTCAGTGTTGAGCATTGTTGTTGTTTTTTATTTAATGTCTTTATTGATTTCAGAAAGAGGATGGGAGAGGGGGAGAGAGAGAGAGAGAAACATCAATGATGAGAGAGTCGTCAGTGATCCGCTGCCTCCTACATTCCCCCAACTGGGGATCGAGCCCGCAACCCGGGCATGTGCCCTGACAGGGAATTGAACCCCTATCTCTATCTCCTGGATCCTAGGCCGATGCTCAACTGCTGTGCCACACCCGGCCAGGCTGAGCACTGTTGTTTGAAGAAGCTGCCAGGGCTTAACAACTGTTTTTTATTCCAGTTGTTAACAGAATAAAGGAGAAAAAAACCACCAAAGATATCAATTGGGCCTGGCAGGTGTAGCTCAGTGGTTGAGTGTCAGCTTGTGCACCAAGAGGTCACTGGTTTGATTCCTGGTCAGGGCACATATGCGGGGTTGTGGGCTCAATTCCCAGTAGGGGGTGTACAGGAGGCAAACAACAGATGTTTCTCTCACCAATGTTTCTCTCTTCCCTCTTCCTTTCTCCCTAAAAGTCAATATAATACATTAAAGGGATAAAAGAAAAAGAAAAAAAGGTCAATTGGGTGTTGGCCGGTGTGGGTCAGTTGGTTACAGCATTATCAGCACCGGAAAGTCATGGGTTCAATTCCTGATCAGGGCACAATACCCAAGCTGAAGATTCAACATGCCATTGGGGCATGAACAGGAAGAAACTGATTGATGTCTCTCTTGCACACTGATGTTTCTCTCCCAGTCCCCCCAAATCAATAAAAAAATAAAAAACAATTAAAAAACAAAAAAAGATATCAATTGAGAAAACTCCAGCTTGGACTCAGATACAAAGGCCTCTCACCTGGACATTAATGGCCTTGTCGAAGTCCTCGTGCTTCTTGATCAGCGCCTCTACACTGTCTAGCGAGTCTCCTTTGTCTTCTGTATTCAGAAAGGCCTCCCGGGCGGCCATCCAGTTCTCTGCTTGCTCACAGTCTCGATGGAACAGCTAGAGAAGGGCGAGGCAGGTGAGAAGACAGCCTTTGGCAACAACACCTAGTGAGAAACTCCGTGGTATGCAGGGAGCCCGTTCAGCACACACACCTGCAGCTCCAGGCACTGGTCCAGCATCATCCTGCGCTGCACCCAGGCCTTCTCCAGGTCTGCGCGCTCCTGGTCGAGAACACCCAGTTTCTCCTTGATCTCTGGGCTGGCATAGTGCCCATGGGCCAACAGCTGCTGCCCAAACTGCTCGAATGCCTGGAAGGTGCCAGCCCTGGCATCAATTTCTGTCCGGTGCTCCTGCCAAGTGGAGGGAAGGGATTAGGTAACCAGCAGGAGACGCTCACTCTAATATCAACCACCAGCTCACAGTGAAGGGTGCCGGGGAGGGGGCGGTGAAATATTCTCAGCCTAGCAGAGTATCGGAGCTTCTGCTACTCAGCAGGCAGGTCCACCCACCTGGTGTCGTTCCAGCAAAGCTTCAGCTCCAGTGACATCCTTGGCCAGCTCGTCTGAGGACACCAAGCCTCGTATTCCATTGATCCAAGACATGAGGTCCCTGGAAACAGACCCAGAGGCGCAGGCATTGCGTTATCTGGCAAGCAGGCCTACTGCCCAGGAAAGGAGAGAACTGCGTAACTCGTCTCAGGAGACTACTTGTGGTGAATCCAGTCAATCTACCTAATGCGGCTAGACCACTGGGCAAAGTTATCTCACAGCCTCTTGTTCATACCGACACATTAAGAAAGTCAAGAATTCCTCAGAGGAAAACCGATTAGGTTACAATTAAGACCTCCCATCCAACAGATTAACAGGTTCTAACAGACAGCCTTCCTTTAAGATCGAGCCTTATAGTCCTAGGCCTGCGCACACATCTACCCAGTTTTTCACAGGTGTGCACATGCAAGGGCACAAAAACCAACATGAGAGGTGTATAGCATATGCTTCCTTGTATGTCGTGCACCCAGAACAGGCAATCCAGAGACACAGAGCAGACTCGATGGGGAGGGGAGAGGGAGTGATTACTTACTGGGCGCGGTGTTCTAGGGTGATAGCAAGTTTCAAAACTAGAGAGGGGTGGTTGCGTAACACTGAATACACTAAAGTGACTGCTTTGTGACCTTCACCTCAAACAAACAAAACAAAAACCTAACTGGGACCTCCTGCCAGAGGCCCGTAAAGGCAAAGAGCCCCCAGCTTCTCCTGCCCCAGCACAGGACACGCCCGGCAAACACATACACAAGGCAGGAGCGTGTGAGAGCGCACACACACACACACACACACACAGAAATGTCCGTCCCAAACAGTACTATTAATAAATCGTAAGTCACCATCTGGCAGAAAGCTACATGGTCTTAACAAGACCATGGTCCCAGATCATGGACATTCCATAAATGGCCAGGACTCTTAAGAAACATCAGTGTTGGGATTCCGAGGGCAGAGGGGTCCCGTTCTAGACAGAGAAGGCGAGGCTACCAAATGCAAACAGCAGTTCTCTACTGGATCCTGGACCACACAAGCCCTGCCTATAAAACCACACTACAGACAACTGGGAAATGGCATGAACCTGAACTAAGTGCTGTTGTGTGGGTGCTGGGTTCTGAGTGTGGTAATAAAGATGCAGTTACAGAGAAGGTCTTGGTTCCAGGGCTGTATGCTGACATGCTAGAGGTACCATATATGTGCCACCTACCTTCACATGGTTCAGAGAAACCAAAGCAAAGATTCAGAGATAAAGGGCTACAGGTCAAGATATCATTGGTGAGGGTATCACTGCTTTACTCTTTCCATTTCTCAGCAGACTTGAAACTTCTAAATAAAAACTGTTTTTGAAAAGACTAAGGAATATCCACATGAAATGAAAATTGTGTCTGAGGAAGAAATGCCACTCGGCAGGGTGGAGCTGTGAGTGTGCTCACACACTTGTCTGAGGAGACTCATTTGTGGCAAGCAGCAGCGTGAATGAAATGACCACTAAGTGCTGGCTTTTACCGGAAGTCGCTCAGGAAGCGCTGTAGGTCGTGAGAGTCGCCCAGCTTGGCCTTGCGCTGGTCTGCGCGCTTCCCCAGGCTGCTCCACGCCTGGTTTAGCTCTGTGCACTTCTCTCGCAGGTCCTCTGCCGACTCGGGGTGGGACTGGATCAGGCGCTCGGCCGTGTCCCCCAGGGAATTTACCTGGGGAAGGAAGGGGCGAGAGAGCAGGAAATAAGAGAGCTCTGCCTCAGGAACCTAAGACCTGACCTGGCTCTGCCTTAGGTAGAAAATGCAGAAAGAAGACCTTATCCTCTCACCTTGTCACCGAGAGCCGCCAGGTCCCTCTCAAAGCCCTCGTGCTTGCGCTGCAGGGCTTGCACGCTGGCAAGGTCATGGCCATAATTGTCTGTGTTTAGAGCCTGGTTCTTCTCTTCGATCCACTCTTTGGTTTCATCGGCATCTCTACAGTGAGACACACGTTCGTGTTAGTAAGTGCTGAGCACGGCAGCCCTGATACAGGACAGGTAGGACTATATCTTTAGGCAACATTGGTGGCTCTGTCAGGGGCTCCCACACCAAACCCAAGCCACATATACGTTCATTTACTTGGAAGAATGTACAGAGCACCTGCCCTGTGTCAACACAGTCCCAGGGGTCAGAGCACAAATATCAACAAGTTCCAGCTATTACCCTGGAATGTTAGCAGGCTTGGGGGCTGCCCTCACCTGTGGAACCTCTGCACCTCATGGGCGCTACCCAAGAGCTGGCTGCGCTCCTCGGCCAGCTGCTGCAGGGACCGCCACCGCTCATTCAGCTCCTACGGAACAGCACAGCACAGCATCAGCTCGGCGGCACCCCCCAATCAGGCCCACCCCAGACTGGGGAAAGGGCCAAAGACGGGTGGTTCCGTGTGCGAGGAAAGACTGGGCCCAGAGCATGCTCTCTTTCCAATTCCTAGCTGAACAATTTGTACAGAACTACAGCAAACGTCCAGATGGCCAGCACCTAGCCCAAGTGAGCCCTAACAGCAAAACGCTCCATCGCCTGACCTGGGATCTCCTTGGAAGCAGAGGGAGGGATGCAGCTGACCTTCAGCTCCTAGCCTGGTGCCCACCATGTACATAACTGCCTAGTGGACAAACCCGAGTTCACGGAGCCACCACTCCACCACCAGGACCGAGAAGCACAGGAGCACTAGAGACCTTGTGTGTGGCAAATAAGACACACTCGGGTCCAGAGACAGAAGCTCCACCTCTACTGTGAGGAGGCAAGAGAGGCAGCCACAGCCGTCCTCCCAGCTCTAGCCCCAGTGGAGCCCACGGGAAGGCTGACTCGGGTCAGGCCTAGTAAGTGTCTGGCTGGGAAAGTCAGCATCAGTGCGTAGAGAGGGTTAGTATGCCCCGAACCCTGAGACACAGGTGAGGAACATGTGCTACAGCTCAGGCCCTAATCAGGACAAGAGCTCCGGAAGGCAGGAGGAGGAAGCGGAGGAGAGCGGGAGGCAGGCAGTGGCTGCGCTTCCTTACCTTGATGGAATTGAAGGTGGCCACGGTGTGAACCATCAGGCGAGCAGACTATGTGGAGGAGGAAAGCAGAGGAGCAAACTAACCAAGTGTCTGCCAATCACGGACAGACACCTGAGATTCAAGTGCATCCACACTTCCCAACTGTCAACCAGAATCATCTTAAAGGGATACAGTCAAAACTCTGAGCAGAAGCATTAATAAAACTATCAACTGGAGAAAGTCAGAGAAAACCCAATTGCACAATTAGACCCAACTCAATGATTAGCTTCCTCAAAGAGTGGAAATGGTGAAAACCACAAATCAAACACCTGGTTGGAGAGAAAAGTAGCTTAAAGGCCAGCGAGTGTCTTTTTCCCATCCACACTGCAGAACAGTCAAAAAAACACATCCGACTTCACGAGTGTGGGTGGCTGGGACTGCTTAACAGTCAGGTACACCACTACCTTACGTGCTGATTATGGCCAACAGGCTGCTATTCTTTTTAAGAGCTTCCCCTTGACTTTGGACATCAGCCCTTAGCCAGGGAAAAGGGAAGTGAACCAGTGAATTTGCTTTCTTCCAGTTGACAGTTACTTCTTTTAAAAATGTGTCTCGGGAGGTCAGAGCCACCATGTTTCATGGAAGAAAATGCCTGGCACACAGTGTGATGCCCATGGTCTTATGGGAGGTAAGAAGGGGGGTCACACTGAGACGCAGGGACGTTAGCTCTCAAATGCCCCCCAATAAGCCCAAGTAACGATTCAACCAATGTGGGTGGCACAGGATTCAGAAGGCAGACAGGCAGTCCCCAGCCCTCTTCAGAAACAGGTTTGCTTTCTATAAAGCCACCTGCACACGCTCCTTAAAGAACACGTCACCAAAAAACTGCCAGGTCAGAGAAGACTGTTGCCCATTCATGTCACCAGTGGTCACATTTTGCTATTTAAGAATTAAGATCGAAAAAAGGGGAGAAAGTGGAATTAAAGGAAAAAAAGGAACCCTTCCCCCCCTTTGGAACCTATTTAATGAGTGGAAGAGTTGGAGCCCGGATGGGTAGAAGGCCAGGGAGAGACACCCTTCACCGAGCCCTCAGACAAGCTGACTGAAGGGTGAGAAATGCCACCCAGGGCCTGTGGTGGGAGGCTTTTTGTTTTGAGGCTTCTGCCTTCTCCCATCTCAGGAAGGCCCACTTTAATCAAGGAGGCATCCACTTTATCTAACCTGCTGGTCTGTCACTCAAGTGACAGATTAATTGCTGCAGAACCAGGTCAGGAGGAAGGACGCCAGCATCTAGGTCTCAGGCAGCTGGCTCCGGAATCACAGCTGTGAACACCTCACAGGACAGAGCTCCACCCCTGTGCTCCTGGCCAAGCACCCCTGAGCTTGTCTGGAATACTGTCCACTGTAGCTGGTGAACACCTCTCTTCCCTCCCTCTCCACCTGCCCTCAGGAGTCCAGATCTGCTGTGCAGCCCTGCTCTGGGAACAGGAGAAAGCTCAGGAAGATGATGAATGAGTTTCCTCTGCTCTCATCCTCAGGCCTTTCTGGTTTGTGCCATGTCCTTTTGGACTGCGACCCTAGTGGCGAGACCATGCTGGCTATGCAGCGCCACCTCTGCAAAGCACACTCTGGCAACGACACATGGAGTAAATGCAGCCTAACTGAGCTCGTCCTGAGCATCCGCATGGGGACACTTCCCCTTGTCTAGTAAGCACCTCATTTCAAGACACAACATATTCAAAGAAGATAATGGGGGATCAGAAGGAAACCAGCCCAAACAGTGCAGAGATGGCCAAAGGCTCCAGACAAGCCCACCAGGTGCACCAGAAAAGGACATCAGATATTGTTGTTCCAACAAAACCTCTGGAGACAACTATGCGCAGAGTCCTTACCTTCCAGGGGGAGGCGGTCTTGGAGTCAGCATCATCCTGTCCAAAGGAGGAGGAAGAGGTTAGGCAGCCACACAGAGGACACAAAACCCGCCCACCCTGCCTTTTCATGGGGGGTCCACAGAGAAATGGAACAAAACAGCCCTTTCTCTCTGATTAGAGCTGATCATTGGCTGGTGGCAGCTGCACAGCTACTTGAGGGAAAGGAAACAAACACACAGAAGAAAAGTTCTCCCTTTTCATGCAAACGAAAAGAGAACATTTAATATGAGAACCAACTTTTCTTTCATAGGTTTTTTTGGAATGAGATAATCGCCCTAAAATTACTTAAAAACCATTTCTGGAAAAGTGAAGAGAGAAACTTTTTGGGCCCGGCCAGTGTGGCTCAGCGGCTGAGCATCGACCTAGGACCCAGGATGTCAGGGTTCAATTCCCGGTCAGGGCACATGTCTGGGTTGCAGGCTCGATCCCTAGTTGGGGGCGAGCAGCAGGCAGCCGATCACTGATGTTTCTCTCTCCCCCTCTCCCTTCCTCTCTCTGAAATCGATAAAGACATATTTAAAAAAAACTGAAACTTTTTGGTTTTGGAGAAAGGTAAGTGGAAACCAGTGCCTGCTGTTTCTCTCCCCAACTTTCAGACACAAAGGCATCTGGGAGGGTCAGAAAGAGAGATCCTTAAGAGGCTCCTGACTTTATATTCTTCCTAAGGTACAAGTGCCACATGGGGCGCCGGGACTTACCCTGGGCATCATGCCATACACCTCCTACAAAGAAAAGGGAAACCAGGGTTATCAGAGGAAACACACATCTCTCAGTAATACCCACTCCTGTCAAACCTGGAGACAAGGGAGAATTACAAAACACAGACAAGCAACTGGCCAGAAAAATGTCTTAAGTCTAATGGAGAGGCCAAATATTCACACATAAAGCCCTTTATTTAAGGAATGCAGGAGCTTATTATTACAGTTATATGAACATTCAACACTCTCACAACATTTAACGGGCATGAGGGGAAGATGGACCAGTGAAGGTAAGGGGTATTGGCCACGGAACGGCTCAGGTCACACAGGGCACCTGACCTATAGCCTGGCCACAACTCTGTAGGAAACACTGCTCACCAGGCTATGAAAATGTCAGGAGAAACTGCGTCACTCCCTATGTCAACGGAGCCTCCCTCGGGGCAGGAGCCACACACCCACCTGCTGCTGCACAGCCTGGACCTCCTCAGCCATCAGGCCTTCAGACTCCAGGTCCTCAGCCACCTTGTTAATGTCCTTGAGCCGAGACTCATTGGCCTTCAGATCCTTTAAAGCAAAAGCCATAATAACCAAGACTCATAAGAGCAATTCAGAGGAGGAGGGCAATGGAGATTCACAAACTACTGTTTGTAAGTTTCTGTGCAACAAATATTATGCAGCAGTTTTCCTATTTCTCAATAGTGACGTAAGTAAGGAAACCCTGACTGTCACTACCATGGAAGTAAAAAATAATCGGGTGTTGGAAACAGAGTCTCAAATTTACTTAATAAACTGTAGGTAACAACCACTATTCTGACTGGATGGAGATTTTCTCAAATGTGGCTTTGGGGAAAGAGGCACAACGTTTCAAAAACGACGCAACTGTAACGCCAGCACCGTGGGGGAAAAGCCCCGCTGTAGTGATGGTTAGAATACTTTTAAACTGAGGAACAAATAAAACCTGGTATCTGGGCAACGGATTATCACAGCCATGAAGTGCTGGAGTACGACACCTGCCATGCGGACGAACCCTGAACATTATGCCCCGTGACAGCTGCCAGTCACAGAAAGTCACGTCATATACAATTCCATTTACATCGAATGTCCAGAATATGTAAACCAAGGACAGAAAGCAGGTCTGTGGGTGACCAGGGACAGGGTGATGATGGGGAGTGGCTGCTCAAATGGGTACGTGGTTCCCGCGAGGCCACAAAATATTTTGGAACTGGATAGAGGCAACGGTTGTACAACAGTGTGAATGTGCCAAGTGCTTCTAAATCATTCACTTTAAAACGGTTTACTGCCCGGTGGGGCGTGGCTCAGTGCTTGAGCATCAATCTAGGATCCAGGAGATTTCGGTTCGATTCCCGGTCAGGGCACATGCCCGAGTTGCAGGCTTGATCCCCAGCAGGGAGCATGCAGGAGGCAGCCAATCAATGACTCATCATTGATGTTTTTTCCTCTCTCTCTCCCCCTTCCTCTCTGAAACCAATAAAGACATATTTTAAAACAAAACAAAAAAACAGTTTGCTCATATAGATTTTACCCCAATTTACACTTCTACACCTTTGTATTTTAAGGTTATAAGGCATTTAGAAATAGCTACAGAGACAGCAGAACATAACTTATGTCTTTCTCTAATAACCTGTGGTCAACACTCAAGAGCACTGCACCTTTAAACACCTCTGACTCAGCAGCAGGACCCTCGTACCTTCTGGAAGTCGTCAAACTTCTTCTGCAGCACCTCCACCTGCTCCAGGTCTGCGGCCACCTCCTCGCTGGTCAGCGCCGCTTCCTTCTCATGGATCCACTGCTGCAGCTCATTCGCTTCCCGGAACAACATAAACTTCTTGCAACTCTTCTCCAACATGCCTTTGCGCTTCTCACCCAGGTCCAGCAGAGAACGATACCTGGTGCCGTTCAAGAGGGTGACAAGACGGGGTAGGCAGTGAGCTTCCTACAGAGGCTGTGCTCCCCACATTAAGGACACCGTCAGGCGTCTCAGCAATGAGGATCCAGGGCTATGAGTTTGGAATGAGGCTGCCCTGGTGACAGTGTCAGAGGGCAGAGGAAGATGAAGATGAAGAGCCTAAGGACCCACGGCGCCTCCGGGATGAGCACACATGTTCTGTTCACCACTGGGTGGCTGGAACAGCTAGGCACACTCATCCCTGGGCCACACTCACAACGTCACAACCACAAATGACGGAAACCCAGCGCTCAGCACAGTAACACAGTTCATGCAACTACATCTGAGATGAGACAAGTCTGCTGGGTAGAAAGTACACAGAGCTGTTCTCTTATAATTTAACTCTCTGAGCGGCCCCAGGCAGTGAGGCTTTAAACAGCCTCATACTGATGTTACTACCTCTGGGTAGTAGGAAATTTCTAAAATGTGTATTTATTTTTCAGAAAATTTTGGCAACTTCAGAAGAAAAACCAGGTACAGAGCATCTGTACCATTTCATGAGCTGAAAGATTTCTTAGGATGAACCCAAGAATAATCCAGCTCTTGGGAATGAATATGCAAAAGGCTGGGTCCTGTATCTTTCAGGACATGAAATGGCAAAAACTAGACTCACTCTCAAACCTAAGCTCCCCAAGTGAACTAAAAAAGCAACAAGCTACCAAGAACCAAGCACATCAACGAGAAGGCCTTAGTTCCCTTCTCCTACCACGGACAACACAGGACGCGCCAGGCTTACGGCTGCTCCACCAGAGGCCAGCAGGAGGGGACAGCAACGCTCTGAACACACAGCTGCACACTGAAGCCACCAAGGCACTAAGCAGCCAGCAACTGCGCTTCACCAACACCTCTACTGTGCGTGCACAGCTAAGGCACTACAGGCCCCGCCCTCCACCTGGTCTTTCTGGGTGAACAGGGCCCTCATGAGAAGCGAGGATGAGCAGGCATGGCCATGGACACGCTCAGCAGGGCTCCACCTACTCACAGCTCTTCCACCTGCTCCATACGCAGGGACACACTGCCGGCCTCCTTAGTCACGCGTGTCCTGCACAGAGGGGCAGCAAAAGCAGGCACAGGTTAGTGGGGTTCACCCTTGGGGAGAGAAGCGGCAGCTCCGACTGGTGCCAGGATGGCGGGTGCACCAGGTGGGGAGGAGGGAGAAGTCCATCAAAAGCTCTTGGAAGCAGGCCAGGCCAGAGAGAGAGCAGGGAGTGCAATCGTGTCAGTTCACCCCCATCCTGGAAGGTCCCCAAATGCAGGCACTTTCCCTGCATAAGTCAACAGTAACTTCAGAGCAAGGCCGGGTGAAAATTTTACTGAGCCAAATACGCAACTTCAGCCATCTGTTAGGTCCACTTTTCTGCTCTCACATTTATGATCCAGGCCCAAAACTCTCTTTTTTGCCTAACAGTCACAGAGGCTCTGCACCTGTATAAATAACTGATCTTTCCAGGCACCATCAGGGTCAGGAAGGTTCTAAACTCGGATGTGAACGCATTTTCTGGGTATCTCCCAAGCGTCTAAAGCTGTTGTCATTCACCGAGTCAGGAATGTCCTAAAGGAGGGACACAGGCCAACCTGGGGCTCAGCCATGGGGAAGCGGTCAGAGCCGATGCTAAGTAAATTTCTCAGAACACAAGCCACACAGAGAAGCTCTCCAGCAGCCATCTAAAGGGCCAAATTGCAGGACATCTGGATGCCAATTTCAGACAGCAGTTCCCCAAGCAGAGGACAAAGGCTCCAGTGTGAACACTCAGAAAAGTGCTGTTTAGAAAAGAAACTCACAGTGCCCCCAGGGAGGAACCAAAACAAAGAAAAGTAAAGGTATCGGTCAGGGGTCTGCAGTTCAAACGGGGTTCTGTGGGTCAAATGTTACATGGGGAAGGCAGGATGAGCATGTCCGAGTGACGGGCACCAGAGCACTCGCCGGGGGGCCGCAACACCTGCCTGAACCTAGGCCCAAGACAGTTCAGGTTAAGCCCCAAGTGACACCGGGCCCTCTGCGATTGACTGACTGCATTGCCCTTACTGATTGTCAATCTGCTCCTGTCGCAATGCTATGCTGCCTTGCTCTTCCAGGAGGTTCTCCCGGGAGGCCGACTGAGCAGGGTCCAATTTCTTCACGTACGCAGCTGGCACAAAGCCCTGGCGATCGTTCACTTCCACTTTCCACCAGTCCTGGGGAAAAAGAGAGAGAGCACTGACTGCAAACTGCTTCCCTGGGAAAGGGTGAACCAAGGAGGACAGTATGCATGTGCAGGGAGGGGTGAGGGTGGGGGTGTGTGTGTGCAAGCGCGTGCAGGCATGTCTGTGTGCAGGTGTGGGGAGGGGGGAGTTCTTACTAGCAGCTGAGGACGTTTGTCCACTTTAACCAAGAGGGGAGGTGCTGTCAGGGTCAGTAAGACGCTGTGTGGCGTGGTGTGTACCTCCCTTTAGGGCCACTATCAAACAGATGCCAAGGAAGAAGGCAAAGGACCAGGCCACATTTCAGTCAGAGAAGACAGATCCTATGGGGTGAGGGCACAGCCGTCTTCACCCACCCGCTGTAGCCATACAGTCAAGATTAAGAACTAACAGGTACAAGGTAGAGACCTGCAGTTGTATACCAGCAGACTCCGGCTAGAAGAAAGAATTCCTTGGAAGTATGAGACTGTGAGAAAGAGCCACCATGGAGGTGTGAGTTGCTAGACCACATGCAGGTATTCAAGACAACAGACTCATTACCTTCTTGATCACACACAACATGGGTAGGAGAGACCTACACTAAGCAGGAGACTGACCAGGAAACTCCAAATTATAAACCAGCCGCATTTGACAAAGACACAAAAAACCAAATGCCCAACCCAAGCAAAGCCAGTGGTGCTGACGGAGAGACACACACAGCATGCCTGCCTTGCCTTGTTGGTGCTGTTGAGCAAGGTGAGGATATCCCCCTTCTTCATGGTGACCTCCCGGGGACTCTTCTCCTGGTAGTCATAGAGAGCCAGCACCAGCTCTTTCCCGGTCTCATCATCCATGGGGGCCACTTGTTGCTAAACACCCAGGACAAAGCAAACACAGACAAACTGAGGATGTCTATACATGTTCTGGAAGCACATGGCACAAAGTCCACTGCACCTGCTGTACCAAGTTCACCTGATATACACTCATGAGTGTTCTTCTCAGAAGCTACCAGTAAAATCCAGTTCAGGAACTTTAGTTCTCTGGATCTTTAAAAACCTTGTTTGAAACCATCTATAAACCTTTGTGTTATGAGACTTAAGAGTAAGGTCACAAGCCTGGCTGGCGTGGCCCAGCAGTTGAGCATCTACCTATGATCCAGGAAATCACAGTTCGATTCCTGTTCAGGGCACATGCCCGGGTTACGGGCTCGCTCCCCAGTCAGAAGCATGCAGGAGGCAGCCGATCAATGATGACTCTCTCATTGATATTTCAACTCTCTCTCTCTGAAATCAATATATATTTTTAAAAAAAGAGTAAGGTCACAAAAATGCTGCCCACAACTGTGACCCCTGCCAGCAGGCTCTGGGTCCTGCCCTGTCCCCTGCCTCCCCTAGTAATCTATAGCAGCTGAAGGTGAAGGCATGCTCACCCGGCATGACTGAGCCTGCTCCCGCAGAGCCTGGATGCTGCTGCCATAGGCGCTGAGATCTGACATCAAAGCCTCGTGCTTCTTTAGGAGAGCCTGGAACCAATCACACCCGACCACGTGAGGAGCAGAGCCTCCGGCCCAGCAGAGCCCCAGCCCAGCAAATCACCGGTGACCTTCCCCCTGAAACCTTGTTTAGTCACATGAGGGCTGGACTGCCTCCTGTTCTACATTCTCTGCCCTTTTTATAACATGGAATTTGGAGGAAATACTGTGACTTATAGTATTTTCACTCTGCCTTCACATACGTAACTTTGTAGTACTTGAAATGCACGAACAGGCATAAAGAACAGTGTCAACTGAACCCACCACCACCTCAGGATATAAGCTGCAGCGGGTGTGGACACGCCTTCTGGGGGGAGAGCCCTCTCGCCTCGCCTGGTGCTTCCCTCCGCTACCACTTTCAGAGCTTTCCCGTCTCCCATCTTTTGGGATAACCCAATGTAGTTTGTGTCAGAAGTCAACATTCTGGATTTGTGATGACTGGCAGGAAAACAGCAAACAAAAGGACCACACCTAGGCTTTTATGATAAGATGTAAGATTTCCGTCTAAAACAGGCCCAGCAGAACTCTGTGCTAACGTCTGCAGGCCTGTGGAGGAGACAACGAGCATACGTGACCCTCCTGGCGAGGGAGCCGAGGGGGTGCTCCCTCCTCTCGGTACAACAGAATTTTAGTCACAGGTGGCGAAGGAGGGACCGTAAGACGCCTCAGAAACCACCAATCGCGACACTGCATCTTCCACACTCGTCATTTCCTGACTGGCTCCCAGGAGCCCTGGGCAGGCTGCTCTCCAGCCAGCTCACCCCCCGAGCCCGGTCACCTCGGCAGAGTCTTCGTCCTTCCCGTAGTCAGTGCTGCCCACGATGGGCTCCTTCTCGCGCATCCAGGACTCCGCCTCGTTGGCATCAGCAAAGTACTGCTGGGCCTGCAAGGAGTCCTCCAGGTCCTGCCGCCGCTGGGAGGCTTTGGATTTGAGCGACTCCCACTTCTGGTTCAGCTCACCGAGCTTGGCCTTCACGTCCTCTGCGGCAAAGTGGCCTGGGTGGGGAGGGGACAGGGAGAGCACGCTGACACGCCACACAAGGGCAAGGAAGGTCTCTGGGGGTCCCTTTGCAGGGAGGAACAGGCCTCTTCATGTTTCCAAGTTTTATAAGCGGCTTGGTGTCCAACCCTGTAACAGGTTTGCTCACTTTCACCCCCTCAAACCATGAGCTCTACCTAGACTCTGAGAAGCACACACCCCAGGCTGGCATCAGTGAGGTGACCATGAAGAGATGAAAATAACGGTGCTCCCACAGTTCTCAGTCACCAACACCTGCACCACCAAGTGTCATTTTTCCCACTTCACAGTAAGAAACTCAGGCTGAGGGCAAGGTCTAGTCAGGGTCATACAGCTGGAGAATGGGGGCCTTCAACCCCACAGCCCAGTCTGAACCGTCAGAGGGAGGTTAAGAACAGGAGCAAGCTGCTCCCCGAAGACCCGCTCACCCTCCTCCACCATAGCCGTCCCCTTCTGTGTGACAGCTTTGATGCGGGGCTCGTGCCCGGCGATTTCTGCTTGTAGAGCTTGGTGTTTCTTTAGCAAGTTCTGGACTCCAATCAAATCTTTGCCTGAAAACATAAGAATCCACCAAGAGACATCAGCACTAACATCACTCGTGGCTGCACCTTGGTTCCACTTTGTTTTACACTTGACCTTGCTTGTTCTGACCAGCGCCCCCTTCAGGCTTTAAAGGCAGAGCCCCACCCAGCTTGCCGCCTACGCGAAGGCTGCGGACTGACCTCTGTTGGTGGACGCGGCGATGGGCTCCTTCTCACGAATCCACGTCTCCTCATCCTCCACGTCACGGAAGAGCTGCTGCAGGCGCAGAGAGTCAGCCAGCTTCTGCTTCCGGGCGACCATGGGCTCCCTGAGCGCCTCGTAGCGAGCCACAAGGGCCTCCTGCTTCTTCCGGATGTTCTCGGCGTCGAAGTGGCCAGCGTCCTGGAACTGGCGGGCCTGGATGGAGATGCCATCGATCCGGTCCTGGGGGAGGAAAGGGAGTCCTGAAAGCCAGGCCAGAGCTGGCAACCTTATCTCTAGGCTGTGTAGGACTTCAGGTGTGGTCTGAGCTACACAGAGAAAAGTGGACTCGGTTCCTTTCCCACCGGAGGGTGTTTCTCTGCCACCTGTTTCCCTCCTGCTGGGCTCCCAGAACGCTGAGGGAGCTGCTGAACTGGAGCAGCACAGGCAGCATGTGCGGCTGCGTGAGAAAATCACACCCCATCCCTCCCGAAAGTCTGGTTCGGGACTGCTTGCCATCCTTCACTCCCTGACTCCGCGCTCCCTGGCCCACCAGCGCCCACACCCTCTACCTGGTGGGCGGCCACATCAGCCTCCAGCAGAGCGTGCTTCTTCTGCAGGTTCTGGACATTCGTAAGATCTTTGCCATAGTCATCGGAAGCCAAGTGACCTTCCACTTCATACAGCCACAACTCAATGTCCTCGACGTTGCGGTTAAACTGCTGCTGCTGGTTAGCCTCACGGAGCTTTATTCCTGGTCACAGAGACAAGTGGACTTTCTATGAATGACCCTTCCACCAATACTGGGTGGGCAAAAGAGGCTGACAGTTGTGAATACGCGGAACAGTTTATTCTTGTGTTGTTTACTAATAACGGTACTACTTATGTGCATTTTTTGTTATCTTATTATTGGCACTATTTCATGTCCTCACTTGTGGTCTATCTTTTAGGACATGATGGCTGCTAACCTAACCTGCTGCCCTCCTCTGCTGCTCATGGATGACGGCATCAGTGAGGATCTGTGCCAGGGCCGCAGTTACCGTCTTGCCTGTCACAAGGTGAACGAGACAAACACCACCTCTGCTCTACCTTCTAGATGCTGCCCTGGAAGTTGTTTAAAAAGCATTCTAACCCCACAAGATAGGGGTCCTGGAGCACTATCTGGATTGAAAAATTATTAAGCACCCTTGGCTCACTCACAGCTGAACTTTGGCCTTCAGTGATGAGGCCCAATTCAGTCAGGGCCAGTCGGCCAAATCACCCCCTCCACCGGCATCCTCAACCACAGTTACCCAATCAGCAAGACACCAAGAGCCCAGGGCAGTAACCACTCCCACGAAAGGAGCCCAAACACCCAGAGCCACCCACCTGCCTGGAACAATCGACTAATTCCTACAACCCAGAAAATCATTTTCTTGCCTTTTAGTTCAGTGGCCTCCAGCAGCTTCTTCCACAAACTGACCACCTCATCCATGCGCGCAGCTACCTCCTCCTTGGCATAGTGGTTGACATCCACCAGCTTCTGCCCTGCCTTCTCCAGGGCGTCGATGCGGCTCTGGTTTGCCGAGAGCTCAGCCTCAAAAGCCTGGTGCTTCTGGACTTTCCCTTGTAGGTTGGATGGGTCCTGCCAATAAACAAAGAAGGGTTCAAAGGGGTTGTCTTGAACGTATATTGCCTGGCGTTAGCATCATACTCCTCTTTGTAAGGAGTAGGATGCATACAACGGTCGGCTCACACTAAACAGTGTGGGTTTTGGAATTCCCTATTCTTTTAGCTAGTTTACGTGTGAGCCGTGTCCAGCTCACAAACCAAGCGCCATGTGGCGGTGCTGACAGCACATTACTTTGTGAGCTTCGTCTGTGGCAGTCTTCATCTTCTCGCTGACCCAGCTCTTGAGCTCATCAGAATCACGGAAAAACTGTTGCAAGTGGAAGGAATCGGCCAGCTGGGCCCGGCGGTACATGGCTCTCTCGTGCAGGGCGTTGCGGCGGCTCAACAGCTGGAAAACAAGGATTTCGTGAATCTCCAATTCTCACTGCCTGAGATTTCTAGCATGAGAGGCTACATGGCAACTTGCCTCAGAGGGAAAGAACCCGGGAACTTACCGCATCTCGGCGAGTAGCCACATCTTCCATGGCGTAGTGGTTGTTCTGGATTAGCTTGGTTGCAAATTCATCTAGTGCCTAGGAAGGAAGGAGAAGAGGTCTTTGCTGGCAAGGGGACTATTCCATAGCTTGGCCTCCAGAGAAAAGTAACTGCTGAACAGGCGACAGAACACTCTAAACCTTAACACAGGTCAAAGTTTTCAGATGACCTTCATCCCTGAACTTTTTTTTTTAATATATCTTTATTGATTTCAGAGAGACGAAAGGAGGGGGATAGAGAGATCGAAACATCAATGATGAGAGTCATTGATCGGCTGCAGCCCGCAACCTGGGCATGTGCCCTGACCGGGAATTGAACCCCGATCGCCTGGATCCTAGGTTGACGCTCAACCGCTGAGCCACGCCCGGCCGGGCCACCCCTGAACTTCTGAGTTGCTGCCTAATGTAACTGCTTAGCTATAACAATGTTATGCTGGTCCCACGCTGGATTGGAGATGCCAGCTGCAGTGTGATCTGACCTGTGTCAGATACAGGTTAAAAACCTTCCAATACCTACTTCTAAAACCTGCTGCTGCCCCGCTGGGCGTGGCTCAGTGGTTGAGCCTTGACCTAGGATCCAGGAGATAGGGGTTCAATTCCCGGTCAAGGCACATGCCCAGGTTGCAGGCTTGATCCCGTCGGGGGCCACGCAGGAGGTAGCAGATGAATGACTCACTCATCATTGATGTTATTATCTCTCTCCTCTCCCTCTTCCTTCCTCTCTCTCTGAAATCAATATATATTTGAAAAAAAGCAAAAAAAAGCTGCTGCTAATACTAAAGACCTTCTGACAGTCGTTATTTCTTAATTACTTTTGGTAAAAAGTAAGTCTCAGCCTGGAGGCTTACATCAGGAAAACGCTTTCATTGTATCAGGCTGTGCTGTCTCCCCCACAATGATGCATCAGGGTCACCCTGAGACTTCAACACCCACGGAGTGCCTTTCACCCAGATTCCCCTTCCAACCTACTCAGCCTTTCAGACAAAGAGGAGCCCCCAGGCTAATTTCGAGGATGGTTTGACAGCACCACCAAGAAGGTCTTACTGTGATCTTTTCCTCCTGGGCACTGAGGGATTTCTCGAAGTCCTCGTGCTTCTTGAGAAGCGCCTCCACACTGTCCAGGGAATCGCCCAGGTCCTCGTTCAGCAGGAATGCCTGGAAACGGGAAACAAGGCTCAGAGCAGCATCTGGCTCCTTTCCCCTCACAAAGTAGAGAGCAAAGGATACTGTGCCCAGAATACGAGGAGGAAAGCGATTCTCAGGCCATTAAACGTCTGGGGTCTCTCTGGGAAGCCCATAGCACTTCTAGAGGGTCCAACGACAGTATGAAACCCTGTCCCACGTTCTACCAACACTTTAAAAAAAAAGCTTTTGTTGCTTCTATTAAGATTTAGATCATGCATAATGCTAAGTTTCAAGGGAAAACATCTCCCGCTTAAAAAACAATTTCACACCATCACACTCATCTGAAAAATGGGGCCTAAGGGACCAACGTGACAGAGGCTGGCTCAGCCTCCCCTGTGATCCGAAAGGGGGATGATTCCTACACAAAACAAGTCACCATCTGCAGTGGGGAAGGGGGGGAAAGTAAAAAACATTTAGCAAGGGGCCCAGCCACAGTGACCTGTAATGACAATGATCTATTAACACTTAGATCGTTAATAAAAAAGAAGCAAGCTGACGCTCCGAGAGGCAGACAGAAACCAGGACGTGCTGTCCACTGGGCCAGCCAGGCCTCCCTGCTCACAAGTTACCTCCTGCTTGCTCATCCAGTTGTCCACCTGCTCAGTGTCGCGGTAGAAAAGCTGCAGGTCCATGCACTGCTCGTACTGCTGCCTGCGCAGCTCCCACAGCTCCAGGAGCGCGGCCCGCTCCTCCGAGAGCACAGCCAGCTGGGGAAAGCACGCGGGGGTGGGAGGGAGTCAGTCCCCATGCCCCCAACTCGGACGGAAGAATCACACCCCCTGTGGGCCAGCCAGTCGCGAGAACACAAATCCCAGGCAGCTTGTATGTTTATGCCGCATGTAAGAGGGATGGCCCTGTTCTAATTAATCCACATTTAATTTATTGCCACATTATCACAAGTTACTTCTGGTAAAATCACAAGGAAACCCGTAGGCAGAAGGAAAAGGGCATCTATCTGAAAGTGGGGTGGGGGAGCATTTGCCATCTTGCTCCCTGGCACATGTTACCATCTTGACTCCAATAAACTCTTTAAAAAAAGTTTCAAAAAAGAAAAATAAATGTGAGGCAGTATAAGTGGAGTAGGGTCTCTCAGTTGAGAAATGTCAATTGAGTGGGGAACTCCATAAAATATGTTAAGTGATTCGTGAATGCCCTAGATATAATTTTCAGGCTCCAAAGTTAATGACAATAAAGTGTCTTTGAAATATCTCTTCTTATTCTGTATATAGTATTTAAAAAGTTACCACTATCTAATGTTCCTCAGATAACCTTATACTCAAAGATACTTTGAAATTAAATATACCCATTAATTTGATCATATTTGGTTTCCTCTTGGCTCCAACAACTAACACGGGACTCAAGTTTCTGCAAAGCCTCCTTTAACCAGGAAATGTGTCACGTTATGTCCCAAGTAAATGAGACTCTGTTTAATCACCATGCTGCACACACATCGTTTCCAATGGAGAGGCTGCTCCTCAGCTTCCAGGTGAGTCCCTGTCTGGGTCTGCTCACACCCCACAGTGAACACAACATCTCATATTTAACGAGGGGTAGCAGCTGCTGACTCTTAGAGCGCCTCTTCTCCTCCCTTACCTTCTCCCTCACTTCATCAGAGGCGTAGTGACCAGCAGAGAGTAGGGCCTGGCCAGATTCGTCTGCAGATTTAAAGCTGTCTTCGTGAGCGTCAATTTCACCCTACGGGGGAAAAAGGCACAATTTACGCCCAGATCTTGCCAAAGAAAAACAAGCTGTTGAATTTCAAATAATCATCACATCAGAACATCACACGTGGGAAGGGGAAGGGGATGAGACACAGGGCCAGGCTTCCTGGTGCCTGTCTGGCCGCCACACAGGACAGCACTGCTTATTAAAAGTCCTTTCCCTACTTGCTCGCATGCCACCTGGTGTTTCCACACCTGCACAGGCTGAGATCTGTCTTCTGTCCCACTGGTCTACTTGTCTTCCACATGCCAAACAGTTTTGTTTACCGTGACTTTGGTCCCTGGTAGGGGAGCTACCCGTGAACAAATTTTCAACCACTCTGACTCCAAGTGCTACACGATGCACGATGTGCTCATGTCTTCACTTCTGGGGATCCTGGGACATTACCTTGTGCTCCTGATGCCTATCCAGAAGGGCTTCGGCCCCGGCCACGTCATTAGCAAGTTCGTCAGCATTGATGAGGGCTTTCATCTCAGTAACCCAGCTGGTAAGGTCCCGGAAGTCAGCAAGGAAGCGCTGCAGCCTGGGGAAAGCAACCAGAAGTCATTCAATGTTCCCAGTGGAGCTACAGCATGGAAAGCACAGCTCTGAGTTCTATGTTCTCAAAGTCTAACAAACCATACAAATCTCAGCCCTGGGAAATATGGGCTCTTTCTATTCGAAGAAAAGCAAGAGAAGGCCGAAGTTGGTCCCCTGAAACTGAGGCTCTGCCCAACACTACAATTCCCTAGTCTCATCCCTTAATCTCAACATCTTTGTCATTCCTCAGTTCAACCCGACTAGTAAATCAGAAGCACTCCTTCCGTTTCCAACCCTTGATTTTCTCAATTTTGCCAGAGTTTCCTGTCGTGCTCACATTGCCAAAGACTACTGGTCATAATACAGTGAGACAGGATGGAAAAAAGGTATTTAAGTTGTAAGTATTATGTGCGCGCACACACATAGGATAAAGTTGCCAGTCTCTAAACACACAATACAGGTAGGAAAAGGTGACATGCATTTTCTTAGTAGAGGAAACGGGGCCTCCAGAAGCTCTCAGCGTGGAGAACGGACACTTAACCCTGCCCTCCTCTCTCCTCAAGTCCCACGTTTTGGGCTGCTGAGCACAGGAGGCGTTCCTACCTGTAGGAGTCGTTGAGCCGCGTGTGTCTCTCGGCCGCCAAGGTGCGGATCTGCTCCCAGTTTGTGATCAGCTCCTCACGCTTCACCTGAATCTGAGTGGCGCTCAGTGGGTGGGCCTGTTGCAGGCGGTCAGCCTCGGCACACAGGGCTTTGACCTGGAAACACACTCTGTCAGAACTGCTCTCCTGACCCTTGGAGACTCACGGTATCAGCTGCCTTCAAAACCCACCTTGTCCTCTAATGCAGCCAGATCTCTCTCCAAACCCTCGTGCTTCCGAAGCAGAGCCTGAACACTGGCCAAGTCTCGGCCGAAGTCATCAGAGGCCATTAACTGCTCCTTCTCCTTAATCCAGCTGATGGTCTCGTCCACATCCCTGCAGAACAGAGGCGCCACCAATGCCAGACCCGGCCAGCTCCGACCCCTCCAAGTAGAGGCCCTGCCCGCCACCCCCGTGCTACCTGTGGAAGCGCTGGACCTCCGCGGCTCCGAGCAGCCTGCCCTGCCTCTGCAGTGCCAGCCCCTTCAGCCGCTGCCAGGCCGCGCTCACCTCCTCCTGCTTCGTCCTCACCAGCTCCTCCTCTGGGTGCTGCTCCTGGACAAGGAAGGGGACAGGGAGTGCCTGCGCCCACATCTCAGGCACCCCAACCAGTCCCCTGGGTTAGCTCCCAGTGGGAGCTGCTTCAGCAAATCCCCCTCCTCCTGAAGGTGGCCTGGTTCCCTGTGCAACAGAGTGAAGCTCATTCCGAGAGCTGTGCCCTCCTGGGGTCTAAGGGAGGAGCCCTCTCTCTTGGGGCGAGGGTGCGGGGTCTACACAGTGGTCCCGAGCCTCAGCACTGAGCTGTGTGAACAGGTGCGGCTTGCCTCCGGGCACGCCGTCTCGGCGCACCTGTCAGGACGGGCATTCCTGATGGGAGCATGGGCTCCAGGCTTTGTTCCACACAATGTGGGAGAAATTGCTCTAATGCATCCTTCCCAACCCACCACATTAAAAAAAAAAAAAATCAATATAACATGTCCAGTAATAAAATGAAGCATTTCAGGGTTCTGGGGTCCATCTGTGAGACCTTGGCCTCACTGCTCCTAAGTCCCACTGTGGCCTGGCCCAGGGCTCAGGGGCAGCACACCTGTCCCTGGAAGGGTGAGAATTTCTGACAAATGCTGGCTCTTCTCTCCCTTCATCATTAATTAGAAAGGGAGCAAGTACCAGGCCTGAGAGATCCATACATTAAAGATGAGTACCCCAAACTTAAATTTCCAAAAAGCAAAAATGGCCCAGCTCCATCCACTTGGTGTCTGTGGAGCACCTGACCCCTGCAGTGAAAGGCGAGAGTAGGAAGCAGCATGCAGGACTGCACAGCAGGCAGTGGGAGGCTGTGTCACTCCCTCTAACAGTGCCAGTACCAGCGGAGAGCCTGTGCATCACAAGGCCCCGAGCCCCCAGAGCATCCAGGGAGAAGGAACCATGTGCAGTGGACACCTGCCAACCTAAGCAGCATTCACCACCACACCCTTGTGGGAGAAAGCCCAACACCAGCTCTAGCAGCCCAATAAAAGCTTTCCAAGTCCTAGTTGAACGTGGGTGGAAGAAACAGATTAAGTGAACTCCGCCCTCCTGCACATACAAGTTAGGAAGCCTCTCTAACATAGGAGCAGCCGGTGATGCTGCCGCACTTGGATGTGACGAGGCTCAGACATGCTTACCAGAACAGCCACTCAGAAGGCGGGGGCCCAGTCGCCAAAATGTTCTAAGACTCTAGACTGTTCCTGTAACCATGTGCTGAGTAGCACTTTGCTCTTTACCTGAATGAGTTTGGCAGCAAACTGGTTCACTTCATTAACTCTCTCTTCATGGGCAGCCATATCTGTCTGGAACTCTTCAAATTTCTTCTGTAAAACCTCCACGTGCTCCAGGTCCTGGCCCAGCTCCTCAGAAGTCACAATTGCCTCCTATTTGGGGACCACAACAGAGCCACAGTCACCGACCAGCACTTGGTGACAGCAGCCCAGGACTCATGACACTACACGCGGGGCAGGCCTGACAGCTATGGTGGATGCATTTTTCTGTGTGGTTTGTAAGTTAGCTCCTCTCCTAGTCAAGATGCTTAGCTGAAAGCATTTTGATGTAAACAGATAAGACAAGACTTGGCAGCAGCTGGAGATACACTGTCCCACAGCCACCCCTTCCACTAACCCTGGCCCTCAACGCAGACCAGGGGTCTCTTCCCTTTCTTCCCGCAAGGCTCACTCAGCAGACCTTCTCCTCAAATGTACCTTGTCGTTGATCCAGTCCATCACGTCCTCACACTCTCGCAAGTACTGCACCAGCTTCTGGGCCTGCAGCAGCTTGACTCCTTTCTCCCGCATCTTCTCTAGGAGCAACTCCCACTGGCGGTGCAGCTCCAGCAAACGGGTCTAGGTGAAAATCCAACCCCACACATTACACCCGTTCCCATGGGAGCTGCTCTTCCAGAGAGTTCCACCAAGTCAGAAAACTCCTGGAACCCAAACAAGTGTTTTAAAAAGATAATCCGTGAGCTGAGAGGAAATCGCAAACTGAGGTTAGGAAAAGCATCCACTTTGTAGTGGTGTCGTGATTCTAAATACTGACCTTTCACAAGTACATTATTCTAGTTTCCTAACGGAATTATTATCAATTATTGATTTATTCTTTGTAAGTAGTGTTACTAGTTATTACTGTATTACTAAACGGGATTCCTAGGTCAGGAGACTATCAGGGAAAGAAAGATGAGGAACTGACATGGAACCTCAGCAGAAATATATTCTGAATTCATGATGGTGAAGAGAAAGACAAAACCAGAGGTCCAACAGGCATCATAAATGTAAAGAAATAATTACGAGGCCTGGGACAACCTCAGTATAACAGTATTACGCCCTGAAACGTAATCAGCTGTCAAAAAGGATTCTTGGGAGAAAAAGTTTTGGAGCTTCTGTGAAGAGAGAGTGTTTGCAGCACAATACGTCTCAGGTCAGGTTTATTTCAAATTTCACCCAAGTGGCAGCCAAAGGCCCAAACATTCACTTCCCAGCATCTTTGGGTTCTCACAGCACAGTCCCAGTAAGGGCTTGTCAAGAACTGGGGGAAATTGATGGCCAATTCAGGCTCAGGTACTGCATTCTCGTATTCTGATCCAATCTTGGTGTGTGGACTGTGCCTACCCAAGATACTGGGAGTTCCGTGTAACACTGACAGACACACGACGACACAAAGGTTAAAGCTAACAGAGAGAAGTCTGGGATCCACCCATCGTTGAGCGTTGGGATGCCACTCCCAGACAACTCAAACCTGAACGCCATGGAGAGTCAACATGGGTGGAGTCTCTTAGAAACAAGTTGTGTTTCACTTGAAAGGAGAAAGCAGTGGGGGGAAAGTAAATGTTCACACAGTCATTCCCACCACAAGGGTGAGGCGGAGCCAGGACTGGAGGAAGTGAGAGGCATTCCGAGGAAGGGGAAAGGCACCACAGCAACTCACACTCCACCTACTCGGATGTGGGACCCGATGTGGGTGGCGGTGACTATGGGGCGCCACGCTGTCCGGTACGGTGTGAAAGTCTAAACCAGTGACAGACAGGTTACCCGGGACACACACAGCCTCCCCACTCCCCCCACCTCCATGTCATCCTGCCTGCCAAACTGACTTACTAAGCTATGGAACCAGATAAAAATACAAGCCAGGATCAACATGGGAACTATGAGCATGAAGTAATGATGGAAGAGATGAAATGAGAGCCCTTTGCTCAAATTAAAAACAGGCCACAGAAGCTAGAAAACCTGATCCTCAGGGGTCCATCATCAGTTTGTCCCAAACTTCATTGCACACCCTCAGTGAAGAACTAGGCCAGGCCTGTCCTAGGACTGAAACAACTTCCCCATCGCTGGTGTGTCTGAGCTTGTCAACACTGCAGGTCAGAGGGAGTCCAGCTTCACAAGCTCACTATTGTTTGAGAGCATGAGTGGGCAGAGGCAGGGCACTTAAATACTCGTAAAGC